>NC_089843.1:41665126-41975126 GCF_035609145.1 Eleutherodactylus coqui | reverse complement strand
AAATCTTCCCGGGTTTTAATTGCACTATTGACTCATTTAAAAAAACTGCCCTGTGTGGCATGGCATGGTAATAATAAACCGGCCACTGAAGGGGTAAAAGAGAAGATAACTTTTTGAATTCTGTGCAGTGCATGTGCCATAAATGTTGCTGTGCAGCTTTGGCAACAAAATAAACTCAGGATATAAGCAAAGTAACTTCTGCCGTTTTTTTTTTTTAAAGCAGCAAACAGCAGGAAAGATCGCGCTCATGATGTGCCCTGCTGGGATCTCTGATACATGATACTGACTGATGCTGCTGCTGACGCCTCGCCAGGGAGAGAAGTGATTTTACAGTTGCTCCGCTATAGAGGAAAACATTTACATTTTGTTTATTGCTTATTTTTATTAAATAGGTAGAAGTGATAGCGAGCTGCAGTGTCCTATAAGCATCTCAAGCACGGCTGGAATGATAATGAGGTAGAGTTTGGTTTGAATCATAGACTCCTGAGGCACGCATGCAATTAATATCCAAAACAAGCCACACATTCCAGGCTGCAGAACTGTGAACGGCATTCTAAAACTCACTGTGAGCACAATGCGGTAAACACTTTGCAAACACAAATCTGCATGGAGTCCTTGCTGAGCGGAGAGGCAGAAGTATTCAGTCGTACTTCTTAGAATTCATGCCAGGTCTGAGCCTATTCTGTTTGTTCATTCAGGCACAATAACCTCCTTCCCCTGGTGGTTGCTGCAACACGCTGAAGAAGGAAAAAACTAAAGTTGTGATTCACCTATAACACCCCCATTGCTATGACTGTGGTTAGGGTACTCAGGTACTCAGTAGCAGAGATAACCCTTACCACCCCTAGTGTTTTTAAAGGGGTTTTCCCAAGCTTGGCTTTTATCACCTATCTACCGGATAGGTGATAAAGTCTAAAGAGTGGGTTCTCACTGCCGAGATCCTTACCGATCCTGTGAATGGGGTCTCAGTCCCATGCCTGCCCTTCTCCTCACTGTGGGCTCACTCTAGGCAGGAAGAAACTGAAGGGAGTTGAGGTCGAGCATGCTTAGCACCATTCCATTTGTCTTCAATGTAACTGCCGAAGACAGCCAAATACTTGTAATCAGATATCCCCATGAGCTCTATCAGTGAGACACCCCCCCCCCCCCATAAGACTTTTATCACTTATTCTATGGATAATCTTGGGAATACCCCTTTAACTTTATTTGCCTCTTTCTGTTCCCCTTTTATTTTTGTGGTTTGCTCGGCGGGTGGCTGCGGTCCCTAAACCTTACCCCCAAAATGTCTGGATTTGGACTTGGACTGTGACTGCCCAAGTGGGACAGGGACCATCATTTGGTTGCAGCACAGAGCACATGAAACAGGCATGTTGTACGTCAGTAGTCATGGGAGGTAGAGATCCATGAAAGAAAGTTACTTATTTGTATTGAGCAAACTAAAACAGTAGAAGCCTGTCTCCGGTCTCTGGCTTGGGATGTCATTTTTACAGACTGCAGTCAACTTCGGCCATCAACAAACAAGCCAAGTGCTGTCATTGCCTGCAGCAGCAGGTTTATGGGACACCACAAGCTGACTGCAATCTGTAAACAAACAGTACAGCGGAGAGTGGAGCTATTGGTGGGCGACGAGTGGGGAGCATGAAGGTGTGTATCAACTGAGTTGTTATTTTACAGGGTGGGGACCCAGTGACAGGCCTTTATATAACTCGGAAAACCCCTTTAGGCCAACTTAGCAATCAGCTGATTGATAAGGGTCTGTATCCAAAAACCCTAGACAATTGTCTGTTATCATCGAAGTAAGTTGTGACTGGCCATTCAGGAAGCTGCTACAGCAAAGATATGGTACTACATGGTGGCCGTTCACTAAATAGTGGACTATGTAAAATATGGTTGGGCCGGTCTGAGCAAGAGACACTCCTTATGAGCCACTGCTCCAATACAGTAAACAACCACCTATGACATTTTTATGCCTAGCAAGACATATGGAAACATCTTGGATCGGCAGAATGCCTATTTTTTAAATTATTTATAATAAAGGGCATATTATTTTATCTATTTATCTTTTTAAAGGGAGATTCGCAGAATTATGATTTATCACCTATTCACGGGAAAGATAAAACAATGGTTGAGGGAATGTCTCACCACTGAGACCTCCACCAATCTCGAGAATGAGAGTTCCAGGTCTCCTTCCTCTCTATCATTACAGCCCTTGCAGGGAGGACAAACTTGAATGGAGTGGCTGCCGAGCATGCATGGTGCTGCTCCATTCATTTTAAATGGGACTGGCTGAAGTACTTTGATATTTCCTGTACTTTGCTAATTCCAACAGCCTTGTTGAAATGATGGAGCAACCCAACCCAACACAAATGGTCCCACATATGTTCTTTTGGCGATAAATCTGGTGACGGGTTGGCCACAGGACTGTGGTAATGTTGTCAAGACATTCCTGTGACACTCTTGCTGTGTGCAGCTGCGCATTGTCCTGCAGGAACATGTCTTTTGATAGCCCTGCCATGAGAGGCAACACATGTGACAAATGTGAACAAATCGATGAGTTGTCATTGTCCCTCATACCACTACTATCGGTGATCAACTATCATTTGTGATGGCTCGCAAGAACATCACACCAGCAGTGGGGGCAGTGTGCTACTTTACAGCAAAGGCAGGATTGAGGCGCTCACCCCAAGGTCTCTAGACACGAACATGGCCATCGTCAGTACCCAAACTAAACCTGGATTTGTCACTTAAGACAACAGAGTTTCATGCCTTAGCAGTCTAGTTTTGTTGTTCACGGCATCACTGCAAATACAGGCAACGATAGGTGGGTGCCAAAAGCAGTACAGTTAACAGGTACCGTGAGACAAAATGTCCTTCAGCTAAGTGCCAGGAAATGGTTCTGTAGTAGCGATAGAGTCTTGGAAGGTAGCTATTCTATATAAAAGTGTTTTTAATGTATATTTGTACTTGGCTTGAGAAAGGTTCCTGCGCACACCGAAACTCATTGCCGTCTTCTTGACAACAAATTAAAGAGTTCCTATTAAAACCACACCCTGGTCAGAGGACTATATCGCTACAGCAGAACCTGCATGAGATATCACTACTGGCAGGGGGCTTCTGTGATGCATACTCCCCTCCTCCAAAGTAAGTGTTACAAATATATACATGGTTCACTTGGCAAAGTAGTTTCTCTACTTTCTTTACAGTTATCCTGGGAGTGCAGGATTTCTTACCAGTTTATCTTGTGCTTTTGGTTTACACACTGGGGAGCTACTCTCTGTTTAGAGGTCCTAGAGCATCCATGCAGCTGTCCCCACAAGAGGATGCGAATAGCCCAGGATAGGACCGATTGGGCTTTCACCAAAGGACCACAGGTGAGGCACCTAGAGGCCCTTACGGTCCAAGAGCCCACACAAAGTGAGCATGAACATACTCTTATCTATCTTTATGGAAATGGTTCTGACAGACACAGATGCCTGTAACGATGGTGCCACCTATCTCTGGATGATGGAAAATTATACTGTTGGAGCTGCTCATGCTTGTTGGACAATCAGATAATCTTCTCTACTGGTAGTCTGTTGAGGGCATCCTGAACCCGGTGATGCACATTCTCTCAAACACTGTTAATTGGGCAAACTCTCTTTGATTTCATCACAGAGGCATGGCTAGTGGTCAACAAGCTCTACTCAAGTGGAAAAAGAGGTCTTCTATACACAAGTAGCCTCTAAGAACCCTTTTTAGGCCAAGCATTGAACCACTTTGAGAGCTTCAGATGGAAAGACCATTCATCTAATTACACCACAACTCTAATCATTTGTATATCTGCCTGAGATGGAACTGTGTGCCAAGTTTTGCAACAAAACGTCAACTCCTTCTAAATGCTTGATTTTTTTGACAATGAGCGTAATTTCCAAGCAGACTCTTATAATAGGTCAGACAGTAACACTAACCTTTACTCCTATTATCATTTTCAAAATAGCTTAAATAGACAGAATTGACTGATTAATTAGAAGTATAAAATGGGCCAATGTGTCAGAGAAATCTACACATTCTTCCTTTTTTAATAAAGGTCTATAAATGGCATTCAAAAAAAATGACTGAGAATGAATATTTGCATCAAATGGAATTACTAATTGCTTTTTGGAGTTTAACCTACATGAACATAAATGTCTTCCATAATTATCTATTACATTTCAGGCAGTGATGGGAAATCCTCCATGTTACCGTACTTCTAATATTCAAAAATCTAGGTCTTCACCCTATTACTGTAATTCTGCTATTTATTTTACTTCCGACCTGAAAACATCCAACATTAGCGATTAATGGTTGGTAAACTGTCAAAGATGTCTGACCTTTTAATTGCATATTTTAGCGACTCTGACAATAACATAGAATTTGGCTAATTTGATGTTTACATTGCAAATCATTTTCTGAGTATCTTCTATGTAAAAAAATATTATTTTAGTGATATGACACTGGAATAACTCTTAAAATATTGTCGCTCATGTAAATGTTTTCTCTGACCTACAAGGAAAATAATGAGATTGATGAATGCAGCTAAATATAAGCTAATGAAATTATAGGTTAATGACTTGATACATTCATTTGGTTTATACTTATGTAAGGGGTTCTCCTAAAGGGTTAAAATGTTGCCATGGAAATGGACTGTGATTGCACCAAAATCACAGTATGCACCAAATTTGCAACAAATTTGGCACATTAGAACTGAGCGTGTGAAAGGTGGAGCCCATGGGTGGTGTCGGGCTCTCAAATAGTTGCAACGAAGGGGGTTCATGTGGCTCCTTGACAAACTCTAAGCTGCTGGTGGGTACTGCAGATCGTGGGGAGGGACCTCTCTCCTGCCGAGGAGTCAGCTCTGGTAGCAGGACTCACAGCTCTGCAATGGGCCTGTACATCTTGAAACTTGTCTGGTCGCACACCTACATCATAAGGGAAAGCGGCTTGTGATGAGACACAACAAATGAGCCACCCATGATGTTGTTAAACGTTTTACTCCAACAGCTTTAGAGTTTTAGGGGGTTATCTATTAAACGTTGCAAATGTATCATACAAAGTCCTCTAGGCATCAACAGCTGTAACCATTCAACTGGCGTTTTTTTCTCCACTGCGCTGCGAGAGTAAAGTTAAAGTCTCGCAGCGCAGTGCGAGAAAAAAGCCAGCATTACGCCGGGATATCGGCATAACGCCGGCATATCGCCAGTCTTTTCAATGAGGCCAGAGGCAGCAGCGCTAGCCCCATTGAAAAGAGAAGCAGAATGTCGGGGACTTCTGCCACAGCTGTGACAGCTGTGACAGCTGTGGCTGGAGTTTCCTTCCTCCCCGCGGGGATGAAGGAATCCTCTGCCACAGCTGTCACAGGTGGCACAGCAGTGGCAGAAGTCCCCGGAATTCTATCGCATTGCTTTCAATGGGATCGGTTTCTGCCAAGCCCTGCAGTAAGCTTATCAGGGAAGGGCTTGAAATATAAGCCCTTCCCCGATAATCAATAGAAAGTCTGTAAAAAAATTTTTTAGAAATGTACTCACCTCTCTGGCGCTCAGACGCATCCTCCTGGTGAATGAATAGCTAATGGCTATGTGTCATTAGCTGACCGCTCAGCCAATAGCTAAGCAGTAGCTGCTATTGGCTGAGCCCTCAGCCAATCTGTGCAGCCCTTTCAGGAGGCAGGGATTTTTAAATCCCCATCTGCTGAAAGAGCTTAATAGCAGTGCAGGGGAGCCATCAGGAGGACGTGTCTGAGCGCTGGAGAGGTGAGTAAATTTTTTTTTCTTTTTTTAAACACTTTTTGCTGATTATCGGGGAAGGGCTTATATTTCAAGCCCTTCCCTGATTAATCATTCCGCGGGGCTTGACAAAGCAGTGCTTTCAATGGGATCGTCAGCAGTGCCGATCCCATTGAAAGCAATGGGATAGAATGCCGTGGGCTTCTGCCACAGCTGTGACAGCTGTGGCAGAAGCCCGCTGCATTCTCCCTATGTTTTCAATGGGGCTAGCGCTGCTGCCGCTGGCCCCATTGAAACCACTAGCGATATGCCGGTGCTATACTGGCGTCTTTCTTGCGCTGTGAGGCGAGAGTTTTCTCGTGCTCTCGCAGCGCAAGAAAGAAAAAATCACCAATGATCGTCTACCCTAAGAGAGCTAAGGCTGCTGTCTGTGAGTTTGTCAGGACTTGAACCTGCGATCTCACATGCTCCAGGCGATACTTCTGCTGATTGAGCTATTCAGCATGCTAGTTAGCTCCTGATTCCCAGTATGTTGTTCCTCATTCCTTGTTCCATGTTTCTGGCTCTGTTTTCCTGTGTAGGGCCACCTTGCATCTTGTACCTACCCCAATTATCTCCCTATATAAACCTGGCCATGGCCCTTCATTTCTTGCATATATATTATGCTTACCAGCCTGTAACCAAGCTCTTCCTCTTTGTTGCCTGCAGTAAGAAGATTGACCTCTGTGTATTGACCCCTGGCTTGTCTCCTAACCACGTCTCTGCTTAGCCCTCTGTACTGCATTAACATCTCCGTGTACCAACCCCAGCTTGTCTGACCTCATTGCCCACACTTGTTGGCTGCACCGAACACTCCAACCTAATGCCTGGAATGCTACAGAGGGGAAGTTGCTGGAGCTGCTGAGAAAAGCATTGACCAGAGACTGTCTGGAGCTAAGAGACTGAGACCCATCCAGCATTGTGTCTGCAGACCAGCAGGACAATTGGACAGCTACAAGGAGTTACAGAAATTGTGTCATACTGTAAGTGAGGCTAGCCTCAATCTGACAATAGGTGTGCAGACCAAGGAAAGTGTTAAATACAGTGTGTCAGCAGACCTGCTGTAGTAGATAGGGACACTATCACTGTGTAAGTTACTGATGCTAGAACCCAGATTATGAAATGTGTTATTTTAAAAGAAATTTTATGTGAATACAGAAACCAGCTTTTCCATAAGACTGTATTGTAGTGTTAACCTCCAAGGGGAAGCTCTATCTTTGTGCCATATATTCCATAACACTGTGTGAAACGGTGCTGATAATAGTCTAGTATAGTCTGGTATGGTCTACTTCTATCCAGTTTATATAGCCCCATAGAGGACAGCCCATCAGAGGGGCGTGATCGTAAAGCCCAATCAGTAATAAGCATAGAAGGAGGCTCGGCCAGTCTGGGAGGCGGGATAAAGAACACATGGCGAAGTGCATGAAATATTCTTCAGAACACACATAGTAGCATTCCAAGATACAGACGCAATATAAGCCACGAGGCAGCGGACACAATATGCTCGTCAGGATAAATGCACTGATGCTCTACAAGTGAAGATGTGATGCAAAACAACTGGCGGCGCACTAACGCTCTGAGATAATATATTATGATTTATAAGTAGAGATGAGCGAGCGTAATCGCTAAGTCAAATTACTCGAGCGAGTATTGCCTTTTGCGAGTACCTGTTCACTTGTCTCAAAAGATTCGGGTGCCGGCGGGAGGCTGCAGGGGGAGAGCGGGAAGGAACGGGTGGTAGATCTCTCTCTCTCCCCCCGCCCCCGCTCCCCCCTGCTCACTCCCGCAACTCACCGGCCCCTCCCCCCCGCCGGCACCCGAATCTTTTGAGACGAGCGGGCAGGTACTCGCAAAAGGCAATACTCGCTCAAGTAATTTGCCTTAGCGAGTACGCTCACTCATCTCTATTTATAAGTAAATCAAGGACATAATTATAATAACTTTTTGTATTTACACTTATTAAAATAAAGTTTGTGTCCAACCATATTCCAGGACTAATGTTAGAATAGTATAGCACCAAACCCCTTTTTCTGTTGTGCATCCACCTTAGTAATTGTTCCAGAGTGGTCAAACCTACTTTGCCTTGCTTCTCTGCAGTAACACTGTGTCATTCTTTTATCTCTTGCTCAACATCTCTGCTGACATCAAAAAAGATGCAGTAAATTCAAAGGTAACCGGTCACCACACCAGGGATCCCTCCACATACCCAGTGGAGCAGAGAGAGAAGCAAGGCTGATCAGGTGTGACCAAGTACAAGACCGAGCAGGTGAAGCAGTTACTGAGGCTCCTGCAAAATAGAAACATGTGGCTATATTCTAATGTTAGTCCTAGAATATCTGGTGATAGAAACATGTCTCTTAATATCCTATCTAACTGTGGGCATGTATACACACATATATATGGGGCACCTAGGAGCGTCTCGAAGTATTTTTAAGCTATTTTTGAGGAAATGTTTTTGAAGAAAGAAAGAAAATGATGAATAAAGAAGGAGAACTATTTCTTCATCTTTTTTAAAAGAAGGTTAAGGAAGGAGAAGGAAAAAGAAGAAGACATTCAGTGGGTCCAGCCGAGACAAACCACCCAAGGCTCAAGTTTGTGCCGAGCCAAAGTTTTAGCAAAGTGTGACCTGAAACAGGATTCGGCTGTTTCCGTTCACTCAACACTAGTTCCTAGGAATGTTTTTGCCTGGGTATCAGGCCATGCAAAAGGCCTTTCATCTCTTGTCTATCAATTCTGTGTACAGTACAGATGCAGCAAAGTTTAACTTGATTGTAACCGTTTTCTATGATAAGTTATGTTACCTTAAGTCATTCTAAAATTATTGTTCTCTTATGTTAAGACAACAAAACTCATTGTAAAGGAACAAAAAGTTTAAACAAACTGTGGCACAGGAAGTTGTGTTAATGTATGTAAAGTCACGTTAGATTCTGATACTTCTCTTTTGTTTTTTGTCTTTTTTCTCATATTGTTATTTTACTTCTTTACTGACCATGAAAAGTCAATAAAACCAATGTGAAACAAGATTTCTCATTTAGTGTTGAGCAAACCGAATCCTGTTTCAGGTAGAATTTTACTTCGGGCTTCGACTTCATCTCGACTAAACCCACTAAAATGCTTCTTATCCTTCCACCAGTTTTAGAGGTATTGATGAAGTTTGTGTTCGATTCAAACTAATTGCCCAAATTTGTCGAAGCGGTCTAACTGAACTTTTAATAAGTTTACTCATCACTATTCGTTACTTACTGAGTGAGGAGTGCATATAGATGCATCCTCCTCTCACCATGCAGGTAGCTGACTACCAAATGGAGGAGCCAATAACACCTGTGAGGGCACCAATAAGACAATCACTCACACTGCCTCCTGATAATGAGGGGGGTGGATGCTTGGTGTATACTCCCACACATAGTGGATACAAGGTGCCAGACCATTCTGAAATATGTAGTTCACCACGCAGACCAGCAACCTATTAATGACGCCATGATAATTTGGCGGGTTGCCCTGCATTTCCAACAGTGAACCACATTGGTACTGCCACCCTGGGCTCCCCCTGGAGTTGTAAAGCCACACTGCATGTGAATGATAGATAATAAATGCAAGGCATTGGTTGGATGTTGGCCAAGATACATGAGCCCACTAACCACTTCACGGTTCCTTGCGTTGTAGTGGGTCCCTACACTAATATAAATGCATCACAGAAGGGGAAATCAAGAATTAAAAACAATCACGGAAAATGGCCGTTACTTACTGAGTGAGGAGTGCATATAGATGCATCCTCTCACCATGCAGGTAGCTGACTACCAAATGGAGGAGCCAATAACACCTGTGCAGGACACCGATAAAACAGCCACTCACACTGCCTCTTGATAATGAGGGGGGGTGGATGCTTGGTGTACACTCCCACACATAGTGGATACAGGGTGCCAGACCATTCTGATATATGTAGTTCACCATGCAGACCAGCAACCTATTAATGATAATTCGGTGGGTTGTCCTGCATTTCCAACAGTGAACCACATTGGTACTGCCACCCTGGGCTCCCCCTGGAATCTCAAAGCCACACTGCATGTGAATGATAGATAATAAATGCAAGGCATTGGTTGGATGTTGGCCAAGATACATGAGCCCAAAACCACTTCACGGTTCCTTGCGTTGTAGTGGGTCCCTACACTAATATAAATGCATCACAGAAGGGGAAATCAAGAATTAAAAACAATCACAGAAAATGGCCGTTACTTACTGACTGAGGAGTGCATATAGATACATCCTCCTCTCACCATGCAGGTAGCTGACTACCAAATGGCGGAGCCAATAACACCTGTGCAGGACACCGATAAAACAGCCACTCACACTGCCTCCTGATAATGAGGGGGGTGGATGCTTGGTGTACCCTCCCACACATAGTGGATACAAGGTGCCAGACCATTCTGATATATGTAGCTCACCATGCAGACCAGCAACCTATTAATGACGCCATGATAATTCAGTGGGTTGCCCTGCATTTCCAACAGTGAACCACATTGGTACTGCCACCCTGGGCTCCCCCTGGAATCTCAAAGCCACACTGCATGTGAATGATAGATAATGAATGCAAGGCAAGGTAAAGCCAACCTATTTGGATTTCATCACAATATTTTTTTGACTCAACATGATATTTAAGAGTTTATTACAGAATAGGAAATCTGTTATAATTAAATTGGAGACCCTTCAAAGGGATAAACGGCCAAGAGGGTTGGCAATTCCAAATGCTTGGATATATTTTTTGGTATTTCAACTGCAACAGCTGAAGGGGTGGGAGGAAAGAGTTGGGGTGGGGTTGAATGGTAGATTAGTTGCTAAAATGACAGGTTGTAGCCCCCTATAATAGTATGTGAGAGAGGGATGAAATGAGGAAAAAATTGACTATACCCAACTATTGCAACTAGATAGATTTACTATGTACACCGTCCTCTGGGGAAACCCTACATTTTCACCATGGGATAAGAGAGAGGAAATATTTTCAGAACAGTTACATTCTGGAGGCCTTTTTTAATATATTTTTTTAATAATCTAGAGAGCTTTATGATCTCCCCATAGTTATTTTTTTACAGTTCCCTCAGCTACAACATGTGTTTGCTGCTCAGCCGGGTCAGTATCTGCACTTAAGGTTCAACACCCTTTGGTGAATTTTCGTGGGTGTTCTGGAGCTATGAAGAGTGTAATATTTTATTATAGACAGATGCTTTCATACTATTCACAGCAATTCTCAATAAAGGTAAAAGAAAAGTGGGGACAAAATTTAGGCTACATTAGGGAAGCTAAATGGGCTGCAGGGTTGTCTGTGATTCTAGTGATATCTCTCTGAAGGTCAACGAGTCCCACAATTGTATTTAGTCCATAGAGTTTATCGTACTCCATTAAAGTCATTTAACATGGAGATTAGATTAAACTCAGACTGTCCAAAAAATTACATGGATGGTGCAGACTTAATGCATATGGTCTGGGATTGTGTAAAATTTTGTAGATTTTGGAATGGGGAACTGGAGACAATTATAAATATATATCTTGTCAATATTGGTCCTAATCCCAGAGCTTGCATATTGATCATTGTTGATGGGCTGGATGGACATACTTTTTTTTGGAAATTCAGAGATCAGTGTTTCAGCTGCTTGCTGCCCTTTGGATACAGCCTGCTTCCTGACAGTGGGAGATTTTGTTACAAAAATAAGAGAGATTATATCCTTGGAAAGGGGGATATATATAAAAGAGGCTGTTTGACTAAATTTGAGGAAATTTGATCTGGTATATAATGGATAGTTCATATCGGGTGCTGGATGTATTGAGGTATTGTACAAAATTTGATGGGATTTAGAGAGGGAGAGGGGAGAAGGTGGAGAAGAATTATTTTTTTTTCTCTTTGTATTTGTCAACATTTTTGTTTGCTGGGAAGCTTATAATTTGTTTAACTATAGTTATAATTGATTGCATTGGAGTGGGATAATGATATGTTTTATATATGTTATGCTTAGACATATGTACATGTGCAGAAATTAAGGGGTTATTGTATTTAAATATATAATTTCAATAAAAAGGATCTGATTTTTCAGAGGTACTTCAGCTGCCACATAGGGCCAAACATAATTGTCATAATTTTTGAGTGTTCAGTATACCTAATGTTCTTATAGTAACTTTAGTTACCTTCATTCTATTCAACAAAAACCTTCATTAAAATAAAAAAAAGTCTCGACAAGTCACAACTGTCGTGAACCACAATGATCTGGATTGTTTGAGGAACATTTTGTTTTCCTGCTTGAGGGTAGCTTCACATGAGCATGTTTTTGTGTGTGCATACGTGCGCACAAAAACTTGCTTCTATTAGAACCAATGCATTCCCTGTGGTGTGTTCACATGTCCTTGCTTTACGGGCGTGCACCTGCAAAGAAAAGAAATGTGTGCACCATAGTGAATGCAGGCATTGTCTTAAATGGAGTCACAGCTGCTGCCGGCGGCTCCATTGAAGACAATGGTCTGCCGCCACCCCGTAATAGTTTTTTAGGGAAGGGCTTTAAATATAAGCCCTTTCCTAAAAAACAAGGCAAAGTAGTATAAAAAAAAAACAAAAAAAAAACATACTCACCTTCCTTTAGCTGCCGGGGCTCAACCGCGTCCTCTCTGCGCTTTCCACCGCCACCGCAATGCAGTTCTTTGAGCAGGCAGGGATTTGTCTGTCAATTATGGGGTGCCGGCAGCTGGATCCTCTACCGCAGCTGTCATCTGTGACAGCTGCAGTAGGGAATTCTTTATTCCCGCGGGGGTGAAGAAAACATATGCCGCATCTGTCACATCTGTGACAGGCGCAGCAGGGAATTTTTTATTCCCCACAGGGATGAAGAAAACATATGCCGCATGTGGCAAATGTGTTCTTCATCCCTGCGTGGGTCACGGCAACAGCGGACAGGTAAGTATATATACACTACCGTTCAAAAGTTTGGGGTCACCCAAACAATTTTGTGTTTTCCATGAAAAGTCACACTTATTCACCACCATGCGTTGTGAAATGAATAGAAAATAGAGTCAAGACATTGACAAGGTTAGAAATAATGATTTGTATTTGAAATAACATTGTTTTTACATCAAACTTTGCTTTCGTCAAAGAATCCTCCTTTTGCAGCAATTACAGCATTGCACACCTTTGACATTCTAGCTGTTATTTTGTTGAGGTAAGCTTGTGAAATTGCACCCCACGCTTCTAGAAGCATCTCCCACAAGTTGGATTGGTTGGATGGGCACTTCTGGCGTACCATACGGTCAAGCTGCTCCCACAACAGCTCAATGGGGTTCAGATCTGGTGACTGCGCTGGCCACTCCATTACCGATAGAATACCAGCTGCCTGCTTCTGCTGTAAATAGTTCTTGCACAATTTGGAGGTGTGTTTAGTGTCATTGTCCTGTTGTAGGATGAAATTGGTTCCAATCAAGCGCTGTCCACTGGGTATGGCATGGCGTTGCAAAATGGAGTGATAGCCTTCCTTATTCAGAATCCCTTTTACCCTGTACAAATCTCCCACCTTACCAGCACCAAAGCAACCCCAGACCATCACATTACCTCCACCATGCTTAACAGATGGCGTCAGGCATTCTTCCAGCATCTTTTCATTTGTTCTGCGTCTCACAAACGTTCTTCTTTGTGATCCAAACACCTCAACTTTGGATTCATCCGTCCACAACACTTTTTTCCAGTCTTCCTCTGTCCAATGTCTGTGTTCTTTTGCCCATCTTAATCTTTTTCTTTTATTGGCCAGTCTCAGATATGGCTTTTTCTTTGCCACTCTGCCCTGAAGCCCAAAATCCCGCAGCCGCCTCTTCACTGTAGATGTTGACACTGGTGTTTTGCGGGTACTATTTAATGAAGATGCCAGTTGGGTACCTGTGAGGCGTCTGTTTCTCAAACTAGAGACTCTAATGTGCTTATCTTCTTGCTTAGTTGTGCAACGCGGCCTCCCACTTCTTTTTCTACTCTGGTTAGAGCCTGTTTGTGCTGTCCTCTGAAGAGAGTAGTACACACCGTTGTAGGAAATCTTCAATTTCTTAGCAATTTCTCGCATGGAATAGCCTTCATTTCTAAGAACAAGAATAGACTGTCGAGTTTCAGATGAAAGTTCTCTTTTTCTGGCCATTTTGAGCGTTTAATTGACCCCACAAATGTGATGCTCCAGAAACTCAATCTGCTCACAGGAAGGTCAGTTTTGTAGCTTCTGTAACGAGCTAGACTGTTTTCAGATGTGTGAACATGATTGCACAAGGGTTTTCTTATCATCAATTAGCCTTCTGAGCCAATAAGCAAACACATTGTACCATTAGAACACTGGAGTGATAGTTGCTGGAAATGGGCCTCTATACACCTTTGTAGATATTGCACAAAAAACCAGACATTTGCAGCTAGAATAGTCATTTACCACATTAGCAATGTATAGAGTGCATTTGTTTAAAGTTAGGACTAGTTTAAAGTTATCTTCATTGAAAAGTACAGTGCTTTTCCTTCAAAAATAAGGACATTTCAATGTGACCCCAAACTTTTGAACGGTAGTGTATATATATATATATATATATATATTTTTTTTTTACAGTAAAATGGTTGCTTTTCAGTGAAGAGCTTATATTTAAAGCCCTTCCCTGAAAAACAATTACGGGGTGCTGGCAGACTATTGCCTTTAATGGAGCCGCCGGCAGCAGCTGTGGCTCCATTGAAGGCAATTTGCGGACATTCATACACGCATGTTTTTGCACGTACAGGGGTGCGCACATATGTACGCACCTATGTACGCACACGCTCGTGTGAAACCACTCTGAATCAGTAATTAGAGTTTTGTCTTTGCCTTTATGAAATATATGGAACATGTGAGATAAGACATAGTTCGGCGATAATGAGATAATTGATGTGGCAAGGTCTGAATGATATGATATCTAACTGCTTTGAAATGTGTCGTATGAATAGTGCTTTTGCTTTTGAACGCAGACAAGATACAATATCTGCATTTTTTTCTATAAAATGGAAGAATAAAATGAGCAAACTTGACAAATTTCCATGTTTTATTTCACTGCGGAAGCAGAAGTCTTCAATAATGGTTTAATTCACATATCTGTCTTTAATAATAAACCAACGTGTAACGAGACATAGCAAATCCCGACTTGATTAAAAATTAATCTGGTTTCTAACACAATAATAAACTATAAAGGCTTAAGCACAGTGCCGGGTAATTCAGAAAAGCTAATATTGTGACACTTTGATTCATGGAGAATTGAAGTCGTCCTCAAAGTAAAACAAAAGCTCTGATCAGGACGAGTTTGCTGCGCGGATCAGACAATGAATGCACTTGGGTGCTCTGCAAAGACATGATTTTGTTTTAATTCATTTTTAATTGGTAAAATCAGAGTAGAACAACATTGTAAGGAAAGGCTATCAAAGGGAAGTAATGGAAGGTTTGTTATAATTTGCCTCCTAGAGTATCTTCAATATGTTCTACACCGAGTGGCCATTTTATTAGAGACACCCATCTAGTAGCACGTTGGATCTCTTTTGGCCTTCAGAACTGCAGCAGTTTATCATGACGTCTATCCAACTGATATAGAAGTCCCAGAGAGTGCCAACAAAGCCTTCCCCACATGATTACTGCACCTCCACCAACCTAACAGGAAGGGGTCAGTGATTCATGCTGCTTGCGCCAAATTCTGGCCATCCATTAGCACGGTGCAACAGAAATCTAGATCTATTGGACGAGGCGATGTTTTCCACTGCTCAGTGATCCACTTTCCACTCTTTTGCCCACTGGAGTCTCCTATTTCGGTTTCTGCTAGGACAACAATGGTGCTGGAACTGGTCATCTCTCTTATAGCCCATCTGTGCTAAGGAACAAAACGTTGTGTATTTGGACATGTTAGATGGAGCACCAGCCTTGTATTTGGATGCAATTTGCTTATTCTGCACCGCCTGTTCATCAGAACAATTCTTGACATCCTCCTCTGACTCCATCAACAGGATTGCCTTTCGCTGGGTGTTTTTCCCTCCTTGGTATACTTTCCATATTGCTACATAAGAAAACCACATAAGATTAGCAGTGAAATTTTGGCCCCGACTAGTCTGAGGCTACATTCACACGAGCGTTAATCTCGGATGAATTTCGTGCACTGCGAGATGCACAAAACTTGCGCCAATATGAACTCCACTTTTTTGAGTGTAGTCACACACATGAGCAATCTTTTCCCTCACAGTGATGCTGCAGTGGTAAAAAACAATCACTGCATGTCCTATTTTTTCGCATTCCTTCGGAACGCATCACCTATCCTATTGTTTTCGATGGGACAGTCAAACACATTGCAGGCCATGTGATATGCACATGACTGCGGTGTGATGCTCCCCATTGAATCAATGGGAAACACTTATTGATTCTCAGATGTGTGTGAGACAAGTGCTGGAGGATCGCAATTTCACAGTGATGAGAGATGCTTTGGCATGAAAAATTCCTTGCTTCCGCGTGTAAAACGCACAACAACAAGCGCAATATCGAGTTGGGTTTCTTGGCTTGATATCGTGCTCGCCTGTGTGAATGTAGCCTATCACTGATGACCAGGCCTCGTTGGAAGTCACTGAGATTGCTAAAAATCAATCTAATATTGATTGATCCTAAAACTGGTCCATAGAAAACTTTTCACTTGATTTTATGCTTCACTCTGGGGTCACTGGTCTCATTTCCAAATAACAATGTTCCAACTGGGAAGGCGCAGGGGTCATATGTGGTGGCCATATAGGGACCATATGACTGCCTTCACATGTTGTCAATGTCGACTTGGTCAAGGAACCAAGGAGAACAACATTGCAGAGTTGCACTCCTTAGTTGGGACAAGCCTGAGTCAGTAACATAGTAGCATACTTAGTAACATAGTGTGCAAGGCTGAAAAAAAGACCTATGTCCATCTAGATCAGCCTATTACTCTTCCTCCAGATGTTGATGCACAGGGTAAACCTCATGAGATACAAGGAGCTGCTGATAAGTCTTTGGCTTTACCCAGAAATAAACGAGATAGGAAGATGAAACTTTCCATTTATTCCACATACTCCACTGATGTCAACACACTTCTTACATCGGTATTCCAAGTTCTGTAAGTCTTGCAAAAAGAAGGATTTCGGTTGTGCCTCAAACCAGTCATCCGTAACCGACATGGCATCAGAAATGGTGTGAAATTTGGTACCCTTGACGTGTTTCTTCAGGTTTGGAAACAGATGATAGTCGGAGGGAGCTAGATCTGGTGGATAAGGTGGGTGGTCAACCAGCTGGAAGCCTAGCTCCACCAGATTTGCCGTGGTCGCTTGTGCAGTGTGAGCGGAGGCGTTGTCTTGCAGGAACAAGATTCCTTCGGACAGCTTGCTAAGCCTTCTTATTCTTCTTCTTCATGCAGCAAATGCACTGAAAAGAATAATACACCATTTTCTAGCTTGACACGGTGCATGGTTTAGAAGAGAGGGATGCAGTTATTGTGCAATGGGGGAGGGCTTAAATGTGCCAATGTGCGCCAATATTTTGGTTCAAACTAAGTCAATCGACAATAAAGAAATTGAATCACTCCAAGATTTCACTTTCCTTGGATCCAAGATTGACCGCCGTGGCAAATCGGGGCCTGAAATGAAACAAAGAATCAGCCTTGATCGTAGTGCAATGCAAGGAATGGCGAAGATATGGAAGAGCAAAGACATCAGCATTACAACAAAGATCCGAATAATCGATGCAATCATTTTCCCAATAACTACATTTGCATGCGAGAGCTGACACTCAAAAAAGTAGACAGAAGAAGGATCAAGGCCCTGAGCTGTGGTGCTGGCGACGTATGCTGTGCATACCATGTATAGAGATGTTCACAAGTAAGGCTATCCTAGAGCATTTCAGACCAAAAGCATCACTAGAAAGCTGAATCACCAAGCAACGGCTTTCATACTTTGGTCATGTCATACGAGCCAACTATCTGGAAACAGCATTAATACTCGGCACAGTCAGTGGGTCCAGAAGAAGAGGACGCCAAAGAACACACTGACAAGACACAATCAAGATTGTCACAAACATGACTGTGGAAAATCTGAAGGAAGCGGCCAAAGACAGGGAAGCATGGTGTATGCCGATCCACAAGGGGACCGAAAGTCGACGACAACTGAACGGATAAATCATCATCAAGTCTACTAATAGGTGGTATAAAGTTAGACAAAAGTGTATAAAGATGTGCCAAATACTGTTTGTCATACAGTGTGGGTCACTGTGATAAATTAGTAGTATTGTTAGACTACTTACATAGTTTAGATTTTAGGGCCGTTTTACATAGGACAATAAATCATTCAGATTCCCTCATCCAGCAGGAACCTGGATAATTACCATTCAGTGTAAATAAATGCCCCCACTGAACGACGAAATGAGAATTTGTTCGCTTCTCGTTCATCGTTCATTTTGTAAACAGCGAATCGGCCCATGTAAACAGGCAGTCATACACTAATGAGCAACTGCCTGTTTACTGTGAATGGAGGCGGTCAGGCCAGTACGATCCTCACTCTGATCCTCTCCCATTCACTAGTGATACTTGTTCCTTTGTAAAAGCACAAGAACGATCATCACTGGGACGACCTGTTGGGCATCTACACCCAACAGATCGCCCCATGTAAAAGAGCCCTTAAATGGGGTTAGTAGATCCCATTCTATTCCTCACCTACAAATAAGGGCATTGCTTTTAAATGTTCTCACAGCATCCACCAGATAAAGAATTCAGTGTTCTCAGCTGTACAAGCCTTATTTACAAGAGGGTTAGAGATCTACATTAAGCACAGTCTGTTATGACAGTTCTGTCAATTCCCTCTCATACAAAATGTTCTGTAGGACTGTGAACATGAAGAACTAAATATTTCCAGACACTCACTTCATTTAATTGTGTGGATTTGATGTATTGTCATCCAATACATTCAGGCTCCAGCATCTTTTCAGAAATGAGCTTCACAGTACATCACCAATAAACTGCCACCAATTTGCTGGTGTAAAAAATGTACTTTTCTAACTTTAGGAAAAATACAAAATCCCTTCTTCTGAGCAATATACATATTAAAAGGGGTTTACCAGGCAAGGCCCATAGCCAATGCTGGGCTCCACGGGGTCAGAGTGGGAGAGCTGCTCTCGCCCCAGCATAGTGACCAGCGCTCTTAATTGCAGGTGCAGCTCCCATTGAAGTCAATGGGATCCAAGCCCACACCAGTGGGTTTCGACTCTATATCAGCTGTGTACCCGCTAATCTTTTTTGCACATATTTTGGCTCTGCCTTCATATTTTTAGTATTTGGTCCTCACGTTTACTTTTGATATGCCGACTAGGTGTTATCTCTATCAGCCATGATGCAGAGAAATCTCCAGCTAAATATAGAACTATTATTTGCATACGCTATATTCCATAAGTCTACTAATGGCTAGAAATTGGAAATCCCTTAATGTTCCCAGTATAGATGAACTAATATCGGCTGCAACTACTCACTGCCTGTAGGAAAAAATGCTTGCAGGCCAAATAGGTAAAACAGCAGATATTATTTCCAAATGGAAGGCTTGGCTTGACCCCTTAGTGCTGGCCAATACATTTTTTTACTGACCTCACTCATGGGCTTTTATTCTGCACACATATTTTTTTATTTTTTTTTAAGGCGATGACTTAGCTGACCACATACAGCCAAGTCCTGCTCTAACCATCAGATGCAGAGAAACCTCAGATCCTGGCAGGTTAACCCCTTACTTGCTACAATCAATAGCAACTGCAGCATTTAAGCAGATGACAAGGGTAAAGGAATCCTTCTGTCACCTATCAACACCACGCAGAGTGATTGCAAGATACCAATTGGGTTCCCATGCAAGCTGGAAACTTGACAAAAGCCTCCATGTTTGCCATGTAACTCAGCCTACTAGACCCCATCTCGAGTCTAACAGACAAGTAATGCAGTGTACTATCCTAGGGATAGAACAATCACATCTTCAAGCTCTCCTGAGAGACTAAAAAAGTTCAATAAAGTTTAATTTAAAGCCAAAAAATCCAGTTTAAAAAATTATGCATTTTTTCCCACAAAAACCTGTTTGAAATGGATAGAAAAGTAATACAAAGCCAAGTAATCCAAAGTAATCCAAAAGTCACATGTACCCCAAAATAGTACCAATAAAAACTACAATTCTTCACCCAAAAAACAACCCCTCACATAGCTGCACTGCCAGAAAAACAAAAATATTATGGGTCTTATAATATGGCAAAGCAGATTCAATTTTGTAAAAACAAAACTCAAAAACAATGGCAGAATTTCAGGGGTCTCTCTGCCTAAAAAATGTAATAAAAGTCATACAACACATTATATGTACCCTGGAGTGGTGCCATTACAAAATACAGCTTGTTCAGAAAAACAAGCCCTCATACGGCGATGTCAACAAGTTATGGCTCTTGCAATGCAGAGATGAAAATCAATTTTGTGCCTTACCAAAAAAAAGGCTTGTTTCTAAGGGGTTAAACTTGATTTAACTTTATTTAATAGCCTTCTTGCTTACTATGTTTTGAGGTCTGATAATTCTTCGCTACTTTAAGGCCCATTTAACCCCTTAATGACACGGCCTATTTTGGCGTTGAGGACCAAGCAATTTTTTGGTATTTTTCCATCTCCATTTTTCAAAAGCCATAACTTTTTTATTTTTCCGTGGACGTGGCCATATAAGGGCTTGTTTTTTGCGTGGCGACCTGTAGTTTTTATCGGTGCCACTTTTGGGTACATAGACAATATCGTAAATTTTTTTTTTTTTTTATGATAACAGGGAGAGAAAACGCATCAATTCTGCCATAGATTTCTTTTTCTTTTTTTTACAGCGTTTTTCATGCAGCATAAATGACACACTAAATTTTTTCTGCGGGTCGGTACGGTAACAACGATACCAAAATTGTTATATTTTTTTTAGGTTTTTACACTTTTTTGCAATAAAACCCCCCTTTTTTTGGAAATCTTTTTTTTTTCTCTATAGCTGCATTCAAAGTCCTGTAACTTTTTTATTTTTCTATGTACGGAGCTCTTTAAGGGCTTATTTTTTGTGAGACGAGCTGTAGTTTTGATTGGTACTATTTTGGGGAATGTACGGCTTTCTTGATCACTTTTATTGCATTTTTTGTGAGGCAAAATGCTAAAAATTAGCATTTTGCCTCTGTTTTTTAGCGTTTTTTTTTACGCTTTTTGTCGTACAAAATAAAAAGTGTGTTCAACGTTTTGTACACGTCGTTACGGACGCGTCAATACCCAATATGTGGGGTTTTCATTTTTTTTCCCTTTTTTTATGCTAATATTAGAAAAAGCATAAAAAAGGGTTTTTTTTATATATTTTTTTACATTTTTCTTTTTTTTACGTTTTTCTTTTTACACTATTCGAGTCCCTCTGAGGGACTTGCAGCACTATGCCTATGATCGCTGTCATAAGGCATGGCAGAGCTACTGCTCTGCCATGCCTTATCGCTTGTACAGCGATTATAGGCACAGGCAATACAGGACGCCAGTGTCTGGCATCCTGTTGCCATGGTGACAGGCCGGGCTCTCGCGATGACATCGCGATAGCCGGCCGGAGACACAGAGGGAGCGCGATCCCTCTGTGAACTCTTTCCCTGCCGCGATCTACTTAGGCATCTCCGATGCCCCCCCCCCGCTGTTGCAGCGGGACGCCGGCTGTGACTGACAGCCGGCTCCCGCTGCGGGATATCGCGGGATCATATGTGATCCCGCGCTATCCCCCGGACGTACCGGTACCTCCTGTTGCGGGAAGTACCAGGCTCCCAGGATGTACCGGTACGTCCTGGAGCGGGAAGGGGTTAAACGCAACTGTTATCACTCAAAATTCATTCAAACAAGTGAAAGTGAGCAATAATCATCACGTGTAAACGAGCGGTCGTCGTGCGCTATTCGTTCACTTGTCGTTTATTGCTGAGTCTCAGCCTGCATAAAAATAGTTGTTAGGTAGTTCACTATGTGTTCCGTTTGAATGGCACTTGCTAAGCCATTTGAAAGACTGAAAACTGGAGGGGACAGGTGATTGTTTGCCTTGCCAAACACAATCACAGAAAACTGCCATTACTTACTGACTAAGGAGTGCAGATAGATGCATCCTCCTCTCACCATGCAGGTAGCAGACTACCAAATGAGGGAGTGAATTACACCTGTGCAGGACACCGATGAGACAGCCACTCACACTGCCTCTTGATATAGAAGGGGGTGGCTGCTTGGCGTACACTCCCACACATAGTGGATACAAGGTGCCAGACCATTCTGATATATGTAGTTCACCATGCAGACCAGCAACCTATTAATAACGCCATGATAATTCGGCAGGTTGCTCTGCACTTCCATAATAATGACTACATGTTTACTCATGCTGACAGAAGACAATGGCTTTTCTTCACATTAATTAAAATCCTGCTGGCCAAAGTTTTCCTCGCATAAACACTCGCCCACCAGAGCAAACAACATATGCAGTGTTTACTTTAGCTAATAAGGGAAATAGAGAGGATTTCAAATGATTACCTGTTTGTTTTAATGCACAGCAAAAAAGACATTAATTCGTTCAGTCGTTCAGCAGTTCAAGTGATAACTGCTGCGTATAACCTGTTGATACATAACGTACATCTGGAATTTTAGTGCTAATCAGTCCTTTTAGATGTGCACATAGTTTATCTTTCACACTTCGAAAATGCTGCTTATTGCAATTTTTATGTTATTTCCTTGATCACTGGGATTTTTGAATGTTCATGTCTAACTGGCTTCTAGAAGTGCAATGGTAAAAATGTCCATGGTGTCATACTTTGAATTGACAACTTACTTCCACCTAGTATTCTTTGTTAACTTGGAATTGTTGTCTTACTTGTTTTTTTTTTTCAAATATCTTGTGACATTTTTTTTGAAAATCCAATACAAAATGTATTGTGAAAAAACTGTACTTTTCATATAATTGTATCATAGAGAGGAGCATGCGAGGGTCTTTGTAAAGGTGAGGTTATACATTTATGTGTGCATGCACACAGAGATGAACATTGAATAGCTATTTCATTAGAGACACTTTCATGGTTGGATTAGTCATCGGTGCTAGAATAGCTTAGGCCGGGATTTCACTGCCAACTGCTTGGGGTTTTCTCATGTAACAGTGAGGGGAATATACAGAAAATGGTGTAATTAAGGAAAAACATGCAGTGAAAGGGGATCCTGTGTATGTAAAAAACTGAAGGTATGAAGAAAAGACACTCCGTGCTCTAACGGGATACCCTTCTCAGCCAGTAACACACAGCATTCCTTCAGCTGGTACATTTCTTTATTTCAAGTTGTTATGTCAAGTTATGTCCTCCTCTCCCTTCTCTCCTACTGTAACATATATAATGGTTTCCATCATGTCCTCCTCTCCCTTCTCTCCTCCTGTGACATATATAAAGGTTTCCAGCATGTCCTCCTCTCCCTTCTCTCCTCCTGTGACATATATAAAGGTTTCCAGCATGTCCTCCTCTCTCCCTTCTCTCCTCCTGTAACATATATAAAGGTTCCCATCATGTCCCCCTCTCCCTTCTCTCCTCCTGTAACATATATAAAGGTTTCCATCATGTCCCTCCTCTCCCTTCTCTCCTCCTGTGACATATATAAAGGTTTCCATCATGTCCCCCTCTCCCTTCTCTCCTCCTGTAACATATAAAGGTTTCCATCATGTCCCCCCTCTCCGTCCTCTCCTCCTGTAACATATATAAAGGTTTCCAACATGTCCCTCCTCTCCCTTCTCTCCTCCTGTAACATATATAAAGGTTTCCATCATGTCCCCCTCACCCTTCTCTCCTCCTGTAACATATATAAAGGTTTCCATCATGTCCTGCTCTCCCTTCTCTCCTCCTGTAACATATATAAAGGTTTCAATCATGTCCTCCTCTCCCTTTTCTCCTCCTGTAACATACATAAAGGTTTCCATCATGTCCTCCTCTCTCCCTTCTCTCCTCCTGTAACATATATAAAGGTTTCCATCATGTCCTCCTCTCCCTTCTCTCCTCCTGTAACATATAAAGGTTTCCATCATGTCCCTCTGCCTCCTTCCCTTGAAACAAATATAAAGCTTTAAGTAATGCTTCCAAACTCCGGCCAACATTACAACTCTTCACATTCTATACTGTGACAGCAGGAGACAAAAAATAGTCATAGATTATGTTGGTAAGGCAATACTGAGTAAGTAGATAGCTGTACTTCTGGCCATTAGCACAGAGCTGGGGCACCACACTCTTTTTAATTGGAGTGAAAAGGGACACTAGTTATTCTACCAACAGTCTAGAGCAGTGGTGGCGAACCTATGGCACGCGTGCCAGAGGCAGCACACAGAGCCCTCACTGCTGGCACGCGCCGCCGTCGCATGCTCACCACGTCAGTGAATACCAGCAGGGGCCGCAGCTCCCCTTCTGTCATTCACTCAGCGCTGATCCCGGCTCACATTGTGATGTCAGTGTGCAGCCGGGTTCCTCCTCCCCTGCCCTTCCCTGACATCTCCTCTTAGGTTCTGTGAGAGCAGGGGAGGAGGTGCCCGGAAACACACTGACGTCGCAGTGTGCACCTAGGAACAGCATCAGCAGCAGCGCCAGAGGAGCAGGAAAGTATATGGGTCTCAGGGGGGACACTATTACTTCTGTGGGGGCCGTGGTGGGATGTCACCATTACTACTGGGGGCCGCTGTGGGATGTCACCATTACTACTGGGGGCCGCTGTGGGATGTCACCAATATTACTGAGGGCCGCTGTGGGATGTCACCATTACTACTGGGGGCCGCTGTGGGATGACACCATTACTACTGGGAGCCGCTGTGGGATGTCACTATTACTACTGGGCCGCTGTGGGATGTCACCATTACTATTGGGGGCCGCTGTGGGATGTCACCATTACTACTGAGGGCCGCTGTGGGATGTCACCATTACTACTGGGGGCCGCTGTGGGATGTCACCATTACTACTGGGGGCCGCTGTGGGATGTCACTATTACTACTGGGCCGCTGTGGGATGTCACTATTACTACTGGGGGCCGCTGTGGGGGGTCGGGTGGGGTGGGGGATCACTATTACCGCTGGGGTATGTTTATAGGTTGTGGAAATTCTGCAGGATATCCTCAGCGGAAATTTCTGTGGCAAATTCTGCAGCATTTCTGCATCCAAAAGGCAGTCAAAGTCTGCATGCTGTCTATTTTGAAGCGGCCCTGTCCTTTTTAGAATGACGGGGTAAAATAATACATTGTGATAAGCTCTGCCCCCTGACATGTTGGCACTTTGCAATAAATAAGTGGGTTTGGGGTTGCAGTTTGGGCACTCGGTCTCTAAAAGGTTCACCATCACTGGTCTAGAGTAAGGACCAAATGTGTGGCACATTTCACTCGACAATGACAGCAGCCAGAATAACCATTCATGTGTCCTATACCCCACCTTTAATACTTCAGTTGGCACCACCCAATGGGGCACAGTGTACCCTCTGATTCACTAACACATGCATTACCTCTGCCTAGTATGGTGACAGATTGCAGAGAACTCCTCAATTGTTACTGTTTCTGAGTTTGTTGCCTAATACACTAACCCATATTGGCCATGACAGCAGTTAACTTTAAATAGTACACATTTAAGTTACATTGTAAGGGACTGGTCCCTAAGGGACTTCTCTAAAACAACAAATTGCTATGAACATAGGAAACTTGGGGTAATATTGACCTCTATTGACCATTTTGGAAATCTACACCCAGATATTGCCTCCTGTGTGCCATGCCTTGGTTGGTTGTCAGGAGGTCATATGTATTGAAGGTCCTAGAACTTTCCATTGGAATGATGACAGAACTATAAAATGGCATTTTCCTACTGCATCACAGGAGAGAGCTTAAATACTATGTAGAGCTGAAATGTTGCTGGAGGCTGAAAGGATGCAAAAATCCACAGAGACTGCTGCTGCCAGAATGGAAAAGGCATTGGAGTCTAAACCTCTGTATGAAAGAGGGTCTGTTTGCAAAAGGCAGACAGTACTGTGAAGGGGAAACTGGAACTTTCTTCTGCCAGTAAAAGATAGTAAAGGACTGTACTACAGAGCACACAGATGGAGACCTAAAGAGGATATCAAGAATCTTTCGGTATTGGGTCGTAAGTGAGGGTGGCCACAGTAAAAGCCGTAGGTGTGTACACCACTAAAAGCCAATATAGTCAGTCACCAGGCCTGCTGTGACTCAGATTAGGGACTTCAGCAAGTATTTGAATGGGAGTAATTCGGAATTCTGGGCTTGAGCAGACAGGACTGGACTATTATCATGACATTAACCTTGTTTAAGTTTATTCAAACTGTGTTGCTGTCTTACCAATCCGCAAGTGGCAGTGACTTACTAGTTTGGCAGCAAACTGAACTATCGTTATTGTGCTTTACTGGCGTTATAACTGTTTCATACTAAAAAGAAAGTGTTACTATTTTCTCATTGTGCACAAAATGCTAATAACAGGATTCAGTTAGTCGTAGTCAGCAAAGGGTAAATCTACGGTAAGAGGTAAACTGTGTCTATCTTTATAACATTATTCATTTTCATTTCTATGTTGGCAAATAAATATTGTATATTTTGTAATTCCATCTGCTGCATCGGATCCTGAACCTGCGTCACACTGCCAACGCCCGCCACAACATCATCCCCCTACACAGCCTCTCCCAACTACCTACACATGCTATAGCTGCCTGGGTAATATTCTGGAAACTAAACATCAATATTAGACATGAACGAGCACGCTCGTTTAAGGCTGATGCTCGAGCAAGCATCGGTCTTCTCAAGTAACGGATTACTCGTCCGAGGAAATGCAGGGGGCGGAGGGCGGGAGAGAGAGAGATCTCTGCCCCCCCCCCCCCCCGCATTTGCTTGGGAGAGTAATCAGTTACTCGAGAAGACTGATGCTCGCTTAAGCATTAGCCTTAAACGAGCGTGCTCGCTCATCTCTAATCATTATCCTAGTATGTACCAACCTTCACTGCAACAGAAATTGAGAATATGGCATTTTCCTATGAACAATTAGCACTCTATATAATCTAGGGTCCAACTAGACCCTATTAAACATGGGAACCTTCCTACATTAAAAGGGTTTACTTTTTCCGGACCCCCTTTACACCCCACTATTGTGTTAATGCTCCCTTTTGACCAGCAAAAGGATGAGAGTGAAGAAGAAAAAAAGGAACAATAAAAAAATCGATTCCAGCACTTACATCGAAGGGAGGAGGTAAGCTCATGAATAGGGACACCCCTCCTTGTCTTTCTGGTCATAAGGACAATTGACCATTTTGCTGAGCCTGCCAGGACTTCAGGTACCAGCGGGTTGGTTCCCCTTTCTTGGGGCCTCCCCACTTGCACCAGGCAAGCCCTATTCTCTTATTTTAAGGATTTTTTTTCTATTATGACTTATTTATCAAGGCGCTGTTCTACTCATTTATGATTTTTTTTTTTTTTGACCAGCAAACATTGAATAAGGGGACATAAATAGATTTGCGGTGTGATGGACAACTATATACAACAGGACTTATTTAATTAGACCAGCATTTCACACACTGGTCTAAATAAACCCTGCGCCTGGCTATGAGCTACAAATGTATTAAGAGGTGCAAACACATTTTTCTGATCTGGCGCCACTTCCACGTGCCAAATGGAAACATACGCCAGCTGTGAACTGGAATAGGGTTCCAGTATAATGTAGTCCACTTGCTGGCATACATTATATTAAATGTGACTGGCTAGGCACAGTCACACCTCTAATGTTAGGCCATGCCCACTTTGGAAATAGTTAAAGGGGTTGTCCCGCGGCAGCAAGTGGGTCTATACACTTCTGTATGGCCATATTAATGTAATGTACATTGTGCATTAATTATGAGCCATACAGAAGTTATAAAAAGTTTTTTACTTACCTGCTCCGTTGCTGGCGTCCTCGTTCCCATGGTGCCGACTAATTTTCGGCCTCCGATGGCCAAATTAGCCGCGCTTGCGCAGTCCGGGTCTTCTGCTCTCTTCAATGGAGCCGCTCGTGCAGAATGCCGGCTCCGTGTAGCTCCGCCCCGTCACGTGCCGATTCCAGCCAATCAGGAGGCTGGAATCGGCAATGGACCGCACAGAAGAGCTGCGGTCCATGGAGGGAGCAGACCCCGGCGGCCATCTTCAGCAGGTAAGTATGAAGACGCCGGACCGCCGGGATTCAGGTAAGCGCTGAGCGGTTTGTTTTTTTAACCCCTGCATCGGGGTTGTCTCGCGCCGAACGGGGGGGGGGGTTAAAAAAAAAAAAAAACGTTTCGGCGCGGGACAACCCCTTTAAGAGCTTTGAAAAGTCACAATTTTGGTGTGTGCGCCAAAAGTGAGACCTGTGTATGCCCGAAAACTGGAGCGCAGGCCATAAAATATATGCGCCAGTATGTTGATTGTGTTGGGAAAAAAGTAGTTCACAGCGTAGGATTCACAGTTTGTTCTTGTAAGATGGTGAAATAGATGAAGTAGAATTACTTGTCATATCAAAGCAAATATGCAAAAAACTTTTCCTACAACGCACTATAATGAGAAGCAGAATGATTCAATTTAAGACAGATTCCTGCTGATTGTAATTCCAGACTTCCACTTAAACAGGTAGCATACATTATGGAAGTCACTTGATTTGTAGGATTCATGTGTGTAAACATTCGCCAGATCACCTGTTGTTACCCGGTTTGTAAATATGGAGACTCTACACTCCGTGGTGCCACCCGCCTGGCTGAAGATGTACTGGAGAATTACATCAACAGAGGTATAATGTGAGGATGCTGACCCCCTGTGCAAAATTTGTAGAATTTGTAGACCATTGTTGTGAATCCGTTAGATTTCATACAGAACAAGCTCCATGCTGTTTAACACGATCTTCTACAGAGGATGCAATTCATAAGAGAAGAAAAGAGATTAGTTCTAAGTTATAACAGGTTAATGTGAATGAGGACTCTTTAAAAGGGATTGTCTAGGGTTAGAAAAACATCGCTACTTTTTTCCAAACACAGTGCCACCCTTGTCTGTATGCTTGTGTGTGGTATTGCAGCTCAGCTCTATTGAAGTGAATGGGAGCTAAACTGCAATACCAGACACAATCCACAGACAAGGGTGGCAGTGCGTTTGAAAGAATGCAGCCCTGTCTAGAGCACACATGTCAAACACAATGCCCGCGGGCCAAATGCGGTTCGCCACCTCATTTTCTGTTTCCCACCGGCTGTGCAGCAAGTTCCCTCACCCTCCGTGCTATTGTCAGTACCAGATCGTCTATCGGCTTGTTTTGTCTAGTATAGCAGACAAAAATAGATGAGTGCCGATACCACACTGACAATGGCTGCTGGGGAGGGAAGAAGCCTGCAGATAACATGATCCCTGGTGCAAGGAGAGCAGGACTGAGGAGGAGGAGTAGCAGCAGCTACAGGATGAGAGCTCTCACCGACCCTCTCTTGGTTCATGGCAGCAGATCTGGGGAGACATCAGGGACCCAAGTATGCAGGAGGGCCCAAAAAAAGGAATAAGAGCAGCCTGTATACCTGCTATTGGGACCACAATGGATGCAGGTGAGTATACAGATTGTTCTGTCTGTTATATAAACATGTTTGTTTGCCTTGTGTATAAAAATGCTAAAGTGTCCTTGTGTGTGTGTGTGTATAAATTGCAGCACCTGCGCAGCATGGAGGCAAAAGGGAACTGACAGTTTTAGCCCAGGCAAACAGCTATCAGCTACTACTGGGGCCACTATGGGTGACCCTATTACCACTGGGGCCACTATGGGTGCCCCTATTACCGCTGGGGTCACTATGGGGACCTTATAACTACTGGGGCCACTATGGGGGACCCTATTACCACTTACAATTACAATCGGCCTTTTGAAGGCAACCATAAGGCTGATATGGCCCTCAGTGAAAATGAGTTTGACACCCCTGATCTAAAGTAAGAGTACGGCTGGACATCTCTCGCATATCAATACTCCAGATTAATGCTCTAAAAGAATAATGGTCCTTTGACAAGGGCCAAGAATTGGCTTATAGTGGACAAACAATTACTAACTACTACAATTTGTTGCCTATTTACACAAGGAGATATACTGCTTACGGTGCTGTGTTTATGTACTGAGCTTCGTTCTGGTGCTGTGTTAATGTTATGAGTTTGGTCCCAGCGCTGTATTTATGGTATGAGCTTGGTTCATGTGTTATGTTTATATTATGAGCTTGCTTCTAGTACTATATTTATGTTATGAGCTTTGCTCTGGTGTTGTATTTATGCTATAAACCTGGTTCTGGTTCTGTATTTATGCTATGAGCTTTTTCTGATGCTGTATTTATATTATGATCTTGGTTCTGGTGTTGTATATATGTTATAAGCATGATTCTGGTTCTATTTTTATGTTTTGAGCTTGGTTCTGGTGCTATATTTATATTATGACTAGCTGATATACCCGGCTTCGCCCGAGTTAATTTGGTACTGGTGTTTATCTGGTGTTCACACGGAAAATCTTATGAAGTCGTGCTTACTTTAGAGATACTGAGGGAAAAAATATGTTCACCATTTTGCATAGTTCTCTGCGTTACCCAGGAAACACCACAGGGAGGCAACCATGCGACGTTTCCTTCATATAAAATGACATCAGGAAGTGAGAGAATTAGATTACGTACATAAAATTTGGAGACTAATTTATTTGCGCTTAGAATTGAATAATCGAGTTAGGACCCAATGGCTTTTCCTATTTATGACATATTCAATGCTCGTGCCAAATTTCCCGTTTCTATGACACCGGAAAGTGAGAAAATTACATTCCACACGTAAAATTTAGACGCCAATTCTTTTGCGCTAGAATTAAATAATCGAGTTGGGACCCATTAGCTTTTCCTATTTATGACATAATCAATGCTCGTGCCAAATTTCCTGTTTCTATGACATCGGGAAGTGAGAAAATTACATTCCGTACGTAAAATTTGGACGCTAATTCTTTTGCGCATAGAATTTAATAATGGAGTTGGGACCCATTAGCGTTTCCTATTTATGACATAATCAATGCTCGTGCCAAATTTCACGTTTCTATGACACCGGAAAGTGAGATAATTAGATTCCGTACGTAAAATTTGGACGCTAATTCTTTTGCGCATAGAATTGAATAATCATGTTGGGACCCATTAACTTTTCCCATTTATAACATAATCAATGCTCGGGCCAAATTTTAAGTTTCTATGACATTGGAAAGTGACAGATTTAGATTACGTACGTAAAATTTTGACGGTAATTCTTTTGCGCTAGAATTGAATAATCGAGTTGAGACCCAATTACTTTTCCTATTTTGGAATAATCTATGCGTGTGCCAAATTTCATGTTTCTACGACATCGGGAAGTTGGAGAACTTTTGGCGACTCAGTGAGTGAGTGAGTCAGTGAGGGCTTCGTCTTTATATATATATAGATTTAGATTCTGGTGTGTTTTTATGTTATGAGCTTGTCCTTCACACAGTATTTATTCAATGAGCTGCTCTGAGGCTGCATTTATGTACTGAGCTTGGTCCTGGTGCTGTATTTATGTTATGAGCTTGGTTCCAGTGCAGTATTTATTAACTGAGCTGGTCTAGTGTGGGTATGCTGTTATCTTTCTGCAATATAAATCATTTTGTTCTTATAACAGGATGGGGAATGGGAGGAATTCTGCACAGGCCACCATCTAACCTAAGGACTTGGCCCCATGGTGTGTTGCTGCTGGCTCCTAACTTTTAGAGCTGACTTGCAGACCTGGTTAAGATTTTTCCAGGTCGAATGTTATTTTTCATCAAATTTTGAAGTAAGAAGCAGTAAAGTAGATATAGGAGTAAGCTTAGAGTCCCTCTTTTGGCATATGTACCAATTCACTGATAGCAACAATCTAAACTGCTGCTAATTCATGATACAATTGTTCAGTATATAAAGAGAATGAAATGTCTGCATTGTCTCCATATGAAGAGCAAGAGCAGTTATCCAGGGAGAAGTCCAGACAACTCATCAGTAGTAGCGTGCTACAGGAACGATATGCTTCAGAGATCAGGGGCATTGACCCAAGGGACATTGGTGAGCGGCATGAAACAGTGACAGTTGGCAGCTGTAGGCAAAGTGGTCCTCGAACACGAACTATGTGCCAGGAAAAGTGATGCAAAATCAGGCGGAAAGTCCTGAGGGACAATAAGTGTGAAGGATAGAGGAAGCGAGAGACGAGAAAGTACAAGAATATAGAGGGTTCACATATATTCTGACCATGGGTAGTTAAATAAAGTCGCAGCAAGACACCTTCCACCTTCTTACTGACAGCCGCGTGTCTTCTGTCTTCACTGATGCACAATGAGGTATAAACCGGAAAACTTATATTACAAATGTTAAAGACTAGAAGGTCAGTATGTTGCTAATTTATTCCCTATAAGGCATTTCAATAGTTAAAAAGGTTCCTTCTTCTATATTTTATAGTGCAGTTTTGAAGATTTAAAGGAAATTTCTCATCAATTAATTTAAGTTCAAATTAATATAATAACTCCTGAGGGACAAACTGCTTTTGAACTTAAAGAGGGCCTGTTACTTAGTAGAGTCAGCACGGCTGGTTGATTGCTCCGCGGTCCTCCTGACTATGTCGCAACTTTTTTGCATATTCACCTCTGTTTGCCCGTATGGGTTCTTCTTGGATCCGATTGCCTACACTGTGAATCTAACAAGTGATTGGTCCCCAACATTCTTTGTCAGTGGATGATGTCAGACTGCCAGCTAAGTACAAAGGATGACAAACAACATTGTGAGGTTGCGGCACATCTAAACCGTGTGAGTAAGGCCGCCTGCACACGGTCGGAAATCCCGCGGCGGTATTTCCCACGGGATTTCCGCCACTGAAAGTTTGCATAGGAGTGCATTACAATACGCACTCCTATGTAAAATCTCTCGCGGCAAACAAACCGCGGCATGTCCTATTTTTGTGCGGGGCACGCACTCACCTGGCCGCCGGCTCCGGTCTGCGCATGCGCCGGCTGCGCCACAGCCGGCACATGAAAGAGCCGGGGCCGCCAGGCGCGGGTGAGTACGCACTCGTCTCTGCAGGCTCTCGGGTCGGGTCCCGCGGCGAGAATTCCCGCTGCCGGATCCGACCCGCTCATCTGCAGGCGGCCTAAGGTTGGGGTTTTACTGTAGGGTTGTGGCCAAAACTTATGAGACTGGCACAAATTTTAGTTTACACAGAGTTTGCTGCTTCACTGTTTTTAGATCTTTTTTTTTTTTTTTTTAAACAGTAACTTTTATTTGTTTTTTGGTATAAAATATGGGGATACAGACAATAAAAGGAGAAGGGGGGAGAAAACATTGAAGGATAAAATACAGCGGTTGGAAAGTTAGAAAAAAATTATATATTTCACAGCAAATAAGTACATTCACAAACAAAAATACAGAGTATTAACTAAGAGGAACCTTGCGCTGACCTGAAGGAGAGAGTATAGTGACCTGTCACAGAAATACCGAAGCTTATAATCGGGTTATGATCAAGTGCAAATCCTATAAGGACCAGGTAGTGCATGGTATTATGAATGGAGATGGTGAGAGACTCCATGGGATGAAGATCTTTGATCTGAACATAGAGGTCCATTAGGGATGGCGGCAGGGGTGTAACTATAGAGGGTGCAGGGGATATGGTTGCACCCGGGCCCAGGAGCCTTAGGGGGCCCATAAGGCCTCTCTTCTCCATATAGGGAGCCCAGTACTATGAATAAAGCGTTATAGTTGGGGGCCTCATTACAGGTTTTGCATTGGGGCCCCGAATCTTCAAGTTGTGCCTTTGGACAGCGGTGCTAGACATTTCCAGAATTGTGCAATAAGACCCATAACAGCGAAGGAGGAGCCTGAATTACAGAATCTGCGATTGTCTCCTGCACGGACGATCCGTGGCATTCCGCACCAATTCAACATCGCGGAAAAGTCATGGGATCCACAGGAAAGATAAACATTTAAAAAACGAAATCTGTACTGCGCATGTCTGACAGCTCACCGGTCGGACTATCCTCAGTATACAAGAAGACAAGAGATGAAAAGTACAGATGCCAGCTGGGCACATGGTTGGATTTCGCTGCAGGATCCCGCATCCGGAATCTGACCCGCTTGTGTGCAGCCAGCCTTAGTCAGATACGTTTCTATGGTTACTGAAGTACAATTATAAGCATTTCATAAGTTTTTAAACGTGCGGCTGGCTTCCATTGTTGTCAATGAAAGCCATCTGACCTACGATACTTCTACTGTAAGCACAGCGGAAGTATCGGGAAAAAACGTGTCACCGCCCACTGCTGGTGCGTCATGCGCTGCATTGCGCATGCACGCCGGTTCGTCGGACAGGACTCTCACGGGTATAAAACTGGACCAAACGGAGATATAATTTGACCACCCAGGAAAAACCTGCCATCTTGGATTTTGGCTGCTAAACCATGTTAAACTAGTTTCATCCACCAAAATGGGGAATCAAATTGAACCTAGATTCAAACCAAGATCACAGGCTAAACTGTGTTGGTGCAACGTTTTCCTATATGATCTTAGATCAACTCTTGTTGATCTCAGATCAAAACTTTGGTGCATCCGGCCATAAAGAGCAATAGAGCAACAGGGGGAAGTTGCCGGTCAAGCTAGAAGACTTATGCCCGGTGGAACTTGTGCCAAAATGCCACCCACATAGCAAGTAAATATATATATATATATATATATATATATATATATATATATATATATATATTGGTAACAATAAATTAGAAGACTGCTTGCTGAGTTTTGGCATGGTTCATGGTTGCCTAAAATAAAGAACATTCCAAAAATTGAATTTAAATTTTCCTACTTGTGACCACTCGCCCTGTAGCCGGTGGTCCGCCATGCACGATTACACAGATAACTGCTTCATTATACGTATTACTGGAGTCCTAGATATTACAGCATAGCAAGGTACATGCACATTGATACAGATGTGTCTGCTGCTCAAGGAATGCTGGGAAGTGTACCTTCACAAGATCTGGAGTTCCACCATTCGTAGACTTTATTATATAACATTAGCTAAACTTACAAGAGTTATCTTACTTACTATAAATATTAGGCGCATGAAATGAGATGGAACAAGCATCTCTGAGCCTGAACAAGGTTCCTTAGCGCAGCAGGCTCTGTAATTCAATTTGAAGTGATCTAGTTAAATGGTACAGATCTTCCAGAGATGTCAGTGATTTCCCCTTAATGAACAAAGTCTAGTAAACTTCTGTTGTTGCTGTTAAGATGAACAAGATTAAAAGACAAAAAGTTGCATTTGCTGTGAATTATTTACATCCCATCCACTTTATCTTTTGTAACATCATAGGAAGAGCAAAGCGAGGCTGTCACTGCGAAACCGATAGAAGGATTCACCATCAAAAATTTAGAGAGAAAATGATTCTGCTAAGTGGCCTGCAGAAAATGAATTTACTGACGCTTATTGAGAAGACAACTATGAAGAGAAGCTTAGAAGAGATATCGGAGGACATTTGTCATCAGGGGGATTTTTGATGCCGTCTTTCTGGCAGCTTTTCTTCAATTCTCTAGTTTAAAGAGGGGTCAAATTTATTAAATGTTGCACAATATTGATACATGTGTTTTGTCTTCATATGTTTGGAGAAGATGTGAAGTCATTTTGTACAGAACCCACCTGCTGGAGTGAGATTGCACAAAAATGTTGCAACTTTTTAAAAAGTTGCATGCCATAAGTGTCTCTAAAAATCTTACTGCATTCAAGCTCTGCCCTCTTTTCTAGACATTTTTGAAAAGTGGAGTGAGAGAAATAACATTTTTTCTTTTAAGGAAATCAATGCATTTTTTTTCTAAATTGATTTGCACCAAAAAAGGTGCAAAATACACTAGAATTCTGACACCAGACCAGTAATAAATGTGCCCTAATGTATATAAAGTAAGCTTGTATGTAATAAATCAGATATGATAGATAGATAGATAGATAGATAGATAGATAGATAGATAGATAGATAGATAGATAGATAGGAGATAGATAGATATGAGAGAAAGAGAGAGAGATAGATAGATAGGAGATAGATAGATATGAGATAGATAGATATGAGATAGATAGAAATGAGAGAGAGAGAGATAGATAGATATATAGATAGATAGATAGATAGATAGATAGATAGATAGATAGATAAATATGAGATTGATAGATAGATATGAGATAGATAGATAGATATGAGATAGATAGATAGATAGATAGATAGATAGATAGATAGATAGATAGATAGATATGAGATAGATATACGATAGATAGATAGAAATGAGATAGATAGATAGATAGATAGATAGATAGATAGATAGATAGATAGATATGAGATAGATAGATAGATAGATATGAGATAGATAGATATACGATAGATAGATAGAAATGAGAGAGATAGATAGATAGATAGATAGATAGATAGATAGATAGATGTGAGATAGATAGATAGATAGATAGATAGATAGATAGATAGATAGATAGATAGGAGATAGATAGATATGAGAGAAAGAGAGAGAGATAGATAGATAGGAGATAGATAGATATGAGATAGATAGATATGAGATAGATAGATAGATAGATAGATACATATGAGATAGATAGATAGATAAATAGATAGATAGATAGATAGATAGATATGAGATAGATAGATAGATAGATAGATAGATAGATAGATAGATAGATAGATAGATAGATAGGGTGAGTCTTGAATATGAGGCAGCTCTAGAGCTCTAGTATCTGGTTTGGGGTTTTCCCCGTTGATCTGCGTTAGTGTTGGTAGCACAGAGTTCTTGAGGATAGCTCATATAGGGTCTGGGAGCCGATATGAATGCTTTCAGTAAAAAACTGTAAAGAGGTATAAAATTTTTTAAAAAGAAAACAGATGAGCAGTTTAAGTCCCGCTCTGGTGTGACTCACAACCGTGTGTAGGTCAGCTATTATTGAGGATCCATGTCAGTGGTATTGCATGAACAGTCCAGTATATTGGGTTTCGCTAAATCCTTTCTGTCACGTAGGCAAGGTGAGGCTTAGATAGTGAAGTGATCGGTACCTAACTTTCCTGGATTCTGCACGTCAACTGGACAAGCAACCATCACCTTCAGCTACAATTTTACAACAATCTGCTAGCCCTGTGCTCAATATTGCTGCCACCACTGTTAGGTGCACTGTTCAGACACAATCCTCTGCCTCTGTGTTTGGCAGACGTGGGTGTCGTCCTGCTCTCCCTGTTCACTAAACTTACATTTATTCTCTTCCAGAACTCCTAGTGTTAATTGCTTGTGGGCCTCCTGCTCAGCTGATGCAATTTTTCTAATCACCGCCCCATATAGCTGCCCTTTCAGACAGTGCTGTAGTGTTGCTGTGTGATTCATGTTCATAACTCCATGTTTAGCCACTGCTCCGGCAGTTACCTTGCTATCTGCTCGTGGTCTGTGTCCTCTGTTCGTGTATCCTGCTGTCTGTTATCCTCGTGAGTCCGCTTCTCTGTTTATCCTTGTCAGCCTGTACCTCCTTTGTTCCTGTACTCCCCGGTATTGTTCTGTCAGTTATTTTATAGGTGTTCTGTCCTGTCAGGGTCAGTCAGTGCCAGGAAGAAGACTGTGGGGTCGTCCCTATCGGCACGCCAGCCCCGCTTCTAGGCAAGGATTTTCCTCTCCTGATTATCAGCACAGGGCATGATACTTTCCCTAGTTTCCATCTGCATACAGGGTTTGTACATCTGGTATCTTACCTCCCACAATAGGGTCGGCTGTCAACCGTGCTGGATTGGATCCTCACCTACCCTGTAGATTGACACAGTGGTTCAACCTCTACAGTCATTACAACCACCATAGTGTTGAACCCTAATGCTAATAACCCACAATTATGTCTTAAGAGATATGGTTTTGTGTTAACATGGACAAGGTTCACTTATAACAAAATGCTGATAGGGGATTTCTATAGGCCGCCAAAAGCAACAGAAGAAATGGAAAACTTATTATTAAGGCAAATAGAAGAGGTGTCAAACCACAATGAAGTAATTATTATGGGGACTTCAATTATCCAGATATAATATAGGAAGACAAAATCTGTAAATCCAGTAAGGGCGATACGTTTTTGAGAATAATTAAAGATAAATACCTTTCTAAGCTTGTGCGGGAGCCAACTAGAGGGAGGGCCACTCTGGACTTAGCATTAACTAACAAACCGGACCGAATAATGGGGGGGGGGGGGCAGCTTAAGGGACACTTGGGAAATAATGACCACGATATAATTAAATTCCAGCTGTCATTCAATAGGAAGCCTTAACTACCAGTAGAAAGAAACCAATGTGGCTCAACAAGACTGTAAGGGGAGCAATAAGCGATAAAAAGAAAGCATGTAAATTACTAAGACAAGAAGGCAGCGAAGAAGCACTAAAATCATACAGGGAAAAAAAAAACAAATTATATAACTAAAAGATCAAAACTGCCAAGCAGGAGGCAAAGAGACTGATTGCTAAAGGGAGCAAAAATAACCCTAAACTATCCTTCAATTATATAAATGGTAAAAGAATTTGCAGTGAGAGCACTGGCCCCTTAACAAATAATGCAGGAGAAACCACAGAACATGATGGGGGCAGGCGAATCTATTAAATAGCTTTTTCTCAAGTGTATTTATGAATGAAAAAGAAATGCCACATGTGATGCAGGGGAATAAAATGAACTACAGCCCCACCCCACTAAGTATTGCATGCTTAACACAGGAGGAAGTGCAGAGCCAGTTAAGATTAAAATCAAGAAATCACCAAGCCCAGATGGAATACACCCAAGGGTTCTAAGGGAACTAAGTGATGTGATAGCTAGACCGCTATTTCTTATATTTATGGACACTATTAAGATTGGAATTGTACCGCTGGATTGACGCATTGCCAATGGGGTTCCAATATACAAAAAGAGCCTGGTAACTACAGGCCAGCAAGTCTCACTTCATTAATGGGAAAAATATTCAAGGGGTTTCTGAAAGACATCATACTAGAATACCTCAAGGAAAACAACAGAATAACTCCTCATCAGCATGGGTTTATGAGGGGTCGATTATGTCAGACCAATCTGATTAGCTTCTATGATGAAGTAAGTTCTAGGCTGGACCTGGGAGACTCTATTGATCTTGTATATCTGGATTTTTCTAAAACATTTCATACCATGCCACATAATAGGCTGATATATAAAATGAGACAGCTCAGACTGGGCTAAAACATAAGTATCTGGGTAAAGAACTGTCTCAGAGATAGAAAGCAGAGGATGGTAATAAATGGTTTGTACTCTGATTGGACCACCGTCGCAAGTGGGGTGCCACAGGGTTCAGTATTAGGCCCCATTCTGTTCAATATATTTATTAAAGGGGTTGTCCCGCGCCGAAACGGTTTTTTTTTTTTAATTCAATAGGCCCCCGTTTGGCGCGAGACAAACCCAATGCATGTGTTAAAAAAAAAAAAACGTTTAGTACTTACCCGAATCCCCATGCTGCGGCGACTTCTTCCTTACCTTACTAAGATGGCCGCCGGGATCTTCACCCACGATGCACCGTGAGTCTTCTCCCATGGTGCACCGTGGGCTCTGTGCGGTCCATTGCCGATTCCAGCCTCCTGATTGGCTGGAATCGGCACACGTGACAGGGCGGAGCTACGAGGACCAGCTCTCCGGCACGAGCGGCCCCATTCACCAGGGAGAAGACCGGACTGCGCAAGCGCGTCTGATCGGGCGATTAGACGCTGAATTTAGACGGCACCATGGAGACGAGGACGCTAGCAACGGAACAGGTAAGTGAATAACTTCTGTATGGCTCATATTTAATGCACAATGTACATTACAAAGTGCATTAATATGGCCATACAGAAGTGTATAACCCCACTTGCTTTCGCGGGACAACCCCTTTAATGACCTGATAGAGGGGCTGCACGGTAAAATATCAATATTTGCAGATGATACAAAATTATACAAGGTAATTAATACAAAGGAACCTTGATAAACTAGGGGCTTGGGTAGAGAAATGGCAAATGAAGTTCAATATTAATAAATGTAAGGTCATGCACATGGGCAGAAGAAATGGATGCCACCAATACACACTAAATGGGGTACTGCTAGGGAAAAGTGAGATTGAAAAGGAACTGGGGGTACTAGCTGACTGTAGACTTAATTGTAGCAGTCAATGCCAGTCAACTGTGAAAGCAAATAAAATCTTAGGGTGCATTAAAAGAGGTATAGGGGCGAGGGACGAGAACATTATTCTTCTGCTATATAAAGCACTTGTCAGGCCTCACATGGAATACTGTGTACAGTTCTGGTCACCGGTGCTCAGGAAAGATGTTGCAGTGCTTGAAGGGGACCAATGAAGGGCAATTAAATTAATAAACCTAATCGGAAGACTGGGATACCCAGAGAGGATATCAAAATTGGGATTATTCACCATGGAAAAAAGACTGTTAAGGGGCAACCAAATAACTACGTATAAAAACACTAGGGGACAATACAGAGATCTCTCCCATGATCTGTTTATTCCCAGGACTGTGACAGTAACAAGAGGGCATCCGCTATGTCTAGAAGAAAGCAGGTTTCATCCCCAACACAGAAAAGGGTTCTTTACCGTAAGAGCAGTGAGACTATGGAATTCTCCGCCTGAGGATGTGGCAATGGCAAAATCGATAGAGGAGTTTAAGAGGGGACTAGATGTCTTTTTTAGAGTGCTATGATATTACAGGATACAGACATTTAATAACCAACGGAGTTGTTGATCCGGGTCTTGGAGCTAGGTAGAACTCAAACGTTGATCCAGGGATTATTCTGACTGCCATTAAGGAGTCAGGAAGGAATTTTTCCTTCAAAGGAGCTAAATTGGCATCTTCCTCGTTGTTTTTTTTTTTTTTTGCCTTCCTCTGGATCAACAAGGGAGAGGGAAGCAACAGGCTGAACTAGATGGACATTGTCTTCATTCAGCCTAGCATACTATGTAATTACTTGAAAGTTTAATTATAAAAAGATGGCGGTGCTTATTTACAGAAAATACAAAAATGATATTAGAAGGTAATAGCCAAGAGGCATACATAAAGGCCCATTTAGACAAAACAATTATCGCTCAAAATTTGCTCAAAAGCTGTCTTTTAAGTGATAATCGCTGCATGCAAAAGTGCTCATCTTTTACTTTTCTGCTGAGCGATGGATTTCAGTTTGGCATGAAATCCATTGATCAGCAGAACAGCTGATGAGACAGACAGCACACTGTGTTCTGCCCAGGGAGCGCTGATAACAGCTAATTACATTGTCTCAGCTGTCAGTCCCGTGGCAGAACAAAGGGAATTTATTCCTAGAACATCGAGTAGTGTGTTCTCTGACTATAGCTCCCGGCAGCTCACATACTACGAATTGGTATTAATAGGCATTAGTACCAAGTAGTAGTGTATACAAAAATGATCACTCACAAGCCATCTTTCGAGCAATTATCTTTGCATTTAAATGCACCTTAAGATATTCGCAGACAGTATTAAGATTAAAGGATTAAAGTAAAGAGTGTTACCAAACCTTGTGTGGAGTCACATGAAATTACAGGGCAGTCCACGTGCATAGTCCACTCCAAGGGGCTGACATTGACTATGAGTCCATTTGCGATTTATAAACCCTCAGCAATGTAACTCCCATTCAGCTCCTCCTAGCCCCCACGGGAGTTTGGCTTACATAAGAGCGCATGGGCACTGAAATCCATACTTTTTTATAACTTTGTGTGGGTGGGGCCCCAGGATGAAAATATTACAGCTAGGTTTCCTTTCATGATTTTACATACAGTTTGAACCCACACATGAATGTGTTCGGATACATATTTTCATACATAGGCGATTCCGGGCTCTCTGAGCATCTCGCAATGATGGGAGTACATGTGTCTGGTTCATGGTGGTGTGACGTTTCACAAGATCTCCTTATCAATGGGCTGCAATGTACAGATCAGTCATCATTTCCAAATTACATTTTCCCCTTTGTTTGAGAGAAATTCCTTTGTTAAAATTGGCTCTAAAAGATAGCAGGTCTGGCTGTGGCCAGTTCTAAAGTGGGGAGGAGATGTCACTTGGCTGTGAAGGCTGTTCCTGTCCTTATCTCCTATTGTAAATATTTCCTGCTTTGGTTTAACTAGGCTGTTGTGCATTACAGTGGGGTTGTGTCAGTCTTTTTGAAGCCTGCTTCAAAGCCCAATTCCATGCTCAGCTTTCCTAGATGCTGAAAAGCATTTAACCCTTCCACCTACAAACTACACAGCAGTGTTGCAAAACCACATGGGACTAAGGTAGCTGTGCCATACCTCACACTTGCCTGGTAACTAGTGTTTCAATCCATGTCCTCTTTTCCCCATGTAATGAGTTTCTCAAAAGTCATCACCAGTAATGTAGACTCTGGCAGCTCTGTATCACATCAACATTGTAGGTAGGGAGAAAGGGAAGGAGGAGGAAGAAGTTACTGCAATGCTTGTAGTCAACTCAGTCTTTATCTAAAAGAAACATCTGTCCTATTGAGCAGCTCATGCTTGTAAAGCTGATCCTGCGTGTCACAGTTTTTCTCACACTAGGGAGTATCCCCAGCTCCTTATACTGCAGCATAGCTGCCTAGAGGAGCATCCCCAACTTATCACACTGCAGCATAGCTGCACAGAGGACCACCCCCAACTCCTCACACTGCAGCGTAGCAGCACAGACTAACTACAAGGCTTTACTTGTTTTCATTCCTTCGATCCTTTACTCATTGCAAGATGGAGCAGACATGAATTAAGTCTAAGGATAAAATGAAGTAATTAATGAGTCATTAGGGACATTGTGGAAGCGTAAACCAAAGACTAGAGACCGTTAACTAATGCATTGCTACAGTGGACCATACTGTTAAAACTTGCTTGACCTAGACATGAATCCAGCGATATGCACAGAGGGCCTAGCAACATTGTGTAACATCCGCAGAGATGCAAATGGATGATGCCTAAAAGGAGAGCAACAAACAGCCATATGATTGGCACAGTAGAGGAGTGTACATAAAACTCATATGGCCCCTTAGAGAAACTTCAAATTGTCCACCCCCCAAATTTGGAAAATATAATATGATCAAATCTATTAGATGACATTTATAACACGGTGGTCTGAGATACAACGGCTTAGACCGAGCATACCTCTAAATATAGCAATCACCATATAATAGTCAGATGCCAGCTCTACACTACAGTGAAGTTACCTCCAATGAATGCAGGTGATGTATCCTCTGATAATGTCTCTGATGAGTTAATTAAATGACCCCTTCTGCCCCCATTCAACAGTAATAATGCCCTTTTTGCCCCAACAGAAATTTGAGCAAGCGAACATCCACAGAAGATCTGTACTTTGTTCCACAAGATGTTTGGAACAACCTCCCTGATGAGTTCCTTTAAAATCTGTGTGCAAGTGTACCTAGAAGAATTGATGCTGCATTGAAGGCAAAAGGTGGTCACACCAAATATTGATTTGAGTTACACTTCTGTATTGTTCATTCACTTTCCATTTTCTTAATTGACAAAAATAAACTATGAACACTTCCATTTAAAAAAAAAAAAAAAAAATTCTTATTTTGTAGCATTTTTCCGCCCGTCTAAAACTTTTGCCTAGTACTGTATATTTTGCTTTTTGAATTTTTTTTCTTTCTTCCAACATAAGCCATAATATTTTTAGCTCTTTTTATTTGATTTATTCTTGACCGATGTTATGCAAATGAAGATTTAATGTAATTACCCCGACTATTAGGGAAAACGACTTCCACAATTATAGCTGAATATGAGAGTGCTGAAAACAAATAGTTCTAATGATTAAACTCAGGGTATTTTTAACATTTTGCAGATGTTCTTCTCCTCACATGAAGAGCTGCACATTGCTATGGACGTCACTAATTAATTATAATATTATCCATATATTGTTTTAAATCTTAGATTGCCGTTTTGAAGGTGGAAGCACAATCCCTGTGCTGCAAGAATGGACAACATTGAGATAGAGGGAGCTTCAATTTAAAATGACTATACTAAATATATAATCAGAAAATAACATACTTTAAATTCATTTGCTCTTATAAGTATATATGTTTTTATTAGAGATGAGCGAACCTATTTGGCCACGCCCCTTTTTCGCCCGAGCGCCGCGATTTTCGAGTACTTGGGTGAAAAGATTTGCGGGGCGCCGGGGGGTGAGCGGGGGGTTGCAGAGGGGAGTGGGGGGGGGGGAGAGAGAGAGCTCCCCCTTGTTCCCCACTGCTACCCCCCGCTCCACCACACCGCCCCCCGGCGCCCCCCGAATCTTTTCGCCCAAGTAGTCAGTTACTCGAAAAAAGCGCTGCTCGATTGCGAAATCGCCCTAAACGAGTACATTCGCTCATCTCTAGTTGTCTCTGATGAGAAACCCCTTTAATTTTTCTTTAACTAAATCTTCTACATCATTCTGCTTTCTACCTTCTACAAGTCTTCCAGCATTTGCTGACATCCATTTTTATAAATCCCCGTCCGTCGGCACAGAACTGACTTCCATTGAAAGATGATGGTCTCATAAATTGATTTAGATTTGAACTGAAACCGTGTTTTCCTGACCCTATGCCTTAGTTATTCTGTCTGTCTTTCGACAATTGGGAAATTCCGAGCAGAACCTTCCAAGCACATCAGTTAGCCCCAGTTACACATTTATTTATTTATAAAGAGGGATTGTTCTGAATGCAGCTGAAACCAGCGAGCGTTGAGTTTTCACAAATATGGCTCAGCTCCCACTGTGATATAGAATTTTATTTTTCCTTTTCATGGGGGAAAGAGAAAAAAATAGTATATGGTGGATATTCCTCATCAGGGCTTCCGGTTCTTTCATTACGTATTCTATAGCCTATGATTCTGAATGCATTAGTTGAAGCTGTAAATGTCCCAGCCATGTTTTATAGATAGGTGCATTTTCAACCCTTGAGACATGAGCAACATAAGGAAATCGATCTGTGAATAATAACTGCTGTTCACATTCAGATCAGGTTACCGTGTTTCCTGCTTCACTGCTCCGGCTGGAAATGAATGAAGAAGAAGGATTTGACAGAAGAGATAGAATAAGTAATAAAGAAGAAATAAAAATAAAACAAGTTCACTCCTAATACAATTTTTGGTGCTCACTAAGTTGATACAAGAAGAACGTCGTGGCAGCCGCTCAAATTATTTCATCCATCAGGCATAATTGGTTGCATGGGATTCAATTAACCAGAAATGAAGATGCTTACAGGTTTCAGGCTTTGTTCTTCCTAATGATAGATTGAAATACATTTTTTTCAGCTGTGGTGGAGTGTACTATGCACTAGCAGGTCATGGCTAAGAACATGGCAACTGTCCAGGGACATTCCTTAAAGGGATATTCTATGACATATACAAGTCAGTTCTATTGTACACTACGTTACACCTTACAGTTGTACTGATAGTGACTTTGACATAGGATAGGGGATAAAAGTCTGATTGGTGGGATTCTCACCAATGAGACCCCTACCGATTCTTAGAATGGAGGATCCGTGTCCATCTCTTCTCCTTACTGTGGGATCACTGCACCTCCACAGTGAGGAAGAGGTTGAATGGAGTGGCAGTCACATATGCGTGGTGCCACTCCATTTTTCTTCAATTGGACTGCTGGAGATAGTCAACTGCAATTGGTTGGCTATTTTCATCAGCTCCATTGTGGCTGTCACTCCATTCCATCTCATGTCCATGCACGTAACTGCCTCGAACTTCCAGTGACAAAATAAGAAGGAGATGGGACCCTCATTTTTGGAATCGGTGGGGTCTCAACAGTGAGACTCCCACCGATCAGGCTTTTATCACCTATCAAAGTCAATTTTGGTAAAGCCCCTTTAAACAAATTACCCAAATACAATTTGGTTCCTTATCTCTGACCTTTAGAGCCAGTCACATGGTATTGCCCTCCAGGAATCTTTCCTTTTCCACCAACGTCATGTCCATCTAGATTTCTGAACCCTCTTCCTGTCCCGTCCATATGGGGTTGATGTCAGTGGCAGAGTAAATTACATTGGCGGAGTGACAGGTTCTGATGCTGCATGGTTGATCTACAGCATGCACAGTAAAACTTCATGGGGTTGAAACCTTACATTCTCAGCTTGCCAGATGCTCTGCCCCTTGAGTCACTCCTAAGCATCTAGTGTGCTGAACAATATCCAATAGCGCATGTGCAGGACAAACCACTTAGACTATTACATATTCATTATCGGAGATGCTCAAAACATGAGGGAATAAGTGAGAGTAGCAAGATGGTGCTTCGGAGGTGAAGTGTGTGAGCGTTTAAAGACGTAGAGAGGGGAGCTGGGTGTTCTTTTTTTTGTGGGTTTTTTTGTGCTGGCCAAAAAAATACAAGAAAACATGGGGCATTGATGTGAAGTGGAAAAGGAAGCTGTTGCAGTCAGAATCCATGAATGTCAACTATGCATGTGTGTGACTGTGAATTCAGGGGAGCAATGCAAACCCTGCTAAGGTATCTGGGAGGAATAGACCCCGGTTGGCTTCAAAGTTATCTCCAGATGCGGTTGTCTTCTTCTGGACCTTTTAGGGCCTATTTTTATGCTTGGGTCCACTGAGGGAGCCTCAAGTAGTCTGGTGGGCCTGCCTGGGCCTGTTAGGTCTAGTGCTGCAACACTAACTGATGAGAAGGTTTAAGCTCTTCCCATCGCAGCCATTTTTAATTTTCATCCCTGCATTTCAGGAGCTCTAACTTGCTTTATTTTTCTGTCAACATAGACATACAAGGGCATGTTTTCTGTGGATCAATTTGAGTTTTCAATGATACCATTCAATACACCATATAAAGCCCTGAAAAGTTTTTTTTAAATGTAAAAGTGGGGCAAAATGAAAAAAAAACACATTTCCACCATTGTTTTTTGGGTTTAGCTTTCCAAGTGTACTGAACAGTAAAAATGACATGTTAACTTACGTCTGTGGAGCAGTATGATTACAGGGCTCCTAAATTTACAGTGGAGCTTGAAAGTTTGTGAACCCTTCAGAATGATCCATATTTTTTGTTATATTTGAACATAAAACTACATTAGATTTTCACACAAGTGTTAAAAGTTGATGAAAAGAAAAAAATCAAACAAATGAGTATTAGATTTGATCCCTTATTTGTTGAGGAAAATGATCCAATATCACATGACTGTGAATGGCAAAAGTATGTGAACCTTTCTTTTTAGTATCTGTGTGGCAATAAGTGCATCTACATTTTTCTGGTAATTGATCTGTTGTGCTTATCAGCTTGTAGGAATTTTAGCCCATTCCTTTGTTCTGTCGGTGGGTTTCATCTGCCCGCTTCAGGTCCTTTCACAACATTCTGTAGGATTAAGGTCAGGACTCTGACTTGGTCATTACAAAACTTTAACTTTATTCTTCTTTAACAATGCTTTTGTATAATGACTTGTGTGCTTTGGGTTGTCTTGCTGCATGACTTACATTCTCTTGAGATTCAGCTCGCAGACAGATCTCCTATTTCTTTTGATTATGCTGGTGTAATTTAGAATTCATTGTTCCATCAATGATGACAAGCCATCTTGGCAAAACAGTCCCAAACTGTGATCCTACCACCAGCATGTTCCACAGATGATATGAGGTTTTTATGCTGTAATGCAGTATTTTTCTTTCTCCAAATACAACGCTTCTCATTCAAGTTAAAAAGCTCTACTTTGGTCTCATCCATCCTCAAAACCTTATTTGAATAGCCTTCTGGCTTGTTCAAATAATCTTTAGCAGATGGCCAGCAATGTTCTTTTTGGAGAGTAGCAACTTTCTCCTTGCAATTTTGCCATGCACACCATTATTGTTTAGGGTCCTCCTGATGATGGAATCATGCAGATTAACATTAGGTAATATGAGAAAGGCCTTTAGTTGCTGAGACATTTGCTTGGGTTCCTTTGTGATTTTCTTGATTATTATATGCTTTGTTCTTGGCACAATCTTTGTTGGTCGACCACTCTTGGGGAGGGTAATATTGGTCTTGAATTCCCCCATTTGTACACAATCTGTCTGACTGTGGATTGGTGAAATCCAAACTCTTCATAGGTGGTTTTGTAACCTTTTCCGGCCTGATGAGCATCAACAACTCTTCTTCTGAGGTCTCCAAAAATCTCTTTTGTTCGTGCCATGATACACTTCCACATACATGTTGTGATGATCAGACTTTTGATAAATCCCTGTGCTATAAGTAAAACAGGTTACCTACTCACACCTGATTGTCATCCCACTGACTATGAAACACCTGACTCTAATTCCACCTTTGATTTTTCTGCTGATCCTGTAGTTTCCCATACTTTTGCCACTTGCAGACTTGATATTGAATCATTTTTTTCAATAAATAAATGACCAAGTCTAATATTTTTCACTCATTCCTTTGATTTGGTTCTCTTTTTCTACTTTTAAGACTCATGTAAAAATTGAAGGTAGTTTTAGAGCAAATATAATAAGAGATATTGAAAATTCTGAAGGATTTACAAAATTTCAAGCACCACTGTATATAGTTTTTTAAATCTTTTACAATAATTATCTTTGTGTTGTCCTGTTTCGAAACCCATAACGTTCTTACTTTTCCATCATCAGAGCTGTGTGAGGACTTGTTTTTTTGAAGTGTCTGCCATTGTGGCTGCATGTGTCATCCATTTTTGTACCACTGTAATATCTCATTCAGGCCTTGAGTAGTTAGAATTCAGTTATAAGTTTCTCAGTCCCCCTGCCTTTTGAATATTTGCATTTAGAAAGGCAATTGTCTGACATTCCCCTGGACAAAAGTGAATAAGCCCCTTCTTTTCTTCTGGCCCTCCTGGCTCCACTTGTCTGTTTAGTTTAGAATTAGCATGAGGATACCAAATTGTGTGACCATTTACTTGTTAATGAAATCTAAAGAAAATTATTTACCTAGGAGCTGATTTTTCATAGATGCCCTGGCCCCAAGATTCAGATTAGGGAAAAATCTTTTAATAAGGTTATTGGTCGTGTGAGGGTCCTAACCTAATATGAATCATATTTTTAGAATTGGGTGGGCCAGCTATGTAAAAAACATCTAAACTCATTGATGTACGAGCCCCAGAATGCCCCTAAATGGCATATCCGCATACATGGTAATAATTATGTGTAACGTTTCGATAGTTCCCAATCGGAAGATCTCCTGTGGAGACATGGTCGAAATGGGGAATTATGGCTTTTCACAGGTACATATGCATTTATCTCTCCCTTCTCTAAATGATTTCAATGGGGGCAGGGGGAGGTATGTTCTGGGAAAACTTTAAAACTAGGGCCTCAGAGAGACCCAGTTGTCAGACATTTGGAGATACACCACAGCATAAGGTATCTGGTATTCTTTATTAACTAATTTTATTTTAAGTACAGTCTGTTGTGTATACTTGTAAACCTCCATGGTAACATATTTTTCCCTATAATTTTGTATATATAGCACTGCTAGTCTTTTTTAGTGTAAATATGCAATTTATTAGTCAAAACTTGTCCATTTTAAAATGAACCATAACTCTGAACATTGTGTTAGTAATTCATAAGTGTAGGTTCTAGCTTACCTGCAGAAATAAAAGCTGGTGGTGACAGCACGATTTCTCAGCGCTGCGAGACTGCGAGAAATCGCAAATTATGAAGCGAATGGCTTAAAATGGCTCCATGCACATGTGTGATGTTTTAACGCTTGCTAAACAAAAACAAAAACAAAATCGCGGCATGTCCATTCTTTTTGCTATCTTGCCCATTCATTTCAATGCAGTGCTAGCCCCATTGACATGAATGAGAGATGCTCGCAGTCCTCTGCCCCTGCTGTCACAGCAGTGGCAGAGGATTGTCTCTTTTGAGAGGTCTTTTTTTTTGGGGGGGTGGGGTTGAAATATAAGCAACCCCCCTGAAAATAATACATGGCTGTTGAAAAAAAAACCATTAATACATCCCCTGGGAAGCGCTGTCATCTACTGGAACTCTTCTTCTCCTTGTCTTCCGGCCAGGGATTTAAAAATCCCTGCCCTGCCCTGAAAGCGCTGCCCCTGATTGGCTGAGCGCTGTGGAGAATCAGAGGCAGCACAGAGCTGTCATTTATTGAATGAGGGCTGGCTCTGATTGGCCTGAGCACTCAGCTAATCAGAGGCAGCGCTTTCAGGGGGGCTGGATGACAAGGAGAAGAAGAGTGCCGGGATTTGAAAGAAGATGTGCCAGAGATGACAGCACTTCCCAGGTGAAGTATTAGTATTTTTTATTTATTTCTTTAACGGTCATGTATTATTCTCAGGAGGGGGGGGGGGGGGGTTATATTTCAATCTTTTCCCTCAAAAATCCTCACTACAGACAGTCTGAAATGAATGGAAGAAGATTACTATCGCCTACCGCGGCTGTGACAGTCACGGCAGGAGAATCCTTCAGCCCTGCAGGGATAGGAGGTTGTTTCCCTGCAGAAACGCCTCGCATCCAGGGCTTCCAGAAGGATTGCAAGAGTGATATCGGGACGTCAATCACATCCCGCTATCGCTCTCGCCAATGTGCAGGGGCCCTAAGGAAGTGTTTATTTTACAATCTACTATTAATGCTGACTGAAGCTGCTGACTGCGGTCCTTACAAGTGCTTTTAGACTGAACCCTTACCATTCAAAAAAATAATTCAAATGAGCAAAAGCGAATGATTATCATTCAGTCCAAACGCAAGCCAACGACCGAACAACGAACGATACTATTGACTTTTCGTTTGCCATTCATTTTATCCAGGCATATAAACATAGTTGGCTCATTCACTTTTGGATTAAACAGCGCTCGTTTAGTCCTTCTCATTTGCTTATACAGCAAATGTGAAAGACTGAATGATGCTGAATAGAGATGAGCAAGTATACTCGCTAAAGGCAATTGCTCGAGCGAGCATTGCCTTTAGCGAGTACCTGCCCGCTCGAGACAGAAGGTTCGGGTGCCGGCGCGGGGGAGCGGCGAGTAGCGGCAGTCAGCAGGAGGGAGCGGGGGGGGGGGGGGGGGAGAGGGAAAAAGGGATCTCCCCTCCGTTCCGCCCCGCTCTCCCCCGCAGCTCCCCGCCCGCCGCCGGCACCCGAACTTTCCGTCTCGAGCGGGGAGATACTCGCTAAAGCCAATGCTCACTCGAGCGATTGCCTTTAGCGAGTACACTCGCTCATCTCTAATGCTGAAGTATTTCTCATTTGAACAAGCCAACGATGTATCCGCCTGCCTAAACAGGCTGCAAAAGAGAAAAAAATAGTGATGACATCACTCGCACATTGATCGTTCAAACAATAAACAGACCCTAGGTGGTTAAATCATTTTTACCAATGAATAGCCTTAAGGGCCATGCAAACATTGTTTTTCAAGTACTCAATATAGTGTTAGAGATGTGCTCTTGAATGATTTTTTTCTCAGTGTGGGAGCAACCTAGTTAGCGATTGACTTATTTAGATCAATCTTATCACTTCTTGCAGAGCAGAGATTACACACATGTAGATGTCTTTGTTCCTCATTAGTTTGCCGTACTCATTAATTCTACCAAAGAGGGTCAAATGATTCTTATCTTCCTTGGGTCTCTCTATGTTCATTTACTCTTTGTAGGTCCCTGCTGCATGCAACAGTGAAATGCAAGCCCAGCGTGAAGTTATTTTAAACTAATTAAAAGTTTTTGATACATTTTACCTAAGTGTCCACCAACAAATGATCACAAATAACCCAGAGAAAGGAAGGCTGGCATTTTTAATTTTTAAAAAATAAAATTATGATTAAGAAACTGACAAAAATGGTTTAATTAAAGGTAAATTCAAACAGATCATTAGCCAACTTATCCTTGTGTATAGTATTTACAGCGTTAATGTGAGACAAGTATCCCCAGAGCTATTTCATGTTTATTTAATGATACCATTTTTTTACCTTTTTAATGAATGTGAAGGAATCAGGAATGTAATTAATTCTGTTTATTGTACTTATTATGCCCATTTATTTTTTTGCTGTGTTTCATTATTTAAGTGTGAATATACAGTGAAATATGGGGGGGGGGGGGGAATAATAGGACCTTAAAGGGGTATTCTAGCCATTTTCAGCTAATGACCTATTCTCCGGATAGGTCATCAGTGGTTGATCGATGGGGATCCACGACTATGGATCCTGGTACCTTAGCTGATTATTCGCCCATTGTCACTGCAGTGGGATAAACATCAGGGCAAGAAATAGGAGCGCTGACTTCACACCCATTGAAATCAATGGTAGTGGTATGCTTCTAATACACTTCCTGTTCCCCTTGTGGTCACGACTGGATGTCCTGCTCTGACCATAAAGAAGAGCAAGAAAATGTAATAGATGTGCAGCATACCCATTGGTTTCAGTGGTGTGAAGTTGGTGCTCCAATTTTTGCCCTGGCCACTGATGGCAATGTCCAGTCTGCTGTATTGACAGTGGGCTAGATGATCATCTGATGGAGGGAGATGCCAAGCAGTTGATCTCCATCCTGTCAAGAGAATAGTTCAATAATTGAAAATGCTCAGAATATCTCTTTAAAGAAACACTTCCTGCCCTGACCACTGATCTAGATCTAGTCCGATGACTAGTCCGATGATCAGCTGATGGATGGAAATACCGAGCAGGGAAGATGGGTCATCAGTTGAAAACCCCTTTTTAAAAAACACTTCAGGTAATATTTCTCTTGACACCATACAAAGGTTGGTCTCCAAAAGTAACAGGACCCATTGCACAGATGCAGTTGTAATGGTGTGCAGCCCACTCCTCTTTAAGTTACAGGGGGCTGCAGACAACGCATTATTTGTGTGTTTAGGGTTAAGGTATTTTTAATTAAATTATTTTTAATTATTAATTTTAATTAAGGGAAACAACTGTCTCAATGATTATTACTCCTGTGCTTTTATAAAGTAAAGATAATTGTTTAGTGAATGGAGGCAGAGCTAACGGGAGATCTCTTCCAGGCGCTCACCTTCATTCAGAGTGCAGTATCCGAGGTGTGGGCCAACAGCTGAGGAGATAGCAGGGTAGATTGAGGCCTTGTCATGGGGCTCTACCATCTCCTCCCCTGGGGGTAGCACAGGACCCAACCAAGCTACTGCTGGGGGAGTTTCACAGGGTAACCCAAGATGCGGTTTACCATAAGTCCTTGTTGTCATTCGTGACGCCACCGTTCCATCTTCTGCGGTGAATCCAGATGTTGTTAATAAAGAGTCCACACACAGGGATAATGTTTCAGAGCATAACTGGGAATGGTCGGTTAAGCTCGTTTTCTCGTACCAACAGTTAACAGCCCAAACAATTTACATAAGCCATCAGGACACTGGTGCAAGCATATTAGTGGTGTGACAGGGAGGAATGACAGGATGACAGATGAGTCCACAGTCCAAGTTATCTATGGGGTATTGTTCCCGGACACTTTTCTTCTCTTTCTCTCCAGCTCTCCACTGATTAACACTCACATTTAAGGTAAGGGCACTCAGCGCTGCATGGCGGTTCCTTTCACTCTCTCAGTCCTCCAAGTTAATAGCAGGAAGGCCTGGATAAATTGGGCCCATGGCACACATGAGGCAATTGCTCAGCCTCTTCCATCCTGGGGCTCCTCACGAGAGAAGGCACAGTCTCTCCTACTCAATGAAAGTACCTTGCTTTCTCCAAACTGCTGCTAAACTCTCTCAGCTAATTGCTGAGGGGCTCAATGGTAGAACACCCAGTGATCAGCCTATTGTTGGGGAACACTTCTAGCATAAAGTGACTTGCAGAGCTGGCAGCCCCTTTAAGAATATTTTGATGGCTGGCCTTAGCTACTGTATGTGGAACCTGTGCAATCATATAGGGTGATGAACACCAGTTTTCAGGGAGGCACCAGGGAGCTATAGCCTGGGATACGATTTCCAATTAAGTCCACATGGCCAAATGATCTTCCTCTGCGTGGTGGCATCTTATGAAGCTACATGAAGCATCCTCCCCCTGGCTCTGTCTCCTCCCCTCTCATATTCCGTGGCACCACTGTCAGCCCATTGATGCTCCTGCAATGCAATCACCTAGCTTTGCTACTCTATGTATGCTATGGATTTGGTTATGGTATTGTATCTATGTACTGAGTTTAATTCTGGTACTATATTTCAGTGTTGAACTTGGTTCTGGTATTGTATTTATATTGGACGCTTAGTTCTGGGGCTGTATTTATTTATGAGTTTGGTTTGTGCTGTATTTTTGCAGTTGGTTCGTGTGTTGCATTTATGAGCTTGACTCTGGTGCTTTATTTATGCTATGAACCTGGTTCTGGTACAGTCTTTATTCTGGTATTGTATCTTTATACTGAGGCTTGATTGTGCTCCATTGATGTTATGAGCTTGCTCCTGCTACAGCATTTATTCACTGAGCTGTTCTAGTGTGGGCACTGATATGTCCTATATTGCTCATAAATATATATCAATTTATTGATATGGGGGCAGTAAAAAAATTCTGCACAAGGTGCCATCTAACCTACTGTAAGGCCGGCACTGAATGTTTCCAAGAGCAGGCTCATGAAAACTCATTGAGAAGTGTTTGGAGCTAATTCCTATGACAGTAACATTTCAATAATCCAGCACCCAAATGATCAGAAATTCTAACCTATTGGACGTTTGTCTTTGTCACTAGGAACTGAATTAACAGAATATTATTGTACTGAGCTGCAGAATGAAAAACTTGGAGTACTTCGACCTCGTTTCCATTATGTGTCATATATTTTATTATTTTGCTTACTTATTCGGGTTCGATAAACTTTATTTTGAAACTGAAAAGGCAATAAAGAGAACTTTATAGACCCTTGATTGTGCTGCCAACTTCTCTCTTGACATAAAATGTAGACAGAAAATTAATTGTTATAATTAAGTTACCAGAGGCTGCACAGAAAACTTTCAATTAACACATCACTATACAAATGGCATAAAAATGTCTTAAATACTCATGAAAAGTTCAATTAAACTATAAAATATAAATAATTCTCTCTCTGTCATCACCCAACACGACTTGTCCCGAGAACACATACAATATTATCATCTTATTCCTAGACTCTTCGAAGTTTTACAATAGAAAATGACTTTCCAGAGATGGCGCCAGACAACAATGCCACCTGTGATACACAGAGAAAATGCTGTTTTTTTCATTAAAGGGGTCATTCAGTCTTGGAAAAGTTTTCCGGCACCTAATAATGATCACTTGTCATGTTACTAGGTGATACATGCTAGTATTACAGTCTGTAGCCACCAACTTACCTCTCCTGGTGTGCATCCTTCTCTTCCCTCTAGCTCTGACATCTGCGCTACCTCTGCTGCGGCTTGGAGGGCACAAATGCACATGCCTGCTTATTAAAGTCCCAGCTCATACCTTACTTAAGGTTCCCCTGCCAATCATGAGAGGCCCCTGGCTATATCAGGCACCTCAAATTGTAGTCGAACAGCAGCACCAAAATAATGTCCACCGTATAATAGGTGTGGAGGAAGAAAATAAATACTCGCCGTGCACGCCTGCCGGATCCTGGATACCGGAGATACAAAAATAGACTGTAGAAGAGGTGTTTTGGAAGGCAGCACTGGTTGCGAAGAGGGGGGCGGAGACATAACAGGGCGAGAAAGGAACAGACAACGAATGGTAACCCGTGCGAAACTACAGCAGAAGAGCACCCAATTGGACTTGGACTGTAGACGACTATTTCACAACATGCGTTTAAAAACACACTTTGCCTCTTTACCACAGTCTGCTTCCCTTGATGTTGCACAGTCCAACCCCTGTGATGGTTTTACATCGAGGGAGGTTGGACTGCGCAACAAGAGAACTTTTGTTCCTCCCACCATGGACCATAGTGTGGATGTTTTTGAACACATGGTCCGTAAGGACATCTCACAACTTTGTACTTCGTACAAATATAGAGTTCATCGTAATAATCTCACCAAGAGTGAGTTGTCTATATTACATACATTGAGTAATGATGACTCCATTGTTATCCGCCCGGCAGATAAGGGAGGTTCCGTGGTTGTCATGGACTCCCAGAAATATACAGCAGAGGTTATGCGGCAACTTAACGACATTGAAACGTATGAGGTTTTCGCCACTGATCCTACATCTACTTTCCAAAGGAGTTTGCAGCTCCTACTCGATGATGCCCTTTTTGAGGACATCATCGACAGGTAATTGCATGATTTTCTTATGATCCGACATCCGATTACACCAGTGCTCTACACTCTCCCGAAGGTCCACAAGAGCCTTGTGGACCCGCCGGGTCGGCCCATCGTTTTGGGCCGTGGCTTACTCTATAATAACTCTTCTCGATTTCTTGACGTTATTCTTCGTAAACATGTGTATACAGCTCGTTCATATATACGGGATACATCAGATTTTTTTATCCAAGATTAAGAACATCACTGTGGCTCCAAACGCTCTTTTGTGCACATGCGACGTCGTTTCGCTGTACACAAATATAGATCATGAATTGGGTATAGATGCAGTTAGAAACACTCTGTCAAATACAAATATGTCTAACAAGAGTCTGCATTTCGTCATGTCCCTCCTCGACGAGGTACTACTTAATAACTATTTCCTATTTAATGATGTTTTTTATCGCCAACGTACAGGAACAGCAATGGGGACGAACGTCGCCCCAACATATGCTAATTTGTATGTGGCCAACGTCGAGGAGTCAGACATATATACCTCCCCACACTGGACCTCGGTCCAGATGTGGTGGAAGTATATAGACAATGTCTTTTTTATTTGGAACGATACTGTGGAAAGATTAGAGCTTTTCCTACAAGATCTCAACAACATTCATCCTAAATTAAAATTTACTTTGACGTTCTCGAATCAGCACATCCAATTTTTGGATGTCTTGTTTTAAAAGACTGCCCAGGGGCTTGCCAAGGACCTATATGTGAAACCCATAGATCGCAATAGTCTACTACGGTATGAGAGCTGCCACCCACCCAACATGACCAAGTCACTTCCATAGAGCCAATTCTTAAGAATACGACGAATTGTGGACAATGACTTCATCGATGAACGGTTGGCCCAAATGTGCCATAAGTTCATCGCTAGAGGATACCCTAGAGAGCTTGTGGAACCATTAAAAATGCGTTCCAAATCACAAAACCGCAACAGTTTGCTAACACCAAAACCACGATGTGATAAACATACAACTAGAATTCCCTTTGTCAGCACTTATAGCTCTATCAGTGGAGCCATTTCCCAAATTTTCCGCAAAAATTGGTCTATACTTGGTATCTGTCATCCCAATATTCCTGAATTTGTAGAACCTCCCCTTATGGCCTACAGACGGGGACCGAATTTTCGTGATAGACTTGTTCACACACATATGGATACAATTAAGAGACCTATAACCTCCGCTGATGGCAAAGTGGGCAATTTTCCATGTATGTCATATGCCAATTGTAACAACTTGGCGAAAGGTACCTCTTTTACTCATCCACGTACAGGTAAATTATACAGAATCAAACATCGGTTTACATGTCATTCGAGATGTAATTTACGTAATCACCTGTCCGTGTGGTCACATGTACGTGGGGGAGACTACCCTGATGGTCAAGGACAGGATTGGCCAACATAAAAACACTGTTAGGACTAGGAAATCTGATTTACCTGTAGCAAAACATTTTTTGGATGCGGGCCACACGGTAGCCCAGCTCCGCTATAGGGTTATAGATTGTGTGCCACGCAATATTAGGGGCGGAGACAGGGAAAATAAATTGAAATTGTTAGAGTTAAAATGTATTTTCGAGCTTGATACGCTTCATCCCAGAGGCCTCAATCTCGACTATCATGTTTCTCCGTATTTGCAATTATTAATTTGTCGTAGTTCTCATTTGAGTTATTCTGCATTTCCCGTTTTTAACAGTTTTTTTGTTTTTCTTTTCAGATTTTCTGGGGTTGCGTCACCAACACGGCTCTTCTACATTTTTTCAACACAAGTGCTATCTTCTTGGACGAAGTGCCAGGAAATTGGTTTTTTCATTATCTGCCCTTTGGAATTATGCAAAATTGCTTATAATAAATCCTTTACTTGGCATTCTGCAGTGTTTGTTACGTATTTTATACTAATCTTTATTAATTTTGCTTCAACTCTTGGGGGCTATTATATATGGGGGTCGGCATCAGAATAATTAATGTACAGATTACCATCCACCATCCTTTGGCATCCCTGTTTATATATAGCACCTTTATCTTATATGGGCGGTTTTATCCATTATATATGTTATTGATATGATTGATGCATGTGCTGCACTTATTATCTCCTGAATTACTATAACATGGCTGGTGGGGTCCACATTATATGTGCCATGAGCTCTTTTGAGCTGCATGGTTTCCGTGGGGCTACCACATATTGCACTGTGGTGCCCCAGCCATAGCATGCAGCTTACGATATCCAGGTTGGTAATTTGTTACAGGATACTTTTTCAACTATGGCTGTTGCCATGGATATGCGACAGCTCTTGATTTATAACATCGGGCATATGCGCTGTTATCAGCGTTTCTCAAACTTCGCCCTGATCCCGTGCGGATTATTATGCACCTGGGATTATGCGGCCACTGCCATGGCAACATGGTTGATTTGGGCCGACACTGTTAAAAGTACCCGGAGTATGCGCTGTCAGGAGCACCGGTACACTTCCGCCCTGACACACCATCTGTTGTGACCTACTTCCGCATCTTTTGGGATGCACCCCCTATGGTTAATGCCAAGGGTATTTTGAGCATGCGCTGTTAGGAGCGCTGATTCACTTCCGCCCTGACACACCATGGGCTGTGACGTACTTCCGGTTTAACGAGACTGGCATTTGATTATGACATCGAGCCGTGATGGATTCGCAACGCCCAGAACACAGGTATTTACCATTGTACCTAATTTTATGGAGGGGGGGGGGGGGTTACCATTGTATATGGGACACTTGTCTGTTTGTGTATTGAGCTTGACAAAGACGGCAGCCGTCGTCGAAACGTCGCCATGCTATTTTACTACTGGATCTATGTTCACGAATAAAAGATGATATACAACCAAATTTTTCTGCTCCTTTGCAGAGCTCCTGCGGACCAGTGCTACCTTCCAAAACACCTCTTCTATATGAGGCACCTCCCCATATAGAGGGGGCTTGTGTTAGGGTCTTTTAACTCTGTTTAAGGTTTATCGTGTTCTGACTCTTGTTTCTGACTTCAGTGATTCCTTGGTATCTTACATTCTTCACTCCCAACTTCAGCTTGTTATATTGACCATACTTCTCTCCACTACCTGCCCAATCTCTGGGCTGTGTTACCCTGTTGAACCTATTCTGTCTGTTGTGAGCTCCATGTTCTGAAGTTACGCTGCCCACCCTGACCTGGATTAATCTGACTATGCCTCTGTTCACACGCTTAAATCCCATTCCTTGGTCTATAGTAGCGTCAGCTGCCATGATACTGGAACCACTTTCTGGGCCCCCACTGTGAAGCCTACATCCTGACTGGTGGGGTTAAAGGGTGAAGACTGGGGTTACTCAGGTGTTGCCTCTGGATATGTCCCTATATCAAACCAGTGTATGATACTGAATCCATATCCACTGATGCTGGTAATTGGTTTCTGCCTCATGGGGTAGTTTGACTTCCTCTGGATCAACATTAGGAAGGTAATAGGCTGAACTAGATGGACATGCGTCTTTTTTTCAGCCTTACAGGATGCAATTAACTGCCCGAGCCATATATCTAAATACACTGTCCAAAGCATAGGGACTTTCCCATCACCTTTAGTTAGAATCAGTCTGATGTTGTCAGAAAAACAATCTAAGACAGTAAAGAAGTGACAGAACTACATCAATTCTAAGTCTAAAATTAAAGGGTCCTTTCTTAGTTCATGGGCTTTGTATGGCACAGAGTATTAGGGCAGCAAAATGCAGTCCTAAGCTCTCACTCACGACCTGAAGGTTGTGGATTCAATCCCCACGTGGTTCAGGTAGCCGCTTGACTCAGCCTTCCATCCTTCCAGTAAAATGAGTGGGGGGTAATAAACAAATTACCTGCAGAATAAGTTCCCCCTCTAGGAACTGGAGCCTGCAATGATAACAATGGATCTACTCTCATTTACAGAGTTTCAGCTGGGCTAGTGCGATACGCGACACCAGCCACTCCATAGGCAGGAGCGTTGCTATTGAGACCCCAACCAATCATAAAGTTATCACCTACTCTGTGAATAGGGAATAACTTTTGATTTGGGGATAAGGTGACTGATGTGGAACTTTGTATTTAGTTCTTCAAATAAGTTCAAGAAATGAATAATGAATCATTTTACTGTTTGTGGTTTTTTTGTATATCCTGAGGTTTTTCATGAAAATGAGTAATACATTAGTCTCTGAATTCTCCTCAGAATACAGCAACAGGAACTCAGTAAATATGTTTCTATAGATGCCTATCAGAGAGCAACAACAATGATTAGAGAGGGCAAGATGTTCGTTGCTTGCTCGGCTTAGCAAAGCATAAAAATACAAGGCTAAGACCCGGTTCAAGCTACAAATCACTTGAGATTTGATTGCTACTTGTACCACCGCTGCGAAAATGTGCCGGACATTTAAGTAGAACATTATTATTTGTGCATCGACAGGAGATGTGACTATTTGTATAGCTTGTACGGCTTTTTTTTTCTCTTTTTACCTTCCTGCATCCAAAGTATATTCATTCAAATGAGGACTTTACTGGAAAATAATATTGGAGTCATTCGAAAGAAGGTTGAAATCCTAGAACAGCATGAAATATAATGTTCTCCGAAGCTCATTCTGCATTTCACTTGATCAGAGGTTACTGAGATTCTTAGGCGATCCTTGAAGTTGACAAAGACAAAGAACCATCAAGTTCAAAAATATCTCCGCTTTAAACGTGTTATGTTGAACGGACGAATGCAATAAAAATTCCCAGTGAGCCATCTGGTACCTTCAAAAGGGAAAGCTAATTTATGAACAATTATATTGTATGTATGCCAGCCTGAGCAGATCCCAACATGAAGGTCTAAATTTCAATTTCCTGGGAATAATTATTGATACGTAGGGGAGAGAAAAGTTTTGTGGGTCTGATATCAAGGACTAGGAAGAACTTTGGTAGACCCTTTACTTATAGGGTGCTTTGTCATTAGAACAAAAGCCCTTCCCCAGCTGGGCCCTGCCTAAAATAAAAAACTAGTGTATACTCACTTCTCCTGGAGCCTCAGGACGCAGCTGATAGCTACCGCTGGTATCAGCTGGGGCATCCGGGGCCACAGTGTTACCATGGGTGCTCCTGGCATCATCGATCATATCCTGGGCGCCATGATGCCAGGAGTTTGAGAACATGAGAGTGACTCATGACAAGGATAAAGCATGATTGCATGTGAGCACTAATGATCTGATACTGAGTATTTAATTTGGGAAAGCATAGTTGAAGTTGTCTAACTGTAAACTATTCTAGAAATTGGTTAGAAAAACCTTATTCCGCTCATCTGGAGAAAGATGAAGAAGAAATTCAATTTGCCGCTTACTTGGAAAGGGGGGGGGGGTTCTTTATACTCTTGTGCAGAGACAACCCCCTCCCTCAGGCCCGAGGATACTGATGGTATTCAGATGAATTGATCAAAAGCTTCTTTATTCTCAACTGCAATCTTGGCAGCAAACATAACAGCAAGTACAGCAGGTAGAGACAGACAAAATGGATACAGCAACGCGTTTTGGCATAAACGTACGCCTTTATCAAGAGGCACATTGAATTTATTTTTCATCTTTCTCCGCATGAGCGCAATAATGTTCTTCTCACCAATTTCTTATATATTTCTACCCCCTTCTCTTTATGTTGGGGGCTTCTCCCTGTTTTTGCTGCTCTACTTATGGATTATCCACGGACTTGAAAAACAGTGTTTCTAGACTCTGATCACATTATTGGAACATTATAGGTCACCCACTTCATCCTACATTGGCGCTATCCTCCCATAACTGTAAACTATTGATAGCCTATCCTCAGGATGAGTCATCAGTAGTAGATCAAACTACTCTGGAAGGAAGTAAAAACTAACAGCAAGTGGTGACCAAAATGACAGAGGTAATAGAAGAGCACCATTAACGTGCAGCATTACTAATTACTTGGAGACATGTAAAAGCCATCTCTAGCGGATCGATCTAAAACCTCCAAACCAAAGACCCAAGCAGAAGCATACAATGTCCAAAAATGATAATAGGCTTACATGTGCTCCTACTTGTAAATAGCACCTTGTGCACCTGTGTGCATGCAAGAGAGGGCATCATAGAAGAAAGCGGACAGAAAATATTATGTCTCCGGCATCTGTTTGCTTTCACTAATATACACACTATACACAAGCGTGGGGAATATTTATAGGTGCAAGACTTAAGTTGCCTGGATTTACTGGCCTCATCGTTATACAGAATTAGCAGCACAGTACCAATGTCAGGGCGTTCTGCTTCGTACTCACTGGATTAACAGTGGCATGATGATTCTTGCTGAGAGATGTTTGCCCACTGTTGTGTGCCAGGGAACAAAAGTTCATTCTCATCAGGCACTGACTTTTATCTTCAGAAAATTCAGTACTTTCACAGTAAATCAAATATGCTAATTCTTGGACGTAGCCATTCTACGTGTTTCCGGTCATGGAAAGTGTTTGTAGCTTAGGTCCAGTAAGGAATTGCTGATTTCTTAAGGTAATGGATCAAAAAGGGAGTAAAACCATAAAAAATGAGAAAAAGAAGCAAAACAGAAATGCTGGAATACACTAGATACCAAAAGAGGTACTATTGATAACCAATCCTCAAGATGATCATTCCAGCATGCTCTCAGTGCACTGGGCTGATCATAGATCATAGTGGATGGTAGCAGATGTGCGCTAGCTGACTTCAATGGGAGCTGAAATGGTTGTCACATTCTATAGCCATACCTAATGTCAGATGCAGAAGTGCTGGAACTGTAATAGTCAACTTCAGCTCCTATTGATTTCAATGCAGTGAAGCCAGCTAGGGCACTGCTGTCCCCTATGACGCATGTCCGGCCCATTGCACTGTGCAATCGGCTCATCTCCAGGCTTCCCAAGTGGCAGGTCCATGACGATCAACTATTGATGACCTATACTGAGGACAATTCATCAATAGAGAACCCCTTTAATATCAGTTGGGGGAGTCAAGGTTTCCTAGGATATCTAAATGCATAAAGCTCAGCCTGTACGCAATACATGGGCATCCTATACATTTTAACTGGCAAAGAATGGCGTATAGACTATACAAAGTGCAAAATGCAAAAGAAAGCTCAGAACAGACACTGAAATATCCTTTTAAGTAACCCTCTGGTCCCAAAGCAAAATGTGTCCTGGGAACTAACACGAAGGGACAGGGGTAGTATCACCTGCCGCTCGCTCCTTTGAGCCTTTAACCAGATGCACTAGTTAGCCTCTCTAGTCATCCACAATGGCAACCTTTCTGTTCTAACTACTCCGAGTACACTGTGCTTTGGTAGTGCATTGGTAGTGTGCGATAATATTGATTGAACATCACTGCTGACGTAAGCAGCACTGGCCAAGCAGAGCAGTATGAAGTGTTACAGACTGCCGATGGATAGTGTGCACCAGGTAGTGACAAGAGTGATGCCGCCAACTTGAAAGAGCAAAGAGGGGCTTGAAAACAGGCGGATCCATAAAATAATGGCACAAAGGTAGTATGATAGGTAAGATTTCTCCCTCCTATGGTCCCATGACATTTTTTTCCCATGAGACGGGAGGATCACTGCAATTGCTTATTATATGACATATTTCTGACCAGTTTAGTAGAAACAAATAGATTGAGCTTCAGAGGTCAATTCCTGCCTTTGAATTTCTATTTCACTAAGTACTCTAACTATGTGGGCTGAGGACTTCATGCCCCAAACTTTTAGAGCCCCCTTTGAAACATGTGCTAGACATCTACTCTATAGTACTTTATCCCCATGACATGTGGTTTGCAGAGCATGAAGACATATGTTAACCCCCCATTCCCCAACACCACTACGATTTGATAAAATCTGGGACCCAAGAACAAGAGATATTCTTCTTAGAATTGGTTTTAATTACCATTGATATTATTCTAACCCTGATGCCAAATGTCAGTATTGCTCTGATATCCCTGGTAGTAATGAGCAAACTCTTGAATAGCCCGATTTGGCCAGTTCACAGAAATTTGGTAAACGTTTCTTCGGCCTGAATTAGTTCAAATTGAACTGGAAGTACACAAATACCACTAAAACTGGTATATATAAACCAGTGTTCAGGACTAGTGTTGAGCAAACCGAAGCAGTAGAGTCCTTTGTTAAGTAAAATTTTGCTAAAGGCTCACTTCGGGTTCATGCCAGACTGAACATTTGGCAAAAGTCTACCCAAAACAGGGTTTAACTGGTTCAGTTCGCACAACACTAATCCCTGGGGGCATTGGTGCACAGTAGCATCAGCAATTACCAGGGAATGATCATGCATGACAGGGCATAATAGTGACTTAGATATCATGGATAATGAAGTAATTAGAAAAAAAATCAATACCAGATATCCAAGCCGTCTCGTCTAATGTCAACATTGTCAAGACGATGACAGTATTATTCGTTTTTCCTTGACCTGTCGACATTTCCTTATAATCCAATTAGTACAGTAATTATTAACACAGCAGTCATTCCCAAATGGAGATGAGTCAGTCTGCGTGGGACTAATTTGTAATAAGCCAGCCTGACAGATTATAATGTGCGAATATTCAAAATTCACCAAATCTCAGGTGTGAACATCTTCAGAAGAAAACATCTTCACTCTTCTACATGTATCTCCAGAGCCAGCTGTTCCCTTGTAGCTGCAGCCCTTATATCACATTAAGACACAACCAGATGTTCTAATTCACTTCTCAGTTCAATTCACAGTTTTATTGATTTGCTCAAGAATAATACAATGTCTGTTCAATTTTATATTGTTGGTTACAACCTGACTAATAATGAGAATTAGAGGGACAACTAACTCTGCAGACCCTCCTCTACTTATTATTATCAGTCATTCCAGGCTATGTAGAGGTTAGTGAATGATGTGGTTTTTTGTCATGCCTTGCAGGAGACCAGAAACAGATAGATATCAAAGACATAGATAGGCAGGAAGAGGATAGATAGATAGATAGATAGATAGATAGATAGAGAGATAGATAGATAGATAGATATGAGATAGATAGATAGATAGATATGAGATAGATAGAGAGATAGAGAGATATGAGATAGATAGATAGATAGATAGATAGATAGATAGATAGATAGATAGATATGAGATAGATAGATAGATATGAGATAGATAGATAGATAGATAGATATAAGATAGATAAATATGAGATAGATAGATAGATAGATAGATAGATAGATAGATAGATAGATAGATATGAGAGTTATAGCTTAGTGGATAAATAAATAATACGACGATAAAAATATAGATAGATATGAGACAGACATAAATATAGATAGATGCACAGAGACATAAATATTAGATAGATATCTATTTCATATCTGTGTTTCTATCTCATATCTATCTATCTATCTATCTATCTATCTATCTATCTATCTATCTATCTATCTATCTATCCATCTATCTATCTATCTCATATCTGGATAGATGGATAGATAGATAGATAGATAGATAGTGTTACGGTATACTACCCTGGATACGCCAGCCCGGGTGCCCTAGATCTCACCCACAACCCCTGTCCCTGCCTGCTTGCCTCCACTCCTGGCTACCCCTAGGTGGGCAACTGGCCGGCGATCCCTACTCTCACCAGGGACCGAAAAGGGACGCTGGCGTACCTGGATGGAAAGGGTAGAATACCAACAGAAAAGGCAGATGTAAATAACCAACACGAACAATACAAAGCAGAACTGAGGCAGATGGAAAAACCCGACGGACAATAGCAAGGTATAGCTGACAAGATGACAGAGGCAGGAGATCAACAGAGGCAGACTAGCTGGCACACTGAGGGAAACCAATAACTGACAGTGATTGCAAGTCTCTGCCTGACATTTATACAATAGATAGATAGATAGATATGAATTAGAGATGAGCGAGCACCAAAATGCTCGAGTGCTCGTTACTCGAGTCGAACTTTCAGTGATGCTCGAGAGTTTGTTTCTAGTAACGAACCCTATTGAAGTCAATGGGCGACTCGAGCATTTTTGTATATGACTGGTGCTCCGCTAAGGTTTTCATTTGTGAAAATCTTAGCAAATCACCAAAGTCATGTAAAAAACACAGAAATAGGGCAGGCGAGGAGCAACATGCAGGGCTGCATTTCGGGATCCGAGGTCTCACTATTAAGCCACAACAGCTGTGGCAGAGAAGAACGATGTTAGCCCATTGAATTCAATGAAGCCAGCAATACAGCTGGCTCCATTGAAAACAATGGGCTGCCGGCGAGCGCGGGATGGATTTTCGGGAAGGGCTTAAAAATATAAGCCCTTACCTGAAAAAGAAAGATTTTAGTGTAAAAAAGAATAAAAATGCAGGCATTCTCTTCAATGGAGCCGCTGCTGCTGCCGGTGACTCCATTGAAGACAATGGTCCGCTGGCACACCTGAATTCTTTTTCAGGGAAGGGCTTTACATATAAGCCATTTCCTGGAAATGAATTAAAAGTGATTTAAAAAACAAAAAAAAAATAGATACTCACCTCCCTTCAGCTGCCGGGGCACAGCCGCGTCTTCTCCTGCTGTCCCCTGCACTGTGGTGCTGAACTGCTGTCATTCAGCTGAGAGCTGCGCCGAGCCAATGAGAGGCAGCAGTCACTCACCCATTCATGAATTCATGAATGGGTGTGAGTGAGATCTGCCTCTAATTGGTCAGGCTGTGACCAATCAGAGGCAGCTCATTCAGCAGGCGGGGATTTTAAATCCCTGGCTGCTGAATACTACAGAGAGCAGTTCAGGAGAACTGCCAGCTGGCCGCAGCTGAACTCCGTCTGCCGGGACCAGGTGAGTATATATATATTTTTTATTTTTACACATTTCTGGATGAATTGCAGGGAAGGGCTTATATATTTAAGCCCTTCCCGAAAATTCATTGTGCGATCGCCGGCAGCCCATTGCTTTCAATGGAGCCGGCTGTATTGCCGGCTCCATTGAATTCAATGGGCTAACATCGTTCTGCCGGGACAAGGTGAGTATATTTTTTTTTTTTACTTTTTACACATTTTAGGATGATTTTCAGGTAAGGGCTTATATTTTTAAGCCCTTCCCGAAAATTCATCCCGCGCTAGCCGGCAGCCCATTGCTTTCAATGGAGCCGGCTGTATTGCCGGCTCCATTGAATTCAATGGTCAGTGCTCATTTAATCGAGACGAGTACCGCGTGTTGCTCGTCTCGAGTAACGAGCATCTCGAACACCCTAATATTCGAACGAGCATCAAGCTCGGACGAGTATGCTCGCTCATCTCTAATATGAATGCATAGATAATTTGCTACAAAGATGAAAAGTTAAATACATAGATACATACATATAGAGAAATATAGGTAGATATGGGACAAAAAAGATGGATAGATGGATAAATCAATAGATAGAAAGAAAGAAATATGGACAGATAGATATGAGAAGAATAGATAGATAGTAAATAAAGAGATTGGAACATAGATCCATAGATAGATTATAAGAAAGTAAATCTTGCATTTTTTGATGGCTTACAGAAGACGAGATAGATGATGGATAGATAGAGAGGTAGATGGATAGATACATAGACAGATATTGGAATTGGAACAAAGATACACAGATAGGTAGATACATAGCTAGTTAGATTGATACATAGATACACACATAGATATGAGATAGATAGATAGATAGATAGATAGATAGATAGATAGATAGATAGATAGATAGATAGATAGATAAAAGGATAGAGATAGATAGAAAGATGTATTGATTTGAAATGGAGCAATAGATGGATTAATAGTAGAGAGCTATATATATAGTTAGAAAGATAGATATTAGCTAAAGCTAGATGGATAGATATAAGATGGACAAATATATTTATAGACAGATATAATGAGGGATAGATACATAGAAAGAAAGATAGACAGTAGATACAAAGATATCAAAAGTACAGGCAGAATGATATCTAGATATAAGGTGGACCAATAGATAGGTAGATAGATAGATAGATAGATAGATAGATAGATAGATAGATAGATAGATAGATAGATAGATAGATAGACAGACAGAGAAACAAAGAAACAGAAAAAGAGAAAAAGAAATATAGATATGAGATAGATAGATAGATAGATAGATAGATATGAGATAGATAGATGGACAGATAGATAAATAGCTATTAGATAAACAGATAGATCAATAGAGAGTTTGATAGATTATATGGTAGTGAATGTTGTGTTTTTTTATCACTCGCAGGAGGAAAAGATAGAAGATAGATAGATAGATAGATAGATAGATGTATAGATAGATATGAGATGATGGATAGATAGATAGATAAATAGATAGATAATGTTGACATTTTTTGTAATGGCATGCAGAAGACCAGAGATAATCGATAGATAGAAAGATAATATAAAAAGATGGATAGCTTGTTAGATACATCGATAGACAGAGAGAAATGAAACATATAGATAAAAAGATATAAGATAGATGGATGGATAGACAGAAAGAAGGAGATAGATAGATTATAGGGTAGTGAAATTTGTGTACAGGGAGGCAGGGGACAAAGGTAGACAATAAATTGATACATAGATACACATATAGATATGAGGTAACTAGATAGATGTTTAGATAGGATATGGACTAAGAGAGATATAGAGAGACGGTTAGCTAGATAGTACAATATTACATTTCAGATATATAGACTGATATTAGGAGAGATAGATAGATATGAGATAAATAGACAGACAGAAATATAAATAGATGCAAAGATAGATAAATATTGGATAGATAGATATGATGGAAAGATGGATGAATGAATGGATAGATAGATAGATAGATAGATAGATAGATAGATAGAAAGATGATAGATATGAGATAGCTTGATAGATATGCAGCGTCCGTGGAGCAGGTCTCAGCCTAGGAGATGGCAGAGATTAGAGTAGGGCCTTGAAAAGGTGGGACTTTCGTCTCCGACCTGGAGAGTAACTGAAGAACAAGTCCCAGGGGCCAGGGGCAGGCTACTAAGTACACACACACGGGTAGTAGTAAAAAACACACAATTATCGGAGACGCTCGACAACTGCAACTTTACTTGAGCAACTCGCATAAATTACAGTACGCTGGATGGAAGTAGTTGTAATAAACACACAAGTGCAGGCAGCATTAGTGATGAGGACAGGGAGGCAGACACAGGATGATACCGGGCCCACAGTCCAAGTTATCTGTGCAACACCGCTCCTGGAAAAATATACTCCGTAGGAGAACACAATCTCTCTAACGGTCACTCACTTGTTTAGCCAGACTTGAACTCTGCATGGAGGACTATACAATTCAGACACACTCCTTGAGTAGGGATCCTAGGGAAAACTTCTAGGCCACCTCTCTGCTTCTTCCATCATCTTCACATGCAGGTTGAAGGTACCTGCATGAGGCCAACAAGCTCTCTTGTCACACTCTACTCCAGACTCCAGGCAAAAGACAAAAGACCCAATCGTTCGGCTTTCAAACACATATATGAAACATGGTCACATGACTTACAAAAGGTACATTTCCAGACATGACCCAGACAGTAACCCATTCAGTGCTGCAGCTAGGCAATACACTCCATATGCATTCACCATAAAGCGTACTGACAATACACATAAGGACAAGACTACATAAACCATCCAGCACCTTTCAGAAACGTCCATACATGAACTAATGGACACTATAGATAGATAAATAAAAAGAAAGAAAGATATAAAGATAGATACACAGTTAGAAGACGCAATGATAAATAGATAGATAGATAGATAGATAGATAGATAGATAGATAGATAGATAGATAGATAGATAGATAGATAGATAGATAGATAGATAGATATGGGATGGATAGAAAGATATGAGATAGATAGATAGATATTGGATATATAAATAGATCGATATGAGAGAGATGTTAGGGATTGTGCTGGCTTGTCTGTGTGTGGGGATTTCAAGGTGATTGCAATATTGCTCATAGGCAAGAGCATGTACTGCATTCACAAATGTGGTACAAAACATTTTGGGGAACATGCAGGCTGCAAATACACCATTTTAGTCGACGAGATGTTGGAATCCCATGATTTTTCCCCGAAAATAAGACACTGTCTTATAATAATTTTTGCCTCAAAAAAGGCACAGTCTCTCATTTTTAGGGGTGTCTAATAATACTTACCTAGCAGCCGGCGTTCGATTCCCTTGCAATGGCCTGTGGCGATGCTGCAGGTTGCCGTGTCCTCCTTCACGCAGACAGAGCAGTTCTTCCTGGAAGTGGGGCTTGAATTCCCTCACCTCCAGCAAAGCTAATGATCTGATTGGTTAATCGAGCGCTGCATCAGCCAATGAGAGCCAGCGCTCGATTAATCAATCACAGCCATTCATTGACGCGTTTTTATTTTCATACTTGCTGTCCAGTCACACAATGGTAAAATTTGCGCATAAATGCAGGCCCATTGCTATCCCCTGCTGTGGCTGTGACAGCTGCTGCAGGAGATTGTTTGGATGTGAACCCCTTGGATGCTGTCATATCCAGGGGTTTTACCTTGTGATCAATGGGGCTGGCAGCAGCAGCGCCAGCCAACTAAAAACACACAGAGAAGATCGTGATTAGAGATGAGCGAACGTATTCGTTTCGAGTAATTACTCAATCGAGCACCGCGATTTTCGAGTACTTCCGTACTCGGGTGAAAAGATTCGGGGGCACCTGGGGGCGGGGGGAGGCGTGGCGGAGCGGGGGGTAGCAGCAGAGAACAGGGGGGAGCCCTCTCTCTCTCCCTCTCCCTCCACTCCCCGCTGCAACCCCCCACTCACCCATGGCGCCCCTCGAATCTTTTCGCCCGAGTACGAAAGTACTCAAAAATCGTGGCGCTCGGGCAAAAAAGGGGCGTGGCTGAGTAGGTTCGCTCATCTCTAATCGTGATCCTTTGCCACATCTGTGAGAGCTGTTGCATAGGATTTCTTAGTTTTCGCGGGGAGTCCCCTCATCACTGAACACTGTCACAGCACTGTCTCAGTGTTCAGTGACAAGGGGACTCCTTGCGGCGATGAAGAATTCCCCTGCCACAGCTGTCACAGCTGTGACAGAGGACTGCAATGTTCTCCCGCTGCTTTCAATAAAAGGTTGAGTGCTGCCTGTGATTGGCTGGGTGCAGGGACCAATCACAGGCAGCGCTCAGCTGTTAGTCAATGGCAAAGTGCTGCCTCTGATTGGTTACAGCACTCAGCCAATCAGTGGCAGCTCTTTCTGGAGGCAGGAATTTTTCAATCCACTGCCACAAGAATACAGAGAAGACTGCTGAGAAGAGCTGGACAGCGCTTCTAGGTGAGTTACTGATTTTTTCTTTTTATACAGCTAGGAATGACTTTCAGGGAAGGGCTTATATTAAAAAACCCTTGCCCGAAAATCCCTGCAGGGCTTGCATTCATTCCATTGCTTTCAATGGGGCAGCAGCAGCGGCCGCCGCATTGAAAGCAATGGGAGAACATTGTGCTCCTGTGCCACAGCTGTGGCAGGGGATTCCTTTATCCCTGCGGGGAGTCCCCTCATCCCTCAACACTGGCCCACTGGCCCCATTGACCGCAAGGTGAAACCTCTGGATCTGACGGCATCCAGGGGTTTCACAGCCAAAGAATCCCCCGCTGCAAATTTCACAGCTGCAGCAGGGAATAGCAATCAGCTCCCATTGCTTTCAATGGGGCCACACTATATGTGCAAATTTTTGGTGCATTTGTGAATCGCTGCCCTATTTTTGCAGGTACATTTTTTTTTGCATGTAAAAAACAGACATGTGAGTGCTTTCATTGGAAAGTATTGGTTCTAATAGATGCGAATCGCAAACACACCTAACATGCATGAAAAAAAAACGCTTGTCTGACTGAGCCCCAAGGGTAGGTTTATGTAACACATAGGGTATGTTTCCACATGGCAGAAATGCTTTGGATCATCCATCAGTAACAAAGAACTGTGTTTTTACAGGTCATTGGTTAGACTGAATAAAAGAATCAAAATCATAAAACAAAAATACATGTTTGGTATCGCTACATCCGTAAAAGGCAGATCTATCAAAGCATTCTTTACCCCACATGGAAAACATTGTCCGAAAAAACAATTAAGAACGCCAGAAATGCTTTTTTGGTCATTCTGTCTCCAAGAAAAATTGTAATAAAAAGTGATGAAAAAGTCATATGTGTCAGGTTGTGCTGCTGGGATCTGCTGTACTACAGGGTTCCAGGAGCACACCTTCACAGGTGTAAGATTATTGGAGCTGGCTGGGTGTGGAGTTACTCCTGCTAGCCAATCCCCTGCAATCTGCTGCATATATATTACAATCCCTTTTCTCTTGGGTTTGTAGTCTTGCATTCCTGTATATGTTTTAGGTGTGTGAACAGTGTCTGTTCCAGTGTCTGTCCAGGTGGCCAGACATCAGATGTGGTCAGTCCTGTTCAGTGCTCATTCTGTCTCTGTTTGTGGTGTGAACAGGTTCTATGTGTGGTGGCTGCAAAAAAACGTTATACAGCTGAGCGCATCGAGCGGGGTTTGCAGAACACAGGTGGATCGCTGTGTTCTTCATACCCTGACTGTTCACAAAGCGGTCAGCTGGTATACAGCTGTGTGCTCTGTGCGGAGTATGAAGAACACAAGTAGACCGATGTGTTCTTTATACCCCGCCTGTGTTCAGGGAGTAGGATACAGCTTAAAAAAAAAGTAGTATCAGCTGTAGCCCACTGTGAATTCCTGATAAGTGATTGTTGTCTTTCAGCATGTCGCTTAACGAAAACTGCACAATGTCATTTTAGTTACACACGCTTATTGCTCAAGAGACTGCGTTTGAGCGAATTGTGAGTGATAATCGTTGTGTCTAAATGGGCCTTATCTCATATCTATCTAACTCAAATGTTTCTATCCCATATCTATCTATCTATTGATCTATATATTTCATTTCTCTCTGCTTATCTTTTCATGTATCTATCTATAGATTTATCTCTCTCATATCCATGTTTTTCATCTATCTATCTACTAGAGATGAGCGAGCGTACTCGCTAAGGCAAACTACTCGAGCGAGTAGTGCCTTATTCGAGTACCTGCCCGCTCGTCTCTAAAGATTTGGCTGCCGTCGCGGGTGAGCCGTGAGTTGCGGGAGTGAGCAGGGGAGAGCGGGGGGAGAGAGTGAGAGAGAGATCAGCCGGCAGCTGAATCTGCATTGATTGGATGAGCAGCAGTCGAAAAACAAATCACAGCCATCGCTTCCTGGAGGCAGGATTTTATGAATCCCGTAACCAGGAGGTGATATTGTATGAATGGCTGAGGACTGCCAGAAGCGTGTCCAAACTGTGGAGAGCAGCAGGAGGAACCTGCACTGAGCCTGCTAGGTAAGTATAAAAATACCCCCCCCCCCCCGAAAATAAGACCTAGTGCCTCTTTTGGGACAAAAATTATTATAGGACAGGGTCTTATTTCCAGGGAAACATGGTACATACACAGCAAGATATAAGAAATATATGAGATAGATAGATAGATTATTCACAATTCCCTTCCCTGCCACATTGCCCAATCTTTAGTACTTGGAATACTACCGTCAGGAGTTCCCCTTTTCTTGTGTATAAATTTGCTCTTGGGCAGGGTACAAGGGATGAAAGTTCTTGTAGGGAATCTTCTGCTTGCATCCTCTAGTATATTTTTCGTGACTATGCTGATCAAGGAGACTTAAAGGGGTTGTCCCGCGCCGAAACGGTTTTTTTTTTTATTCAATAGGCCCCCCGTTCGGCGCGAGACAAACCCGATGCATGTGTTAAAAAAAAAAAAGTTTAGTACTTACCCGAATCCCCGCGCTGCGGCGATTTCTTCCTTACCTTACTAAGATGGCCGCCGGGTTCTTCACCCACGATGCACCGCGGGTCTTCTCCCATGATGCACTGTGGGCTCTGTGCGGTCCATTGCCGATTCCAGCCTCCTGATTAGCTGGAATCGGCACACGTGACGGGGCGGAGCTACGAGGACCAGCTCTCCGGCACGAGCGGTCCCATTCACCAGGGAGAAGACCGGACTGCGCAAGCGCATCTAATCGGGCGATTGGACGCTGAAATTAGACGGCACCATGGAGACGAGGACGCTAGCAATGGAACAGGTAAGTGAATAACTTCTGTATGGCTCATAATTAATGCACGATGTACATTACAAAGTGCATTAATATGGCCATACAGAAGTGTATACCCCACTTGCTTTCGCGGGACAACCCCTTTAAGGATACATATGCAGTATTTCCGTTACAAAACTTCCCCAAAATTATCTCTTTCTTGTAAAATTTGCTTCAACTTTATCCTACTTTGACACCGCTGTCAAGTAAGCACTGTAAGGGCGCCCACCCACTGGCGATTTTTTTTCCTTTGCGTTTTGCGTTTTTTCTGAAGAGCAATTAGGATAGAATGTGTTCCTGTCCACTTGCGTTTTTTTTTTCAGTCCGTTGCAATTTTTAACATAGGAACTGTCAGTTGCATATGTGTCCTTATTTTTCTCTTAATGCACCCATGAATGTCAATGGAAATTAATGGAAAAGGCGCGAAAAAGCCACGAAAAACGCACGGAAAACGCGCCAAAAATGCATGGAAAACGCTGCGTTTTTCACGCATGAAAATCGCAAACGCCAGTGGGTGGGCGCCCTTAGGCCGGTCTCACATGACTGGACTTCAAATGCAGATTCCATGCTTGCAGTCCTCGCGGACTTTCCGCTGTAAAACACGCTGGCATCGAAAGGCATGTACTTTGGAGTTTCCTTCACACTCATGTATACCAGCTACGTATTCCGGGAGTGGAAGAAAAATCGCAGCATGCTCTATTTTGCCACGGAATTGTTCGGACAGCCTGTTTTGAAGGAAATGGAGGTGTTCCACATACAGCTCTTATACAATTAACATTAGGTATGGGCTGCAGATACCCATCTCATCGCTAAGTGACGGCACGGGAAATACAAACAAAGAAAAAAAAAACTGTACTGCACATGACTACCTGTAAGCCTCCACGGTCCACAATACAGGTTAGTGTCATACACAGGGTCACCGACTGGGTCCACAGCCAGGATCTGCTGTGGAATTCCCGAATGTGGAGTCCGACCCGCTTGGTGAGCCCAGTCTTAGATATAAAAATACCTCAAAATGTTCTATAATTTATCCTGTGTTGTTACACTTAATTACTGGAAGAATTAGGAAGTTTCTGTTTTATTCCAAATCAGTGCTTTGTAGGAATGTAAGAACTTTAACCTTGTTACTTAAAGGGGTTGTCCCGCGCCGAAATGTTTGTTTTTTTTTTCAACCCCCCCCCCCCCCCCCCCCGTTCGGCACGAGACAACCCCGATGCAGCGGTTAAAAAAGAACACCGGAGAGTGCTTACCTGAATCCCCGCGCTCCGGTGACTTCTTACTTACCTGCTGAAGATGGCCGCCGGGATCTTCTCCCTCGGTGGACCGCAGGGCTTCTGTGCGGTCCATTGCCGATTCCAGCCTCCTGATTGGCTGGAATCGGCACGTGACGGGGCGGAGCTACACGGAGCCGGCATCCTGCACGAGCGGCCCCATTGAGAAAACAAGAAGACCCGGACTGCGCAAGCGCGGCTAATTTGGCCATTAGACGGCGAAAATTAGTCGGCTCCATGGGAACGAGGACGCTAGCAACGGAGCAGGTAAGTGAAAAACTTCTTATAACTTCTGTATGGCTCATAATTAATGCACAATGTACATTACAAAGTGCATTAATATGGCCATACAGAAGTGTATAACCCCACTTGCTGCCGCGGGACAACCCCTTTAATAGTAAAACACTTACGACCTCCTCTAACATAAAGCTATCCGTTATAGAACTGACCATTGGATTAAGTTACCATCTCAGTCAATCCTCCAAAAGAAGACTTTAAGCGACCAATGACTTTAAACGGCGGTTTTGGATATTAACGATGCAAAATGAACTTGAGAACTTCCATCCTTTTATCTAATTGAAGACAGCGACCTTGACGATGATCATGACAGCGATTATAAAATTAGTTGAGAGTGGAAGTGCGGCGGACATTACCCGGACTGCCTTATTAAGAGGACACGTTATGTTACATCATTTAGTCCCAGCCCTGACCATGAACTAAAAGCTTCAAAGACCTAATATATTCACTTCATTCTTGGCATTGAGGTAACAGTTTACATTTACATACAGATTCCACTGTGGAATTAGCATGGTTTATGTCATCTTGTCCACAAATAAGATACAAAGTGTCATTTCACAATAAATTCTTGTCTTCAATCGTAAACAATTTCTAATGGAAGCGTTTGAGAAAGTTTTTTTAAAAGTTTTCAAAGCCAAAGTAAACTTTTTGTAAGCAAATGTAAAATGACCGATTTTGCACAGGCAAAACTGTGGCTTTGGGCTCCCATTGTTTTAACCCCTTCCTTCTGCAGTCAGTTTTGGCCTTCCTGACCGGACCCAATTTTTCAAATCGGACGTGTCACTTTAAATGGTAATAACTTTGGAATGCTTTGTAAGTGATTCTGAGGTTTTTTTTTTCAAGACACTTATGCTAGTGGTGAATTTTGGTCGATAGGCTTGGCATTTTTTTTATAAAGAAAAACCTAAATTTACCACAAAATTTGCATTTTTAAACTTTGAATTTTCAAACAGATATCATTTCACTCAATAGTTGTTGGGTGCATAAGTTGCCCCATGTAAAGATACCCTTAGGCCACTCTCACACACATGCTTCCTACCGGTAAGGGCTCAGTCACACGGCCGCATTTGGCGCCCTTGTTACTGCAGGTAGCAGACGGCCGTACCTGAAGACAGACGTCTCTCTGCAGCGCCGGAGGAAAGAACATGTGACCGGCTTCATTGGCAATCATGTGTTCTTTCATCAGCGTTGCAGAGAGACGTCCGTCTTCAGGTACGGCCGTCTTCTAACTGTCAGTCACACGGGCGCATCGGCGCCGGTGTACGGGTGCCGAAGCGCCCGAGTGACTGAGCCCTAATCACTGTTCAAACACTCCCATTAATTTCAATGGGGCCTTGCAGCCCTGCACTCAAACTTGGTGTTTTCCAACCCCACAATTTTTGAGTGTTCTCTTCTCTATTTTACTATGTTTTTGCACTTTTTACCGCACCTCATTACCCATCACAATGATGGGGTGCATTAAAAACCACTGATGAATGCAGTAATGTCTGCAAAAGGGGGGTCAAAGCTCGTAAAAACGCCACAATCGAAATCACGGCATCTTGTCGATGCTGTGTGTGTGAGTGGCCTAAGACCCACCCAATTTTAAGGGACTATCATAGAAAAACAGGACAGCTGGGGGTATAGAGATGGCTTCTTCTTTTGCTACATTGCAAAATAAAATAACTTTAAATGGACATTTTTTTAATACATTTTTTCTTAGGCAAGCCTCTACCCAAACATAAGAACTAGAGATGAGCGAGCGTGCTCGTTTAAGGCTGCTTCTCGAGCAAGTAGCAGTCTGATCGAGTAACTGTGTACTTGCCGGAGCAGCATGCGTCGGGGGAAGGGGGGGTGGCGGGGGTCAGCTGGGAGAGGAGCGGGGGGGAAAGAGAGATCTCTCTTCCCCCCCGCTCCACCCCCCCGCCACCCCTCCGCATACTGATCCGGCGAGTACACAGTTACTCGATCAGACTGCTACTTGCTCGAGCAGCAGCCTTAAACAAGCGTGCTCGCTCATCTCTAATAAGAACTTGATTGCATTCTTATTTTCAGTTAATGTGTTCAGTCTTACTTTTGCAAGCTCAGACTTCTGTCGTCCAGACTTCACTTACCTTTAATGGGGGTGATCCTTCCTGTCAGCCCTATTAGCTCCCACTGGTCTACTGTTTTGGTCTCCCAACTGAAACTCTGCAGATACAGCTGTTCAACAATACTGTTGTCCCATGGCTTTGAACCTAGTGTGTGAACTTCTGAGGTTACGAATAGAGATGAGCGAGCATACTCGTCCAAGCTTGATACTCGTTTGAGTATTAGGGTGTTCGAGATGCTCGTTACTCGTAACGAGTACCACGCGATGTTCGGGTTACTTTCATTTTCGTCCCTGAGAAATTTGCGCGCTTTTCTGGCCAATAGAAAGACAGGGAAGGCATTACAACTTCCCCCTGCGACGTTCAAGCCCTATACCACCCCCCTGCAGTGAGTGGCTGGGGAGATCAGGTGTCACCCGAGTATAAAAATCGGCCCCTCCCGCGGCTCGCCACACATGCATTCTGACATAGTTCAGGGAAAGTGTTGTTGATGCCGGAGCTGCTATAGGGAGAGCGTTAGGAGTGATTTTAGGTTTCAAGAACCCCAACGGTCCTTCTTAGGCCATAGAAATCGCAGATCGCACCTATGTGCGATCTGCGATTTCTGTTCTCTTCTCTATATGCGCTCAATGGGGCCGGCAGCAGCAGCGCCGACCCCATTGAGAACATATAGAAGACAAATCATTCTTCTCTGCCACAGCTGTAACAGCTGTGGCAGAGAAGAACGATGTTTGCCCATTGAATTCAATGGAGCCAGCAATACAGCAGGTTCCACTGAAAGCAATGGGCTGCCGGCGATCGCGGGATGAATTGTCGGGAAGGGCTTAAATATATAAGCCTTTCCCTGCAATTCATCCAGAAATGTGTTACAATAAAAATATATACCGGCGTATAAGGCGACGGGGCGTATAAGACGACCCCCCAACTGTCACCTTATACGCCGGTAATACATCGGAGCAAAGAATAAAAATCATTACTCACTTCACCGGGCGTTCTGCGGTGCTCCTGCAGGCTGTCGCTCCCTCCTGGTCCCCGGCAAAGCATTGCTTTCTCTTTGAAGGGCTTTAAATCCCCGCCTCCAGAAACACATGTGCCTTCAGCCAATCACAGCCAATGACAATGATGTCATTGAATGGCTGTGATTGGCTGAAGGCACGTGTGTTTCTGGAGGCGGGGATTTCAACCACTGCGTCCAGAAAGCAATGCTCTGCCTGGGACCAGGAGGGAGCGACAGCCTGCAGGAGCACCGCAGAACGCCCGGTGAAGTGAGTAATGATTTTTATTCTTTGCTCCGCTGTATTACCGGCGTATAAGGTGACAGTTGGGGGGTCGTCTTATACGCCCCATCGCCTTATACGCCGGTATATATTTTTATTGTAACACATTTCTGGATGAATTGCAGGGAAGGGCTTATATATTTAAGCCCTTCCCAACAATTCATCCTGCGATCGCCGGCAGCCCATTGCTTTCAGTGGAACCTGCTATATTGCCGGCTCCATTGAATTCAATGGGCTAACATCGTTCTTCTCTGCCACAGCTGTTACAGCTGTGGCAGAGGAGAACGATCTTTATGCTGACAGTGCGGGGGGGGGGCACTCTTGCCGCTATTGTGGCTTAATAGTGGGACCTGTGAACTTGAGATGCAGCCCAACATGTAGCCCCTCGCCTGCCCTATCCGTTTCTGTGTCGTTCCCATCACTTTCTTGAATTGCCCCGATTTTCACAAAGGAAAACCTTAGCGAGCATCGGCGAAATACAAAAATGCTCGGGTCGCCCATTGACTTCAATGGGGTTCGTTACTCGAAACGAACCCTCGAGCATCGCGAAAAGTTCGTCCCGAGTAACGAGCACCCGAGCATTTTGGTGCGCGCTCATCTCTAGTTACGAACCAATGTGGACTGTGACTGTTGGAGGTACATTCTTTGTACTGTGCTGCAGGATATATCAATACTACATACAGTACAGTAATTACCGGGAGATAAAGAATGTGCGTTTCATAATGTACATACATTCTAAGGCATTGACCTTGTGAATGTGTCGGATTCATCAAACAGAGAGATATCTGCAATGACAGCTGGGACAATTATAATAATTACAGAAGAAATGTGCTCACTGGCTGCATGGAGCTTCAACAGATGTGCGAAACTGTATCTCCTGAATAAATATTTTGTTCAATGGTTTATCAATGGAAGAATCATTTTGATGTGTTACCGCCAGTAAACAGAAATGCATGGTGGTTTCTCTTCAGCATTTCTCATAGTGAAAGCACTGCAGGAATTAAGGCTTTGTTGGATGAGCCTATAGCTCATCAGTTAGGGTATAGTTTCTCCATGGAGAGAGCACCCAGAAGATGTGAGGAGGCTTATAAGGCCATGTATGTTCCTATGACTCCTCGTGCTCCAACCATTGGCATAACTATAGAGGATGCAGTTGCACCTGGGACCAGGAGCCTTAGGGGGCCCATAAGGCCTCTCTTCTCCATATAGGGAGCCTAGTACTATAAATAAATCATTATAGTTGGTGGCCCTGTTACAGGTTTGGCATTAGGGCCCAGGAGCTTCAAGTTACACCTCTACATTAAAGGGTTAAGAGAAGTTGGGGGGGGGGGGGGGCAAGATAAACTTATGCACCCAGGCCCTTTAGCTACGCCACTGGCTCCAACCATTTACATATGGCTGGTCATACACTTTAGACAGCTGTGAGCCAAATGAGTGACAGCTGTTGCTCCCAATCCCCCATACACATGATTGTTTAGCTTGGCCAAATGTGCATGTGTTCTCAATAGGAAGAGAGGATTAGGCAAGAAGGCTGCAGCTGCTACCAGGTACCTCTGGTGACAGCTTATCTCCCTGTAGAATAAAAGTATCGGGCATGTTGAAATTCAATATACCCGACACTTCTGTTTCTTGACATCGGTGGACGTTTTGGACACCCTCATATGCATTAGAATTTCAGATGGACCAATCAAAATCTCATGAAAAAGTAGCTGCATCTCCCACTGAAATGTGCAAGCAAGAATAGAAGACATTATTGATCACTGTGTGTAAATCCCTGGACAGTCAGGATAGAACTCAGAGGTCATATATGTACAGTATGGGCAAGCGCTCTCCTCCTGTCTGCTACAGGCTCCAAGATTTGTATTCATATCAGTTCACCACTGCTGCACAAAGACAGTGAGCGCACACGTCCACAGCCATAAAAGGCCAGTATGCACACCCAACTTTTCAGTCCTCAACCAATCCTTACAGGTCCTAGACTATTTAGGACTACTTTGCCCATCAGCAGGTGCCTGAACAATTAGTCTCCATACTGTGTGAAGGTGTAATTTTGTTTCTGTCTGATCTCCTGGTATTTCATCCCTGTCTGAACCATCCAGCTTTCCTGAGCTCTCCAATCCTGACCTTGTCTCATTATTTAACTACAGTTTCCTTTTCTGCTGCCTGCTCAGGCCCTTAATCTGATCTACATTGTGATAGTATTCTGCCTGCCCTGACCCCAGCTTTATGTCCCTGTCTATACCCTCTTGTATTAGACTACGGAAAACCTGACCAAGTGTTCCAGCTGCCTTTGAAACTATTTCTAGGGTAATGGTGTGCTGGTCTGTACAACAAAGACCAGATTCCAATTGGTAGAGTGAAAGGGTGAAAACCAGGGAACCCCAGATACTGCCCCTTGATCTAGCCCCAAGTCAACTCAGTTCTGAGGCCCAACGGATTCATATCCACTGCCGGGACAAATGCGTTATGATAACTTACTCTGTTACAGTTTGCTTACCTTTGCAAATGCATTTTGTTGCATTAAGATAATACAACAATAGCTTTTGAATAATGTAAGTTAATTATCTACTTGCCACAAGTCATCAGAGTCACGCTAAACTTTGCTAAATCTGTAATTATAATATCTCTGGAACAAGCAAAATCGTCAAAAAGGAAAAATCTATCTTTTGGGATCTTGATCTCTTCTATTGGGAGTTTGTCACAGAAGCAGATTAAGTCTAAGTATCAGAACAGCCCTTCACAGAGTAGACCTAAATATAAAAACTAACTTTTATTCAATATAATGAATGTAAATCTGAGTTCCAACTACCTATCTGAGTTCTGAGATTTTTTTAATCTAAGCTCAAAATTACTTATCTGAGTTCTGATACATTTTATCTGGGTCTCCGTGTTTCTACTAGGGTTGCGGTTGTGGCCCTGGACAGACCATTGCACCCTCATGGAACCAAGGCACTACAGGTACTCTTGTATCTTTCTACACCACAAGAACGGGTGGAGACAAGCAGTAAGCCCACAAACAATGCCCACAACTTCATTGGCTGCCCAGGAGAATTGGTGGAGGCAGAGTACATGCCCCCAACTGTTGGTAGGCTGTTCCGTATTCCCCTGCCACTGCACTGACTGACATGTCAGCTCCCAGCTTCATTGTCCTTGCTGCTATAGGCGGCCACCGGCTGCCCTTAAGTCAGCGGAGTTAGCGTGCCGCAGTGCAATCTATCTGCCTTCGGAACCCTGATGTCACTTTGGCCACTAGTAAGCTACCCTCCCCGATCCCTTAACTGTCTCCTGCACTCTTCCTTCTCCGATCCCGGCTGCGGTGCTTTATTAGTCTCACAACACTGATACTTAGCTTGCTGCTCATGTACCCTCCCGACTCCTGTTAGTGTTGCTGCCTCTGTCAGTTGTCCCATCCCAAGTGTGCCATTGATGTAATTCTTGGACCTCCTGCACTGCAAGCGGTGCTGCTGACCTGTAAACTCCACTGCGAGTTCGGGTCACTGTGCTTTTCCCCACTGTCAGTCTCACTGCTTTCTGTCACTGCTAGTTTGCCTGCAGCCGAACAGCAGCTGTAAAAGGCTGCCAGAACAGCGCTGCAAAGTGTGGTCACTGTAAGCTAGGGGGCTGTAACGTGGGTGTTACCTGTCACTATGGCCAGCCAACACCTGTCTCCACCCCTAGTTCCAGTGGAGACAAGATACAACAGTACCGTCACTACAGATGTTCAGTTTTTCTACTATCATGTAAGGTCCAGTTGTATTTGTATAATCTTAGACCCACGAAAGGAGACAATTGCCTTTGATGTTAGTTTGTCTGAGTATTGTTCTGTATTGTTTGTTGACGTCCTGTCCTTAGCGTATCTTGACACCAGTTGTGACAGCGTGCCTACCACGTGCCACCTGTGCTTTGAATGTTTGTGTTTTTAAGTATTTATCCTTATAAAAGTTAGTTTTTTTTTTTTTTTTTTTAGGTCTACTCTGTGAAGGGCTCTTCTATTGGGAGTGCTTTATTGAAGGTCGTGAGACACAAAAAACCTTTACATTGTCTGTGGATCCACCATTAAAAGTCTAATGTCTATGGCTGTTGTTAGGTTGTTCACAGATGGACAAGCAAAGGAGTAGCTATAGGGGATGCAAAGGTAACAACTGCAACATGGCCTAATTAACCCTGGGCAGTATTATAAATAGCACATGGTAGGTGGGGGGCTTAGTTGCAGATTTTGCATTATGGCGACATATCTCATGTAGCGACCTATTTTGATGTTATATCATCCACAGAACCATGTCATGCTAGACAATCAAACTTCCTGAACCATCAGATTTCCCAAAAAAGGAATTCATAAGGTATGGTCTAGAATAAGAAATCTGTGTACCAGTCATCCAACATCTGACTTTCCCATCCTTGAGGTCTGGCTCTTTTTCAAGCTTGACAATGTATGCAGAAATTGCAAGTTAGATGCAAATTCATCATAAATAATGACATAAATGATTAAAACAAACCACTAGACATGCAATTTGAGGGAATCAATGACTTTATTGAGTTACTGGGTACAAAGCCATGGTCGGTATCTCTAGTCCAAGCTACTGATCGTCTACATTTTGCGGGTCAAGATGGACACCCCATCGACACACTCTTGCCAACCATTTTCTGAGAGAACTAATCTTCATGTAGCCTATAGACTAGTGACATTGACCTTTTATGTTAGTTCAATCTTCTATTGAACCCGTAGACTGCAAAAAAAAATAGATGTCACCACCGTGTGTAGCGTATGAATCCACTTCCATATCCAAATGCCGAGACTAATAAAATAGGCCATGTCATCTCAATGTGCTTCACACACACCAACACATAGACTTAGCTAGCTGTTAGGTTATCAGTTCTGGGGACTAATTAGTAACATATTAAATAACACTTTGTAACATAGAGAACAGAATACACGATAATAAGTGATAAGCCTTAGGTTAAGGTTATTAATTGATACTTAAAAAAGCCACATACTATCACGAGGATGTAAGCTTATCATCTGGGCCACACAGTTAGGCATATTTGCTAGGCATAGATTGCACTAAACAAAAGCATTACAAGCTGAATGATCTACTGTACCATAAGTCTTTCATTTCTTACCTAACATACCTGCCAACCTAATAGTTCCTGCATGCATTTCACGCTCTCTTATTTTTTGTATTTATTTTTAGTCCTCCATTGGTTGAATGATTGTTTGGATCTAAAGCCTAAAGGGGCTGGAAAAGGGCAAAAATACAAGTTATAATTTTACCAGCGATTGATGGACTTGCTTTATTATGAATCTCAACTCCAAAAAAATCTGGGGTAGCATGCAAACGGACACTGCTAAGGTTTAGTTCATGCCGGACGCATACAAGTCGGCAGGTAAAGCATACAAAATGACTTCTTTAAAAAAAAAATATCCCATTAGTAAAGCCTAGAGTTCTAGAATGAATCCATTGCTTTAAATTCACTTAGAGCCTGCACTGGAGAGATGTGCTTCTTTTGGGATCCTCTCCTTACTCGGGTTTGGTATTCTTCTGGTTTTTCTCGTTTTACTAGTGGCTTCTTCTCTGGTGCCTTCATCTTCCATGATACAACGGGGGAGTTTACAGCTGCCGTGCCATAGACCTTCTGGTACTTGGTTGAGGCTACGTAAGAGGCCTTCACGGTGAGCACAACGGCATTCATCAGATTTTTGGCAGCCTGGATAAGGGAGGTGGCACTGTCCAACTGCAAGAAAAAAAAGGAATTGATCACTTTATGGATGTATTCATTTAGAGATGGTTCTCCACCTCTCCTTATTAACACAACTACCGATAGAGTAGACCTCCACCTACGTGGCATGGAAAAGGTTAAAGGTAATCAACTGTGAGAATGTGTTGTGATAAAGTCTTCAGTGTGTATAGGATCAAAAATATTGAATCAGTGTGGGTTTGATGAGAGTACCCTGTCCTGAGTTACCCATAATAAGCAGGCAAGAGAGGAAAGAAGAACATAGAGTAGACCGTTCATCAGAGGACTATCTTCATTCCTCCCTCTGGAAGACATGGAAACAGTCATATACAGTAGGATGAAAGGAATATGGAAATATGAGACCTCTTCCCCATTGTTCTTTCCTCCTCTAACTTTGGTTTAGTTACAGAAAATAGAGTACTTGAATAGGAAGGCAAGGATGCGCTATATGACAGTATAGCGCATGGACACTTGTGGGCCCCGTCACATGCATTTCAATTATGTGTTGTGTCCTCTGTAAAAATAGAGAGTAAAACCTAATTGCAAAGTTGAACAGTAACATATCAAAAGCAGAAATCCGCTTTCTGCGTCTTTCTGAAGCCCCATTTACGTGCAACGATTATCGCTCAAAATTCGTTCAAAGGATGACTTTTGAGCGATAATTGTTGTGTGTGAATACTTCCATTTTTCACTCTTCAGCTGAATGATGATGATTAGGTAAGCATAAAATCCATCAGTTGTTGAGAGATAGCAGGGACGGCATGCTGTGTTCTCCATGGGAGTAGCTCATTACATTGTATTCAGCTGACAGCTAGCGGCAGCCCATGCGAGGATAATGTAGCTGAGTACAAAGTCCAGACCACATGTTGGGATTTGCAAACAGTGGCTGGAGGCTCATTTACATGCAAATGAAGGTAATAAGCTGCTAATGGACATTAGTTTCCATTAACAGTTTATGCAAAACAATCGCTAGAACTGTCAATCTTTCGAAAGACTGTCTTTGCGTGTAAATGGGCCTTAAGTCCCGAGAGGCGCTGCTGTGACTGACATAAGGAAAGCATATTCAACCTGGCCTCCTTCTACTATGATACATGCAAAGAGCTGTCGTTGAACCTGCGTTCATTCCAGAGACTCTCAACACGGACCAGAATCTTTTGCAGATGATGGTAGATGACTTCCTGGATATTCTGCCCCTATCATAGTAGAAGGAGGCAACGTCAGTCATAGCAGTGGCTCACGGGACTTATAGAGATGTGGCAAGCGAATTTCTGCTCTGACATCAACTTTGCGATTGGGTTTTACTCTCAATCTCTTACAGGAGCCACAACACAAAATTGGAATGTTTGGGGGCCCCAAGGGGCCTGTGTGCCTTTACGTCATCTAGAGCATCCATGTCTTCCTATTCAAGTACCCTATTGTTATTTCTATAGAGGACACCAGTAGTGAGATATAGCGCTGGATCCGGCTTCTTGTCTACACCCTGAATAATGCTATGCACTTCTAAGTAAGTAGAAGCACAACTCTTTAGGTCATGCTTAATACATTTTAGCAGAGATTTAATGGGAAAGAGCTAAGAACAATATATTATTGCACCTATGTATACGAAAATAGAAGCGTTGCGTTAAGTGCCATGAAGCGAAAATGATCTCAGCTGTTTTAAATGCTTGCTTTTATGTAGATGTGTTACTTGTAGGAGCCGTAAAAAGGAGAAAACAAAACATGCATCATCTAATTAATATCAAATCTCCAAAAGCAGAAACCAGAAATTAAACAAGAGCGTCTGCGGCCGCAGCAAGAAATATATATTGACCATAAAAATGCGGCTTTTAGATCCATCAGCCGTGGGTACAGTAAGCAATTTATTACAAATAGCCGTCATATTTTTGTGTGGTCCGCCGGCTTGTCTGAGCTTTCAGCCAACAGATTTGTGATGGTGCATTTAATATATCAAGAAACCACAGCAGTATACAAATAGTGAAATGTATTATACTGGCTGAAAACTCAGACTAAATCCTCAAATTAATGTGATTTTCCCCAAGTCTTGGTTCAAAGGGATTAAAGTAATAAAAATGCCATCACAGAAGGAATGGAATAGGGAAATGAGAAAATCTGCAATGTTATGGCAATGAGGGATAGTGCTTATAGGGGGGCTCCATCCTGAAAGTATTGCTGAAGTTTACCTAGACCATCGGTTACTGAGAATTGGGTATGGGTCGCCAACAGGCTGTAAAACCTCATGTTATTTCAAGGGATCCAAATATATAGATACTACCAAGATGTGGCTCTGCACGGTAGAGTAAGTTCGTACATAGAGGAAATACGTGCATACAAACTGTATACATACAGATGCACACGTACACATAGACCGAAATGTACAGCTGTAGCAAATGTTAACATGCTATTTACTGCACTATGATACCTTAACTGCAATGTACTAAAATGCTGCAAACTGAGTTATCACAATGCACCAGTCATGTTAATGATTGTTACATCTGTACATAACACACATACATGCACACAGAAACATACATGCATAATAATATAAATGTAAAAACAATTATGCTGCATGCACTCATCATATGCATGAAACCCAGATACACAAACATACATACAGTAAAAAAGAAGCTCTCTCTCCCTCTCCTAGCAGGAAGTCTCAGCACAATCATATATCTGCTAAATTACAGTATATGTACACACTATCCTACCAAAAATATTTGTAGAATGGATTGTGTCTTATTCGCATGCCAAATGTCTTAAACCATCCTACATAAGATGCGGACCCTTGGAGGTGTCAGCCATAATTTGTGACGGGAACTGTGCTCTATTGGATATATGAGTTATGCTGCTGTACACAAGTTGTCCATCACAAAGCACAATGTATCGGCCCATAGACAATGGATCAAGCAGGACAGTTGAGCAATAGAACGTTCTATGGAGTGATGAATCGCGCTACTCCATCTTCAAATCAGATGAACGCACCTGGATGTGGAAGATATCTTCTTTGAAAGAACTCGGCAGATGTTTGCAGGATGAATGGAGGGAAATACCAGCTAAAGTGTTTCAGATGTTGGTAGAAAGTATACCACAGAGAGGAACCAATGTCATTAAGGTCAAAGTAGCCTCACTAAGTATTCCCAAGGTTCTTTACCCCTTTTTTCCATAAGAACATATAGTAATATGATGAATACAGTGTCAATGAAGGGTGTGCTAGCTAGGATATATACAAGCACATGAAGGAGATGACAAAGGACATTTCCATATTAAGTGGAGCAGTGACACAGATCTAGCTATAGTAAAGTTATTTATATGCTTGGGAATAAGTGTAATACTATGTCAAGTCTTATAGTTCAGGCACAAACAAATACATGTTCTGTAGAACGCAATAAATACGAAGACTTACGAAGAGGCACAATCCACACATAGGAGTCTGGCCTGTGAATAAAGTGACAGCCTAAATAGGCACAAAAACACTAATGCAATGTTCCTTTGGATAAAAGAGAAGTAAAACCCCTCCGGCAATAAAAGGGGCTCCCTAATAAGCAGAGTGACTTTGCAGTACTGAGGCAAGACAATGTGTTCGGAGCAGTGCAATGGGGAAATGAGTAACAATGCTCCCGGATGCCATACGTATAAATGACTGTGTGCGAATACGGTATTATTATGTACCCTCTAAAAAGTATTTTGGTATCCATAATTGATTTAATTGAGGTATTTGACAATGATACAAGTGATTAGACACAAAATTAATTTTTAATTATGTAGCTACCCCCTTTATATAAAAGTGAGCTAGTGTTACCTTGGTTAGTTATTGTTTCTATCTGGATCTCCCAGCCCCCTTTTCCTCAGATGATCATGTGATCTCAAGTCAGACCAGTTCGGATCTATAGGGGGTTATGGATTCATTTTCTAGTCAGATTCTTAGTTTGTGTAATGCTGTAGCATGAACTCTACCACAGAAACTGTCCAGAGGGGGACACAAGTATAACAGAGGAGATAACAGCTCATCCTCCTGGCTGTACACTTGTGGTCTGTAGCTTATTTAGAAGAACAAAAAAGGTAATAATAATTAAATCCCCCCCACACACACACCCATCCAGCAGGCTAAAACCTGTTTTGCATCAATTCCAATCACTGACTGATTAGCGCTCCTTTGAGAAACCATAAGAGTGATGGGACAAATGTTGGGTGTTTCTACACTGGGCATTCATCCCATGTAAAAGTACCTGTACAATCAATGGTTGACATCAGTGGGAGGTGGGAACCTGATGTCACCCATTGAGGGTGAGATATGAAGACCGCCCACTTGACAGATCCAAAGGTCTGGAGTGGAATCTAATGGATATCAGTGCAGTTTAATGGAAGTGCAAAGGTAAAAAGCCAATGGGGCTGTAGCTGCTAAGATATGCAGGCGGCCACACTTATCAGAGGACATGACAAGTTCTCTTTAAACATTGAGGCTAGGTCATTAACCCTTTCCAATCCAATTTGTATCCCGGTTTTCCTAGGGGGCTTATTCTTTTTCTGCCTTTATACAACGGCGCCATATGCTGGCTAAAGCCAGTACTGCATGAGGTGACACATTGGATAGGCTCCGACAGCAAAGAGGCTGGCAATATACAGTAAGAAAACCCCGACGGACATCTTTCAACATCGGAGCTGTACAGCCTTAAATCACAATGTCTTCAGACATCAGACAGTGGATTGGAAAGGGTTAATGTTTGATTGGTGGTACTTGTTCCCCCCAGGACCCCTGATAATTAACACAATGAAGGGGCAAGTGAACTGTAGCACTAGGCATTGTCACCTGTTGCTGTTTATGTGTTAATAAAGGGGTCACAACTCTGAATACAGGGATGTGCCCCCTTCATTGTACTAATGGGTGGAGCTTCGACCCCTCTAATCTCTATGTCTATGCAATGGCTTTGTAGCTCTGCATCAGAAAAAAATAGTCCCGCCTGCTATAAAGATATTAAGAAATTAATCAGCAGAAAATCTGACTGATTTTAAAGTTGTTCACATGTGAGCACTGACTGTAAGTTTGGTGGTGTAAGACATTACTTTATGGATCTTGCTCTTTTTTTGGAAAGTAAGAAAATCTGCAGTTTTCTTGCAGTCTGCAGCAGGTTTTCTTGGATTCATTTTATCGGAAATCTCAACAAAAAAGTTCCTCTAAGGCACGTGCAAATGCCTGAGGAAAGGTCAGCAAGGAGTGTTGCTGACTAGAGATGAGCGAACGTACTCGGTAAGGGCGATTTCGCAATCGAGCACCGCGATTTTCGAGTACTTCACTACTCAGGTGAAAAGTACTCGGGTGCGCCGGGGGGCGGGGAGAGGCGTGGCGGCGTGGCTGGTAGCAGCGGGGAACAGGGGGGAGCCCTCTCTCTCTCCCTCTCCCCCCCACTCCCCGCTGCAACCCCCCGCGCCGCCACGGCGACCCCCGAATTTTTTCGCCCGAGTACGGAAGTACTCGAAAATCGCGGTATTCGGGCGAAAAAGGGGCGTGGCCGAGCACGTTCGCTCATCTCTATTGCTGACCTTTCCTCAGGCATTTGCACGTGCCTTAGAGGAACTTTTTTGTGCACCGAATGAGGCTTTTTGCGCATGTATTGGCGTATTTTACTGTACTTTTCCCACCCGAAGAGCTTGTTCATTTGCACACGACAAACAAGACGCACCGCTGAAATTCCTGACTTAGTCTAATGAGTTCCTGATGTGTTCTCTTTCCAGAAGAATTATGCAGTATTTTACACATCACCTTGCGTATTTCCCACACATTTGCGCGCCTCCCATTGACTTCGTTGAGCATATACGCAGCAAAATAGAACATGTTCTATATCTTTTTGCGTGACCAAAATATGCGCACAAAGTATGGAAATGGGAATGAACCCATTGAAATCAACGGATTATATTTTTTGCGTATGGAGCACGCAAATTTTGTATGTGCAAGTGCGCCCGCGTGAAAGCGCCATCATAGTTGTAGTCCTTGCCCTATTGAAAAGCTATTAACTTTCTGATCAGAATTGTGATTGCAGCTCTGGACTATAACGCAGGCTATAATTTAGTGTAAAACTATGGGACACACTATAAAAGGTCCAGCTCGTGGCATTAATCATCTCGCCTGCTCTTGACTTGTTTGAATGTGTTGTGAAAAAGCAGAAAAAAATTGCAATGGTAGATGGTGGAAGTTGGACGGATTCCATGTGTTGAAGTTGGTTTCCTGAGGTTTACAGGCTGTGGGTCTGGTATCCATTAGAGGCAACTGAATGATGGAAAGTAACAATACGAGCACACGGGTAAGCAAGAAATACGCTGGATGATGTAACTTTATTACTACAAAGCAGAAGCTTCACAATGTCTCTAGTGGAGCCCGGCTGAGGAGAGCATCCAAGATATAATGACAAGGGAGTATCCTGTAATTACAAGATACAGGAGCCGCTGCTGCCCCGCTATTTAAGGCCTTATAATACAACCTCATTATCTGCTTCTACCGAATCCACTTAAAAATTCACACTTTGATGGCAAAAAGCAAATAATTATAATTGAATGATAAGAGACAATACGGGGATAGGGATCGCTGGAGGGAGCGCAGTACTGTTATTACTACTAGCAGTACTTTGTGCTTAACAATGGATGTGTATCATATTATCTGTGAAGAGAATATATGACAAATACAGTAGGATGGGGTATAAGAGAGATCCTGATCCTATTTAATCAGAAATAATATTCAACGGAGCCAACTGTGAAGCGAGGATTCTCATGACACTGATTTATTTGAAAGACGTATATCTATTACTATTACGATAATGGATAGATTATCTATTCAGACAACTTTCTTTCTATCTATCCAACTCATATTTATCTTATATCTATCTTATATCTCTCTCATAGCTATATATCTATCTCATATCTATCTATCTATCTATCTCATATCTATCTATCTATCTCATATCTATCTATCTATCTCATATCTATCTATCTCATATCTATCTATCTCATGTCTATCTATTAATTTATCTATCTCATATGCATCTATCTCATATCTATCTTATATCTATATCTATCTATCTATCTATCTATCTATCTATCTATCTATCTATCTCATGCCTATCTCATATCTATCTATCTATTATCTCATATCTATCTATCTCATATCTATATATCCATCTCTCTCATATCTATATATCCATCTTATATCTATCTATCTATCTATCTATCTCATATCTATGTCATATCTATCTATCTATCTCATGCCTATTTCATATCTATCTATTATCTCATATCTATCTATCTCATATCTATCTATGCATCCGTCTCATATCTATCTCTCTATCTATCTATCTATCCATCTCTCTCATATCTATCTATCTCTCTATCTATCTATATAGATATCCATCTCATATCTATCTATCCATCTATCTATCTATGTCATATCTATGTCATATCTATCTATCTCATGCCTATTTCATATCTATCTATCTATTAACTCATATCTATCTATCCCATATCTATCTATGCATCCGTCTCATATCTATCTCTCTATCTATCCGACTCATATTTATCTAGCTTTTTATCTATCTTATATCTCTCATATTTCTATCTATTTATCTATCTATCTATCTCATTTCTATCTATATATCTATCTATCTATCTCATATCTATCTATCTTATATCTCTCTCAATTATATCTATCTTTCTATCTTATATCTATCTCTCATATCTGTCTATCTATCTCATATCTATCCATCTCATATCTATCTATCTCATTTCTATCTATCTACCCATCTCATATCTATCTATTAATTTATCTATCTCATATGCATCTATCTCATATCTATCTATCTTATATCTATCTATCTCATGCCTATCTCATATCTATCTATCTATCCATTATCTCATATCTATCTATCTCATATCTATATATCCATCTCACTCATATCTATCTATCTATCTATCTATCTATCTATCTATCTATCTATCTATCTATCTATCTCATATCTATCCATCTCATTTCTATCTATCTATATAGATATCCATCTCATATCTATCTATCTCATATCTGTCTATGCATCCATCTCATATCTATCTCTCTATCTATCTGACTCATATTTATCTAGCTTTTTATCTATCTATCTATCTTATATCTCTCATATTAAATATATATATATATATATAATTTCTATCTATCTACCTATCTATCTCATTTCTATCTATCTATCTATCTCATATCTATCTATCTTATATCTCTCATTTCTATCTATCTTTCTATCTTATATTTATCTCTCATATCTATCTATCTATCTATCTATCCATCTCCTATCTATCTATCTATCTATCTATCTATCTATCTATCTATCTATCTATCTATCTATCTATCTATCTATCTATCTCTCATATCTATCTATCTATCTATCTATCTATCTATCTATCTATCTATCTATCTATCTATCTATCTATCTATCTATCTATCTATCTATCTATCTCTCATATCTATCTATCTATCTATCTATCTATCTCTCAGACTCTACATCAGCACTGTGTAATTAATGAGCATCTTCACATTTACAGTAAATCTCTCGCCCTGAAGAATCTGAATATAAATCCATATCAGATCGCTGGATCTCATCCTTCAGTTCAGTGCTTGACAGTTCCCATGGTTTCCAACTCTTCTCTAGAAATGCATATTTTGCTGACTTGCCTGCTGTATATATGACAGGCACAGGCTGCACTGAAGATAATATTAACAATATTTGGGGGGTAATTAGGGGTTCACTCTACAGCATCTGCGTGCTCATATGTGCTGAAGAAACAAAAGTACAATGATGCAAACTGAGTTGTTACAATGTGCCAGTCAAGTTAATGATTGCTACTGAACATCTTCAGGTCTATGTCATTGAGTCCTAAACTATCCAGACGATTCCAAAAAGTACAACATATCGATAGAAATCCCGTCCAGAATTACAAATGATACACTATGCAACCAGAAGTATATGAACACCTTTGGCCCTAATGACATTGGATACTCTCTGTGGCATATTTTCTAACGTCTGATATAGTTCAGATGGTATTTCCCTCCATTCATCCTTCAAATGTCTGCAAGTTCTCTCAATGAAGATACATTGGCCCGCCTACAGTGGTGCAAGGAGTATCACCATTGGACAGTTAAGCAATGGAAGAACATTTTGTGGACTGAGAAATCACACTCCTCCATCTTCAAATCAGATTGACATACCTGGGTGTTGGGAATGCATGGGGAACAGTGGTGACTCTGCTAAAGTCTGATGATGTGTTACATGGCATGGTCTCGGTTGTGGTGACAAGAACCATGAACACAGAGGTGTACATTGACATTCTGGATGATACTCTGCTGCCTGCAACATGATAATACTCTGTACAACAAGACAACATGTCTTGTCACAAATCCTACACTGCTTTATGTTGGTTTGCGGATATGGATGGTCCACAGTTGGACTGGCCTGCGCCTGAAGCTTTGGGAAGAACTTGAATGTTGGGTCAGAAAGTATGAACTGTGTCCATCCTCTTTGAGAGAACTCACCAGATGTTTGCAGGATGAATGGAGGGAAATACCAGCTGAAGTGTATCAGACATTGGTAGATGTATGCCACGGAGATTATCCAATGTCATTAGGGCCAAAGGAGCCCCACTAAGTGTTAACATATGAAATTAAATACTAGTTTTGATTCTTGCTCAGGTGTTCAATTGCTTTTGGTAGGATAGTGTAGAATGAACGAAACGTAAACTATGGGGAATAATATGGATATGATCTCTCCCAGAAGCCTCTGCTTCTCGACACCAGTTGTTCATTTGCATCTTGTCACCAGGGTATTGTCGGGGGCCTCTCCCTGACCTATTCCATTGTTTTAATGAATTCTCTATGGTCAAACTGCAAAAATATGAATGTAATTTAAATGCAAATCCCCAAATATTATTCTATATGATTTGACTGAAGGATATTAATAGTTCCGATACGATGTAAGTATTGCTGGAATATAGTTGTGGTGGAGCGGTCTGGTGTCTCTGCAGGCTTCACAGATGGTAAGCTTCTGCCGAATACACTGCAGTAAGTATTATGTTTATATTATACACCTTATACACAAGATACAATTCATTTTATCTTTATATTGCACCAATAGGAGGTCAAAATCTGCTGGAAACAATAATAATTGCATTCATGCTGATTCTCCTCCTATTGTATCTAAACATAAAACATATGGAGAGAAGATATTTGCATTTCTTTTCATTCCAGTTCAGCATGGAAATAACATTGTTCTGTTTGCAGCAGTAAATGGAGGTGATGTGAAGGTTCACAAGTGAAATCTCACTCTTAAAATGCATCTTAGGGGGACAGTATTTACACGGATTGGCCACTTTATTAGAGACCTTATCTAGTAGAGCGTTGGACTTTATTTGGTCTTCAGAACCACAGCAGTTCATTGTGGTGTAGATTCCATTGGGTGGTGAAATCGTTCTGCAGGAATATCGGCCCCTGCGGACAGGATGCTTCTTGTAGTTGCCTCAAATTAGATGGAGTTACTGACCAGCTGAAAGGAAGGGTTCATCATTCATCCCATCAGCACGGGGCAACAGAAATCTGGATTCATCTGGCCAGGTGATGTTATCCGCTTCTCAGTGATATCATTCTGCGCTCTTTTGCTTGCTGTGCATTCAGACATATTAGTTGGGTCATTAACGTTGTATTCTGCTGCAATTTGGTTAAAGGGGTACCAGAATTTCAAGATATCCCCTATCCTCAGGATGCTGATCTGTGGGGGTCTGTCTGTTGAGACCACCCACAATCTTGAGAATTCGGGTCCCATGTCCCCCATTTCTCCTCACTGTGGAGTTACTGCACTCCCCGCAGTGAAGAGGAGACTGAATTAAGTGCTGGTGACGCAAGTACACTAGTGCATTATTAACTGTCAACTGGACTGCCAAGATATCCAAGCAGCACCAGCTCGGGTGTTTCCATCAGCCCCGTTGAAATGAATGGAGCACTGACTGTGTGCAGCATCTAAGGAGCAGGCCCACCGCCGAGGAGATAGCGGGGAAGATTGAGGCCTTGTCATGGGGCTCTACCATCTCCTCCACTGGGGGTAGCACGAGACCTAACCAAGTTACTGCTAGGGGAGTTTCACATGAGAAAACTATTCTGCGGTTTACCTTATGATTATTTGTCACTTATGACGCCTCCGTTCCATCCTCTGCATTGAATCTAGACTTTGGAAATAAATAGTCCACACACAGGGATAACTTTCTGAGCAAAACCGGGAACAGTCGGTAGAGCTCATTTACTTAAACAAACGATGAACAGTTCACAAACTTTGCATCAGCCAGCAGGACACCGGTGCAGACACAATAGTGGTGTGACAGGGAGGATTCACAGGATGACAGACGAGTCCACAGTCCCAGTTATCTGTGGAGTCCTGCTCCCGGAGACTCCTTTTACTCTCACACAAGCTCTCTACCGGTACACACTCACGGTTAAAGGTCATACTCAGCGCTGCCAGGCAGTTCCTTACATTCTCTCTCAGTTCTCCATTTCAGTACCGAGGAGGCCTAGGTGATTTGCTCCCAGAGCAGACATTACTCCATTGCTCTGCCTCTTCCATCCTGGAGATCCTCTTAGGACAAGGCACAGTTTATCCTACTCACTAAAAGGTTGTGTCTTTCCAGACTCCGACAAGACTTCCACTGACCACCTAACTTCTGACTAGACTCCTTCTGCACAGCATCCTTGCAAACACATACATATAACACTATCACGTGACACACAACAGCATACATTTTTCAGACATAACCCGGACATTAACACATTCAGTGCTGCAGAGGTGTAATACATATCAAGTGCACACTGCACACACATTGAAGACACTTACAATATAAAGGCACGAGACAAACACATATATACTTATGGGGGAGGGGTGTTAACTCTAGGCCACTACATGTGCATGTGCAGCCAGCAGTCCATTCACAGTAACATCACTACAGGGGGAAAAGCAACCACACAGTGATAGGAGAATGGAACACGGGAGTCCCGTTCTCAAGATTAGCGGGAGACCCACATGATCAGCCAGTTATACTGTATCCTGTCAATAGGGGGTAACTTGAAATTCTGGTACAACCCCTTTAACTGAGGTATCTTAGTCTATTGTCATGGTGCTTAAAAATATTAAAGGACAGATTCAGATCTGCTATGTCTTTGCAATGCTAGCAGTAAGAAACGGATGGCGGAGAGCCGAGATTGTCGCGTGATATAACACACTAAGGCAAAACGAGAGAGTAAAGGTGAGATTCAGCTCTGCTACATCTGTGCAGAGCTGAGGTTGTCATAGATGCACTGAGTAAAGTATCATGGGACTTATAAGATGCTATTAAACTACAGCTACATGGTGACATGTGTAGCATAAGGTCTCAGAAAAGCCATGCAGCTAAAAAAGTTATGTCACTTGTCTGCCACCGGGGCGGATTGGGAACACATAGTGGCCCTGGGAAAAAAATAAAAAAAGTGACCCCATGCTGTAGATGGGCTAAAACTGGATTTAAGTAGGACAAATACAACTAAGCAGGGACCAGCTGCAGCCACATTGGCAGTAGGAGGGGAGAAGCCTATGTGGCATGCATAGTTCACCAAAGCAAATTTTCTAAGAAGCGCAGTACATGTTAGGACTGGGGGTCACATTAAGGTGCCACCCGTTTTAAACTGTTAAGCCCCGTAACGTAAATGAACATCACAGACTGGCTTGCCTCTCTGTAGGACATTCATGTCATGGGTCCTGCACCCGTTTGGTCACAGTGAGAACCCTGTGTTGACTTATAGCCGAGCTTTCACTCTAATAGCCAGGATCAGAGAAAACTACGATCCAGGCCATTTAACTCCTTAGATGCCATGGTCAATAACGAACATAGCAGCTAGGTGGCTAGACACAGGCATCCTCCTGCGCCATTACCCTTCCTCACCTTGCTAATGCAATCACGGGATGCCAATGTATCCATGGCAGTCGGAGGGCTAGCAAAGGTCTCCAAGCATATTACAGTTGTATGTCCAGTAATGAGCCTTCAGCAACACCTAACAGATTGCTTCGCAGGTTTAGATGCACAGACAATACGTTTTTGTATACTGAATAACAAAGTACTATAAAAGTGATCAAATGATGACGCTGCGACATCCCTGGTGGGACTAAGGGAATAACAGGATACATGTTAATGAAGGTTATTGTCCACAGTTAAAAAGATTTTTCGGTTTATGTTGTAAGTGAAAAAAAACACACCATATCCCCGCAATCACTGCATAATTACCTCTACTGTCACTGAACAAAACCTACTGTACCAAGACCGATATTACCAATAATAAGACTATATATGGGCAAAATAATACTGCTACACTGTGACCACGTAATACCACCAGACAATGATTAAGATCACCACAGAGATCAATATTACCAATAGTGACACTACATGAGGGCCAAATAATACTGCTACACCATGATCATATAATACCGTCATTGCTAAAAGAAATAATATACAGAGACCAATATTACCATATACAGTGTCCATAAAGAAGAACATGCATACCAACTCTATAGAGGTGCTCTGCAGATGGTGTATGTGATAGGTACCATTATATCCAGTGATCACAGATGACATCCTCTAATTGGAGCCATTCACTTTTTCTTTTCCATATGGCCCACATGCAATGACATCTTCTCCCAGTTACAACTTGTCCGCAGAATTTGACACAGACATCTTTGACTCAATTTTTCAGCCACCAGGATTTGTTTTCCAATCATGTACACAATCTTCCCATCCATAGTGCCCCCTCAGTAATAATGTTCTGGCTCCATTAAGTACACATGCCCCTCAAGGCCTAAATTAAAGGGGCATACCCATCTCATCTTTCAGTAGCTCTCATTGAAGTGAATGGGAGCTACGGAAACAGTGCAGTACAGCATGCTATGCTGTTTCCATAGCTGCCATTTAATTCAATGAGAGCTACAGAAAGGGCACTGCACTAAGCACTCGGCTCTTTTGGTAGGCTCCAGACAGCTGTCTGTCAGCCATGGCAGCGGTCTACTATCTTGACAATAAAAATCTGAGATAGGAATACCCCTTTAAGTAATAATAGCCCTCATGCCTTTCGTTAAGTATTAACACCCCTCATGGCTCAAATTAACTAATTATGCTCCTAATTGCCTAAAGGCCCATTTAGACACATTGATTATTGCTCAAAATTCACTCAAAAGTCATCTTTTGAGCGATAATGGTTGTGCCTGAATGTGCCCATGTTTCACTGCTCTGCCGAACAACTGTTTTCAGTTCTGCTAGGAAACCGTCATTCAGCAGAACAGCTGATAAGCAAGACCTCATGCTGTGTCTGCTGTCCATGGTGCTGAATTCTCCATGAGGAGCCCATGGCTGAACAATGGAGCTAATTACAGAGCTCAGGCCTCCTGCTGAGTTCTGCTACAGCTTCCAGAAGCTCATTTGCATGCAAATGAAGCTAATAAAGTACTAATGGCAATTAGTGCCTATTAGTACTTTATGCAAATAAATCACTGATCTTTCAATCTTTTGAAAAATATCTGTGTGTAAATGGGCTTTAAATGAAAGAAAATCTGTCATCTAAATTTGCCCCAGTAACCTAATATTACTGATATGTACGCGTTGTCCTAACAAACTCAGCATTACGTCTATATTTTTCCAAAGTATCTCCTCTGCAAAGATATCGCCAAATATGCTAATGAGCTGCTGACCGCCAGATGCGTGTGATGTCAATTCAGCAGGGAACGAGTCACAGCGCATGCATCCGATCGCATGGTGCAGCGCAGGAGCATACAAGGTGGAACGCATGACATCTCCAGTGGAGAGAACTGTAGGTGCCACTCAGCAAGAAAGGGACAGTTTTTACCGGAAAGGGTTGGAAGAGAACCAGACCTCTTGCGGAGGATGAACGCCCATCGGACAGTTTGGGGCTCAATAGCATATAGCGCCAGTGATACTTATTTGCTGAGATCTTCGCAGGGAAGACACCTTGGCAAATATAAAGGCAACGCTAAGTTTGTTATTGCAGCGAGTACATAGAAGTATTTTAGGTTATTAGGGCAAATTTAGCTGATACCGTAGACTTCCCTTAACTAATAACGCTCCTCATGGCCTAAATGGCTGGATAATACAGTCAAACAAAAAATAGATACACTAACCTCCCCTGTGCCCGTTTTAGTTTAGTGCACCTCACGCACGTCTGCCACTGCATCGGCCCTGGGGCTGTCAGGGCCACCAAGAGTTTTCCTGTTGGGTTCAATGGCCAATCCATCCCTGTCTGCGGCTTGTTCTCATGTGAATGTTACAGACAGGTTGTAAGCAAGTCACAGCCACATGCAGACTTACTGTCCCTTGAGGTCTATGGTGGAAAACTTGCATGTGACTTGGGACCAAACTCCAACCAAGGATTTTCTGAGACCATTAACCCTTTCTAATCCAATTGTGGATTTAGGGTTTCCTAAAATACGTTCTCTTTTTGCTGTTATACAATAGTGCCATCTGCTGGCTAAAACCAGTGTGTGTGTGCGCCAGAGAGGCTCCTAAAGCAGAGTGGCTAGCAATAGATGGTAAGAATACCTTGTCGGACATCTTCTGACATTGGAGCTGTACAAGCTTCAATCAGAATATAGGAAGACATCAGACAGTGGATTTGAAAGGGTTAAGTTGGAGCACAACAACATTCCCAATCATTAAATGTGACATCACAGTGTGACACTGCGATCATGGCCAGCCTTAGCTACGTGTGACCCTTAAGGTTGCACTAGATGCTGGCCACCAGGTGGACATAGGAGGGTGATCAACCCCAGCCTTAGTTCTGCCAGGCCAGATGATCTTCCTTTGTGTGGCAACATCTTGTGAAGCTACATGAGTAACCCCCCCCCCCCCCCCCCCCGACTCCACCCTAGTGATTCAATGAACCACTGTCAGTTCACGGCACTCCTGCAGCAAAATCACTTGGTTCTGCTACTGTATAAATATACTGAGTTTGGTTCCGGTACTGTATTTATGTACTTTTGTCTTTCTGTATTCCCCCTGTCTATGTAAGCGCTGCGGAATATGTTGGCGCTATACAAATAAAGATTATTATTATTATTATTACTGAGCTTGGTTTGGGTATTGCATTTATGTTATGAGCTTTGTTCTCTACAGTATTTATTTCCTGAGCGTTTCTGATGTGGGTATGCTGTTATCTTGCTTCTTTCTCCACAAGCAGAATACAGGCAGACTGCCTCTCAGTGCAATATATATATTTTTACCTAAGACGGGAGCGGGGTGCCATAGAAATTCTGAACACGGTGCCATTTAACCTAAGGCCGCCTGCACAAGGGTGGATTTACATTGCAGAATCCGGAGCGGGCATCTGCCTCTGGATTCCGCAGCAAACACTGCCCATAGCATGCAATGACAAGTTGCTGGGTTTTCACTCTCAGCCGATATACGGCGTCTCTCTCTGCAGGGGGGGAGCCTGGAAGAGCCAGGAGCAGTGCTCTGAGCTCCCCCCCCCCCTCTCTACCTCCTCTCCGCCCCTCTGCACTATTTGCAATGAGGAGAGGCGGGACAGGGGTGGGGCTAATTCTCGGGACTTAGCCCTGCCCCCGTCCCACCTCCTTCCATTGCAAATAGTGCAGAGGGGCGGAGAGGGGGTGGAGAGGAGGCAGAGAGGGGGCAGGAGCTCAGTTCCTGCTCCTGGCTCTTCCACCCCTCCCCCCTCCTGCAGATGAGGATACAGTATATCGGCTCGACGTGAAAACCGAGCCGATATACGGTCGTCTGAATCCACCCGAAGGTTGCGAGTTCTATCCCTGCATAGTTCAGGTAACCGGCTCAAGATTGACTCAGCCTTCCATCCTTCAGGGGTCAGTAAAATGAGTACCCAGCTTGATGAGGGGGGGGGGGAGGGGGTAATAAATTACCTGAAAGCGCTGCGGAATAAGTTGGTGCTATACAAATAACAACATTTTATTTTCTAAGTCAATGGAAGCCAGGCGATGATGCGGCAAAAGCAGTGATTTAAAAAAAAACAAACTGTCCTACGCATGTTCGACGTGCGGACCATCCGCAGTAGAGCAAAAAGACTTCCGCGCGGATGCCGGCAGGGCACAGGGTCGGACTCCACTGCGGAATGCCGCATGCGGAATCTGACTGCCCAGGTGCGGGCGGCCTTAGCCCAGCACTATGATCTTTGTGTCGCACAACACATCGCTGTGTATTCTTAGTCTTAAAGCACTGCTACATCAGTACAACAGGGGCAAAAGATACAAATATAGCAGAGCTAAGATTATGTGATACAGTTCAGTAAACTATCATGTTGAACACTAGAGACTATAAAGAACAGATTGACTACTAGCAAAGTACAGATGTAGCAGAGCTATGATTGGAATCGCATGGTTGGAACGCAACAATATCAATAGCGCACATCCCCTTGCAAGAATTATACAGATGTCCTAATGCAGTGGATTCACCTGCAGTTCTATGTGCAACCACAAGGGACATCACAGTGAATTATGCTAGAGTAAATTACAAACGCAACTCTGTTTACGTCTGACACAACGCATTTTGCTAGATTTGTACAATGTAAAATCCAATATCTATAATATCTGCTGGGAAATAACATCCATGCGACCAACTCTAAATATACCAAGAACTATCCTAGCTAGAGATGAGCGAGCATTGCCCTTAGCAAGTACCTGCCCGCTCGGAAGAAAAGATTCGGGTGCCGGTGTGGGTGTGTGGTGAGTTGCGGGAGTGAGCAGGGGGGAGAGAGGGAGAAAGAGATCTCCCCTCTGCCCCCCCCCCCCCCGCTCGCCCCCGCCGATACTTGAATCTTTTTTTCCGAGCTGGCAGGTACTCGCTAAAGACAATGCTCACTCGAGTAATTGCCCTTAGCGAGTATGCTTGCTCATCTCTACTCCTAACCCTTTGCCGTAAATGTATGCCCTTTGTGGGAAAGGGCTCCAGAAAATGGGTGTAATCCTGTAGATGTCTGACAGCTGACTTGCTGCTGCAACAGCTGGAATCAGTGAGAATGCTGATCCCCACTGTTAACCCCTTACATGACGCAATCAATGTTGATTGCAGCATTTAAAAGATTCACAGAGGGAGGGAATTCCATGTAGCTGCAGAAGGCGTACGCAATCAATAGCGACTAGTGCTGCCATCGCCTGTGATCACTATGATAAGTGATCATGCATTGCAGTACAGAAGTACTGCAATGTATTATCACAGTCATCATAGCTTCACAAGTTCCAAGCTTCCTAGAGGGACATAAAAAAAAAAATAATAAAAGTATATCTTTTTTTACTTTTTTGCATACTTTGCCCTTTTTTGTTAGAAAAAAAAAACACATTTGGTATTATTGCTTCCACAAAGACCAGTGAAATAAAGGAACACACTTTTATCCTGCACAGCAAATGCTTTTGAAAAGAAAAATAATTAAAAAACAGCCCAAATCCATTTTTGTTCATTTCACCTCCCCCCAAAAACACAATAAAAGTGATTAAAAAGTTCTATGTACCCCAAAATGGTACTAATAAAACTACAGCTTGTGACACAAAAAACAAACCCACATAGAGCTGTCGATGGAAAAATATTAAAGTTTGGGGACTTTGAATGCAGCAATGCAGAGAAAAAAATTACCATAAAAAGGGAGTTCTATTGCGCAAAAGTATAAAGATATATATATATATATATATATATATATATATATATATATATATATATATATATATATATATATATATATAACATTTTAGTATTGTCATCTATGCTGTATCATTAATACTGTCAGAAACAATGGCAGAACTGGTATGTTTTTTCTGCCTACCCTGCAAAAAAATGTATAAAAATTATACAATACATTATATGTACATCACAAATCGTGTCAATAAAAACTGCAGGTCGTCACACAAAAACAAGTTCTTACATGGGAAAGATAAAAAAGTTATGGCTTTTGAAAAGTAGGGAGGAAAATCCCCCCAAAAAATCCACGTCCTTATGGTCAAAATAGGCCATGCCACTAAAGGGTTAATGAGAATCATCCTGGTGATACATTAAAATGATAGAAAATATTAATGGATTGGATGATGTTTTCCCATCACATAGGTCCTGTACATACGGCGAGCGCTGGCCTACGTGCCGAAAGCCCTTCTATTCTCTAATGGGCTGTTAAGAAAATGAATCCTGTTTGTAATGTTGCAATATGACGGATGGTCTTGATGGCGGCACGCAGTGGTCTTCATTATGCAGCTGTAGAAAGGGTTATGCATGAAGGAGCATTAGTACCAAATCTCCCATTAAATCAGATTGGAATTTCAGTGCATCTGTGTCATTTCATAGAACTAACACCCTGTCATTTGTAATCCTGACTGTCACATTGCTGACTGCTAGGAGACCCTCCACCAGTAGATGGCAGTGGTAGTAAACTGCTTGGTCAGAGCATCTTATAACACAAACCTAAGTGAACCGGTGATGACGATTCCACAATGAATTCTTTTGCTTCTGTGCATCAGAAATGCACGATCTTTCTATTTAAGTGAATTCCAGCAGGCCAGGCACAGAAACATTGTGAATAGAAGAGTAAAACATGCATCCCTCGAATTGTGCCACGATGACCCGTGAAGCCAAATGCCAGCAGGATGCAATGATACAATAGTGATATTGCCACCTGTTTTTGCTGGGTCATGTTAAAGAAGTGATGAGCAGCACATGATACATTGAATTGTGCTGGCATCATCTGCTGGCTCTGGTTGCCATCGTTTATCTTCCTCTAAATCTATAATCTGCATAAGAAGCAATATAAATAAAAACATATTATGAAGAGAGATGGGTGAGCTGATTCGCCAAATTTATGCCTTGCGTAGATTAAAGCAATTCTCCTAATTTGGCAAATGGCAGATCAATGTAGATTTGTAACAGATGACTTGTATTGTAATTAATGCACCATTTGAGGGGGAGGGGGGGGGGGTAAGATACTTGAAAGAATTCTTGGTAACTTATGTATCTTATAGTGAGGGAAATAGGAGATGAAAACATTTTGACGTTTTCTAACAATTAATGAGGAAGTCAATACATTCCGATAGGAGTCAATGAACACAATGAAACTTTTAAAAAAGTGAATGAAGTGAATTGAACCCCATAGAAGTCAATAATGTTAATATTAGCCTATAAAAGTGAATGATGTCAATATGGCCTCACAGAAGTGAAAGAAGTCAGGACAGCCCAGTAGAAGTCAATGAAGTTAATATAGCTAGCTCCAATAGAGGCCCACAGACGTCAATGAGGTGAACAAGGCCCTATAGAAGTCAGAAACACAGATGTTCTATAATACTCAATAAAGTCAATATGGCCCCTAATATGTTGATGAAGATCATATGGCAAATACAGCCCATTGAAGTCTAAACAGCCCAACAGAAGTCAGTACAACCCCAGTCTATATGGACCCAGTCTAAAGTCTATATGAACCCATAGAAGACAGTGAAATCATGATAGATAGATAGATAGATAGATCGATAGATCGATAGATATGCAATAGATACACAGATAGTAAGATAGATAGATATGAGATAGATAGATAGATAGATAGATATGAGATAGATAGATAGATAGATAGATAGATAGATAGATAGATAGATAGATAGATAGATAGGAGATAGACAGGAGATAGATATGAGATAGATATTAGGTAGATATGAGATAGATAGATAGATAGATAGATATGAGATAGATAGATAGATAGATAGATAGGTAGATATGAGATAGATATGAGATAGATAGATAGATAGGAGATAGACAGGAGATAGATATGAGATAGATAGATAGATAGATAGATAGATAGATAGATAGATAGATAGATAGATAGATAGATAGATATGGGTAGATAGATAGATATGAGATAGATAGATAGATAGATATGAGATAGATAGATAGATATGAGATAGATAGATAGATAGATAGATAGGAGATAGATAGATATATAGATAGATAGATATGAGATAGATAGATATGAGATAGATAGATAGATAGATAGATAGATAGATAGATAGATAGATAGATATGAGATAGATAGATAGATAGATATGAGATAGATAGATATGAGATAGATAGATATTAGATAGATAGATAGATCTATCTATCTAATATCTATCTATCTATCTATCTATCTAATATCTATATCCTATCTATCTATCTATATTCTATCTATCTATCTATCTATCTAATATCTATCTATATTCTATCTATCTATCTATCTATCTATCTATCTATCTATCTAAGAGACAGATAGATAGATAAATGGATAGATATGAGATAGATAGATAGATAGATAGATAGATAGATAGATAGATAGATAAATAGCTTTGGCATATGTAGACATACATGTAAATGGATGCTGTCATTCTCGCCTCTGCAGCACGTTGCCATGTTAACCAAGCAATGCTTTACTAATGAAGCAAGCAGTGTACAGGGCGACATGCAGACAGGTGTTGGCGACAAAGCAACATTTGAGCCATTTTCCTAATATTACACGATCCCAGCATTGTAGCTATAGGGGGCGCGGAGGCAGCAGTCCCACTGGGGGCCGGTGGCCTGGAGCCTGGGGGGCCAAAGAATTCCTCAGCCGGATGTGAGGAGCCCAGTGTTATAAATAATGATATTTGGGGGCCCCGCTGCCTTTAATACACTTGGATATACTGCAAGTGTCTGTAACCGTCCACAGGTGGTGGTGTGACAGGTTATATACAAGGAGCAGCGTTCTTACCTACTGAACGTGTCACACGTCTTACATGTAGTAATATCCATATCCGTATCATCATCATACTAGTGGTTTCAATCCTGCGTTACATTATCAGGCGCTTATGGCGCCAAAAACCCCCATGCTTAACGCAGGGAAGAGAGACTAGGCATAAGCCCTCACTATTCTTCTACCTTGGGGGGACGCACTAGCCGCATGACTACTACATCACGTAAGGGGACAGATGGAGGTGAGAACGAATTCAAGGGTAACAGCAAAAGAATTACAGAAGAGTCTACAAACTGCGAAAACCTCCGCTTGTGCATGAATGGTGTCCATGGAAGGTCACCACGGAGGAAGCCACGGTTGTCCACAAACCATTACGGCCGGTCGAAAGTTCTTGCATGCAGAGAATTCACCTGGGGGAACCGCAACCATTAAACCCATAGCCTTCAGTAGGCGCCATCACCTTGGCTAATTTCTTGCGTCAATTTTCACCGCCGGCGAACATACACGACATGCTCTATTTTTTGGCCGCATTTCTGCCCCTGAGGCTCCGTAGGACTATATAGTTCGTGCAAATGCGCCGTTGTACCGAATTTTGCGGTATTAATCGCTAACAACGGGGACTAATTAGGCTGGTCTGCCCGCTAAGTAGGCTGGCCTGCCTACTCATTAAAATGCCCTGCCTGGTCAAACATAGCGCCAATGTGAACAATGGCGGCAGCGGGGCAAAAAAGAGGAGTGTGAATCCGTTCGCCAGAGGACAGGATCGGGCTCCATGCAGAGCGCCATCTCGTCCTCCTCTGGATGTAATCACGCTCGTGTGAAGGAGCCCTCCGGCTGATATCCCGCGTGAACATTGCCTGTGTGAACGCACCCGGCTGGTATAGAGAAATGCCATAAAACTACTTTAAAACTAAATAGCGCAAATGGATGTAGCAGAGCTAATATTACCCATCAACCATTTCACAAGGATGTCAGTGCATCTCGGCCATGTAAATACGCTGCATATCTACACGTCCGAAAATTGCTTGGGGGTTCAACCGACAATCGCGTTTTTGATCGGTATTGCGCATGGGAAAATCGAGCGCGCATAACGTGGGGAATAGAACCCATTGACTTCATTGGATTCAGTCTCACTTCTTTTTTTTGGCGCTCGCAAAAATACACCCATTCACTATGCAAAAAAGGAAAAAATTGCGCATTTCGTTTTTATCGATGTGCGGGAAGGATCGGGCAGGACTTATGTTCCTTGTTTTGTTTTATACCCGTGCGCAAAAGCTCAAAACTTGAATGGTATGAAAAAAGTAATTTTACCTCCTTCATGCACAACTGCGCTCCATAGCGGCGAGCATAGTTGCGCATACGCCCGTGTGAAGAAGCCCTCATACTGTAACTACAGTCCTGTGAAAAGCAATTAGTAGCAATGGTTGTGTCTGCTAAACTCGGCTCTGCTACACGGACACCCTGAGCCACCTCGGCACTGACCGACTCGGCTCCACTACATCATCGGCCCTTCTATAAAGAGAATGAGCGAGCGGCTGCACATTGCTATTCATAGCACAAACATCTGAAGTGTCTTGATGTTCCCTTCACTCCTCTAATACCCTGTGATTTATTTTTCGCTTTTTCGCAGGTTTGTGAGTCCGGCATGTGAGATGTCCTGCCCAGATACAGCTGAATGCAGCGGCCTCCCCTCTCCGGTCCGTGTACTGCACTGCAGGGGAAATCATTAGCACCGCCACCCTTGCAAGCTTTGCATCACAATCTGACAATGTCTGAGCTGCAGGGATATCTACAAGGGATCTACCAGCAGATAAACAATTGCGCTGCATCGCCATCAGTGCACGAAGACTGCAGAGCAATTAAATGGCAGCTAAGATAGAGTTAATTAATAACTAGCCTGCAATAAAGAAATCATCACACCCTCATGATCCCCCCATCCCCAGGGGCTACCCAAAAACTGGAATACACCAATAGTACTCAGTAATACACAGTACAGCAAGAGAGGGTCGGTCCTCATGCACATGGCAGTATTGCAGATTTACTGGGTATGGTCCTAGTCCCCCTGTATGCCTCCGAATTTACACTTCATCAATGAGTTTTCAAGACAACGGCCACTGTCAGTGCTGGGATACACAGGGGTTGGAGCAGACGCCGCTGTTCTGACCCCTGTGTAGTGGCTGGCACAGCTAACATTGTTTTTATTGGTTCAGTCACTGTGTACATACATTACTTATCCTGTATGATACTCCAGAGCTGCACTCACTATTCTGCTGGTGAAGTCAATGTGCACATACATTATTTATCCTGTACTGAACATGAGTTACATCCTGTATTATACTCCAGAGCTGCACTCACTATTCTGCTGATGGATCATTATGTACATACATTATTTATCCTGTACTGAACATGAGTTACATCCTGTATTATACTCCAGACCTGAACTCACTATTCTGTTGGTGGAGTAACTGTGTGCATACATTACTTATCCTGTACTGAACATGAGTTACATCCTGTATTATACTGCAGAGCTGTACTCACTATTCTGCTGGTGGAGTAACTGTGTGCATACATTACTTATGCAGTACTAATCCTGTGTTACATCCAGTATTATACTGCAGAGCTGTACTCACTATTCTGTTGGTGGGGTCACTGTTTACATACATTACTTATCCTGTACTAATCCTGAGTTACATCCTGTATTATACTCCAGAGCTGCACTCACTATTCTGCTGGTGGAGTCACTGTGTACATGCATTACTAATCCTGTACTGATCCTGAATTACATCCTGTATTATCCTCCAGAGCTGTACTCACTATTTTGCTGTTGGGGTTACTGTGTACATACATTACTAATCCTGAGTAACATCCTGTAGTATACTCCAGAGCTGCACTCACTATTCTGCTGGTGGAGTCACCATGTACATGCGGTACTTATCCTGTACTGATCCTGAGTTACATCCTGTATTATACTCCAGAGCTGCACTCACTATTCTGCTGGTGGAATCACTGTGTACATACAATACTTATCCTGTACCGATCCTGCGTTACGTCCTGTATTATAATCCAGAGCTGTACTCACTATTCTGCTGGTGAAGTCACTGTGTAGATACATTACTTATCCTGTACTGATCCTGAGTTACATCCTGTATTATACTCCAGAGCTGCACTCACTATTCTGCTGCTGCAGTCACTGTGTACATACATTACTTATGTACTGATCCTGAGTTACATCCTGTATTATACTCCAGAGCTGCACTCACTGTTCTGCAGGTGGAGTCACTGTGTACATATATTACTGATCCTGTACTGACCCTGAGTTCCTATATTGCATTTGGAGAGTTAGGGCTCATTCACATGTTGTATTTAGTTTCGGTCCATGAATACAATATGTATTCATGGACTGGAACTCTGCATATTCAATGTATATTTGGACATTTTTGCACTTATTGCAATATTTGAGCGCTTATAACTGCAAATTTATATGTGCACAAAAATGCAAGCATGCCCGATTGATTTATTAGATAAATGCACGAGTATGCTATTCATGTATCATGCGTATTCACCAGTCTGTAATACAGACCTCTGCAGCAATACCCATTGGATGGCAGCATTCCTGCAAATCAATGTCAGACCCTTTATAGAAGTCTATATAAGGGCGGACATCCCACTGGCGATATTTTCTATCTTGCGCTGCGAGAGCAAGTGAAAGCACTCGCCTCACAGCGCAAGAAGGTCGCCGGAATGAGACCGGGATATCGCCAGTCTTTTCAATGGGGCCAGCAGCGCTAGCCCCATTGAAAAGATATGGAGAATAGCGCAGACTTCTGTTACAGCTGTCACAGCTGTGGTAGAAGTGCAGCATGCTATCCCATTGCTTTCAATGGGATCGGCGCTGCTGCCGGTCCCATTGAAAGCAGTGGTTTTTGGCAAACCCTGCTGTATGATTTTCAGGGAAGAGATTGAAATATAAGCCCTTCCCTGAAAATCATCAATAAGTGGTTGGAAAAGTTAAACAAAAAAAAAAAAGTACTCAACTCTCCGCCACTCACACGCGTCCTCCAGCTGGCTGCCCGACACTGCTATCCAGCACTTTCAGCAGGCGGGGATTTAAAAATCCCCGCCTATCCCCGCCTCCTGAAAGGGCTGTACTGATGGACTGAGCGCTCAGCCAATAGCAGTTAGTGCTTAGCTATTCATTCATGAATAGCACTATCTTAGCTTCCACAGAAGTCTATGGGGTTGTGCAAATGTGCACACAATGTAATGCGTAATACACTGCACTAGAGATGAGCGAGCACCAAAATGCTCGGGTGCTCGTTACTCGGGACAAAATTATCGCGATGCTCGAGGGTTCGTTTCGAGTAACGAACCCCATTGAAGTCAATGGGCGACCCGAGCATTTTTGTATGGGACCTATGCTCCGCTAAGCTTTTCATTTGTGAAAATCTGGGCAATTCAAGAAAGTGATGGGAACGACACAGCAACGGATAGGGCAGGCGAGGGGCTACATGTTGGGCTGCATCTCAAGTTCCCAGGTCCCACTATTAAGCCACAATAGCGGCAAGAGTGGACCCCCCCCCCCCCCAACAACTTTTACTTCTGAAAAGCCCTCATTAGCATGGCATACCTTAGCTAAGCACCACACTACCTCCAACAAAGCACAATCACTGCCTGCATGACACTCCGCTGCCACTTCTCCTGGGTTACATGCTGCCCAACCCCCCACCCCTTCACCACAGCGCACACCAAAGTGTCCCTGTGCAGCCTTCAGCTGCCCTCATGCCACACCACCCTCATGTCTATTTATACGTGCGTCTGCCATGACGAGGAACCGCAGGCACACACTGCAGAGGGTTGGCACGGCTAGGCAGCGACCCTCTTTAAAAGGGGCGGGGCGATAGCCCACAATGCTGTACAGAAGCAATGAGAAATATAATCCTGTGCCACCGTCATCAGGAGCTGCACACGTGGGCATAGCAATGGGGAACCTATGTGCCACACACTATTCATTCTGTCAAGGTGTCTGCATGCCCCAGTCAGACCGCGGTTTTTTATAAATAGTCACAGGCAGGTCCAACTCCGCAATGGGAATTCCGTGTGCACCCACAGCATGGGTGGCTCCCTGGAACCCACCGGCTGTACATAAATATATCCCATTGCATTGCCCATCACAGCTGAGGAAATGTCATGTTAAATGCAGGTGGGCTTTGGCCCACACTGCATGCCCCAGTCAGACTGGGGTTCTTTAGAAGTAGACACATGCAGTTACAACTCCCTGTGGACCCACAGCATGGGTGGCTCCCTGGAACCCACCGGCGGTACATAAATATATCCCATTGCAGTGCCCATCATAGCTGATGTAACGTCAGCTTTAATGCAGGTGGGCAAAAAATTAATTTGATTACACTGTAGGCGAGGGCCCACAAAAATTGGTGTACCAACAGTACTAATGTACCTCAGAAAAATTGCCCATGCCCAACCAAGAGGGCAGGTGAAACCCATTAATCGCTTTGGTTAATGTGGCTTAATTTGTAACTAGGCCTGGAGGCAGCCCAGTTAAAATAAAAATTGGTTCAGGTGAAAGTTTCAACGCTTTAATGAGCATTGAAACGTATAAAAATTGTTTAGAAAAATTATATGACTGAGCCTTGTGGGCCTAAGAAAAATTGCCCGTTCAGCGTGATTACGTGAGGTTTCAGGAGGAGGAGCAGGAGGAGGAGGATGAATATTATACACAGATTGATGAAGCTAAAAGGTCCCCGTTTTTGATGGTGATAGAGAACGATGCTTCCATCCGCGGGTGCAGCCTACGTATTGTTTAGGTATCGCTGCTGTCCCCTGGTGGAGAAGAGAAGTCTGGGGAAATCCAGGCTTTGTTCATCTTGATGAGTGTAAGCCTCTCGGCACTGTCAGTTGACAGGCGGGTACGCTTATCTGTGATGATTCCCCCAGCCGCACTAAACACGCTCTCTGACAAGACGCTAGCCGCAGGACAAGCAAGCACCTCCAGGGCATACAGCGCAAGTTCAGGCCACGTGTCCAGCTTCGACACCCAGTAGTTGTAGGGGGCAGAGGCGTCACGGAGGACGGTCGTGCGATCGGTTACGTACTCCCTCACCATCCTTTTACAGTGCTCCCGCCGACTCAGCCTTGACTGGGGAGCGGTGACACAGTCTTGCTGGGGAGCCAGAAAGCTGTCAAAGGCCTTGGAGAGTGTTCCCCTGGATGTTCTGTACATGCTGCCTGATCTCTGCGCCTCCCCTGCTACCTGGCCCTCGGAACTGCGCCTTCGGCCACTAGCGCTGTCGGATGGGAATTTTACCATCAGTTTGTCCGCCAGGGTCCTGTGGTATAGCATCACTCTCGAACCCCTTTCCTCTTCGGGTATGAGAGTGGAAAGGTTCTCCTTATACCGTGGGTCGAGCAGTGTGTACACCCAGTAATCCGTAGTGGCCAGAATGCATGTAACGCGAGGGTCACGAGAAAGGCATCCTAACATGAAGTCAGCCATGTGTGCCAGGGTACCTGTATGCAACACATGGCTGTCCTCACTAGGAAGATCACTTTCAGGATCCTCCTCCTCCTCCTCAGGCCATACACGCTGAAAGGATGACAGGCAAGCAGCATGGGTGCCCTCAGCAGTGGGCCAAGCTGTCTCTTCCCCCTCCTCCTCAACCTCCTCATGCTCCTCCTCCTCCTCCTCAACACGCTGAGATATAGACAGGAGGGTGCTCTGACTATCCAGCGACATACTGTCTTCCCCCGCCTCTGTTTCCGAGCGCAAAGCGTCTGCCTTTATGCTTTGCAGGGAACTTCTCAAGAGGCATAGCAGAGGAATGGTGACGCTAATGATTGCAGCATTGCCGCTCAACATCTGGGTAGACTCCTCAAAGTTTCCAAGGACCTGGCAGATGTCTGCCAACCAGGCCCACTCTTCTGTAAAGTATTGAGGAGGCTGACTCCCACTGCGCCGCCCATGTTGGAGTTGGTATTCCACTATAGCTCTACGCTGCTCATAGAGCCTGGCCAACATGTGAAGCGTAGAGTTCCACCATGTGGGCGCGTCGCACGGCAGTCGGTGCACTGGCAGATGAAACCGATGTTGCAGGGTGCGCAGGGTGGCAGTGTCCGTGTGGGACTTGCGGAAATGTGCGCAGAGCCGGTGCACCTTTCCGAGCAGGTCTGACAAGCGTGGGTAGCTTTTCAGAAAGCGCTGAACCACCAAATTAAAGACGTGGGCCAGGCATGGCACGTGCGTGAGGCTGCCGAGCTGCAGAGCCGCCACCAGGTTACGGCCGTTGTCACACACGACCATGCCCAGTTGGAGGCTCAGCGGCGCAAGCCAGTGGTCGGTCTGCTCTGTCAGACCCTGCAGCAGTTCGTGGGCCGTGTGCCTCTTCTCTCCTAAGCTGAGTAGTTTCAGCACAGCCTGCTGACGCTTGCCCACCACATCTTGATTGCGAGACAGAGGTTGCGGAGGAGGAGGAGGGTGGTTTAGTGGAGGAAGCATACACCGCCGCAGATACCACCACCGAGCTGGGGCCCGCAATTCTGGGGGTGGGTAGGACGTGAGCGGTCCCAGGCTCTGACTCTGTCCCAGCCTCCACTAAATTCACCCAATGTGCCGTCAGGGAGATATAGTGGCCCTGCTCGCCTGTGCTTGTCCACGTGTCCGTTGTTAAGTGGACCTTGGCAGTAACCGCGTTGGTGAGGGCGCGTACAATGTTGCGGGAGACGTGGTCATGCAGGGCTGGGACGGCACACCGGGAAAAGTAGTGGCGACTGGGAACTGAGTAGCGCGGGGCCGCCGCCACCATCATACCTTTGAAAGCCTCCGTTTCCACAACCCTATACGGCAGCATCTCCAGGCTGATAAATTTGGCTATGTGCACGTTTAACGCTTGAGTGTGCGGGTGCGTGGCGGCGTACTTGCGCTTGCGCTCCAACACTTGCGCTAGCGACGGCTGGACGGTGCGCTGAGAGATATTGGTGGATGGAGCCGAGCACAGCGGAGGTGAGGGTGTGGATGCAGGCCAGGAGACGGTAGTGCCTGTGTCCTGAGAGGGGGGTTGGATCTCAGTGGCAGGTTGGGGCACAGGGGGAGAGGCAGCGGTGCAAACCGGAGGCGGCGAACGGCCTTCGTCCCACCTTGTGGGGTGCTTGGCCATCATATGTCTGCGCATGCTGGTGGTGGTAAGGCTGGTGGTGGTGGCTCCCCGGCTGATCTTGGCGTGACAAAGGTTGCACACCACTGTTCGTCGGTCGTCTGCACTCTCAGTGAAAAACTGCCAGACCTTTGAGCACCTTGGCCTCTGCAGGGTGGCATGGCGCGAGGGGGCACTTTGGGAAACAGTTGGTGGATTATTCGGTCTGGCCCTGCCTCTACCCCTGGCCACCGCACTGCCTCTTCCAACCTGCCCTGCTGCTGCACTTGCCTCCCCCTCTGAAGACCTGTCCTCAGTAGGCGTAGCAAACCAGGTGGGGTCAGTCACCTCATCGTCCTGCTGCTCTTCCTCCGAATCCTCTGTGCGCTCTTCCCTCGGACTTACTCCAATTACTACTACCTGAGTGATAGACAACTGTGTCTCATCGTTATCGTCCTCCTCACCCACTGAAAGGTCTTGAGACAGTTGCCGGAAGTCCCCAGCCTCATCCCCCGGACCCCGGGAACTTTCCAAAGGTTGGGCATCGGTCACGACAAACTCCTCCGGTGGGAGAGGAACCATTGCTGGCCATTCTGGGCAGGGGCCCGGGAACAGTTCCTGGGAGTCTGCCTGCTCCTCAGAATGTGTCATTGTAATGGAGTGAGGAGGCTGGGAGGAAGGAGGAGCAGCAGCCAGAGGATTCAGAGTTGCAGCAGTGGACGGCGCAGAACTCTGGGTGGTCGATAGATTGCTGGATGCACTTTCTGCCATCCACGACAGGACCTGCTCACACTGCTCATTTTCTAATAAAGGTCTACCGCGTGGACCCATTAATTGTGAGATGAATGTGGGGACGCCAGAAACGTGCCTCTCTCCTAATCCCGCAGCAGTCGGCTGCGATACACCTGGATCAGGAGCTCGGCCTGTGCCCACACCCTGACTTGGGCCTCCACGTCCTCGCCCGCGTCCATGTCCTCTAGGCCTACCCCTCAGCATGCTGTATTACCAGTAGTGCAGAAACAGAACGCTGTAATTAAATGTGCCGCTTTTGGCCTGTGGTTGGAGGTTGACTTCCCTTACGGAACGCACAGCAGAGCCAGGAAACAATATTGCGCACGCCTGTAGTGAGACGTGGGTGCGTATGACTGAGCTAGTGGAATTCACAGCGCAGAAGCAGTCAAGTGGCCAAAGGCCAGTAGTAGGCCTTAAGTATTTTGCTTCTATTTTTTTAAAATGCTGAGCTGATACAGCAGACAGATACTGTAGGCAGCGTATAATATTATGTATACTCTTTCCCTCTGGCGGGATGACGGCGATCATGTAACAGAGACATCAGATCCAGGAAACAATTTTGCGCAAGCCTGCTGTAACGCTTAGCTGCATATTAATTAGGACTACAACCCCCAGCAGATAGATACTGTAGGCAGCGTATATTATGTATACTGTTTTCCTCTGGCGGGATGACGGCGATCATGTAACAGAGACAGCAGATCCAGGAAACAATTTTGCGCAAGCCTGCTGTAACGCTTAGCTGCGTATTAATTAGGACTACAACCCCCAGCAGATAGATACTGTAGGCAGCGTATAATATTATATATACTGTTTCCCTCTGGCGGGATGACGGCGCTGATGTAACAGAGACAGCAGATCCAGGAAACAATTTTGTGCAAGCCTGCTGTAACGCTTAGCTGCGTATTAATTAGGACTACTACCCCCAGCAGATAGATACTGTAGGCAGCATATAATATTATGTATACTGTTTCCCTCTGGCGGGATGACGGCGCTGATGTAACAGAGACAGCAGATCCAGGAAACAATTTTGTGCAAGCCTGCTGTAACGCTTACCTGCGTATTAATTAGGACTACTACCACCAGCAGATAGATACTGTAGGCAGCGTATAATATTATGTATACTGTTTCCCTCTGGCGGGATGACAGCGCTGATGTAGCAGAGACAGCAGATCCATGAAACATTTTTGCGCAAGCCTGCTGTAACGCTTAGCTGCGTATTAATTAGGACTACAACCCCCAGCAGATAGATACTGTAGGCAGCGTATAATATTATGTATACTGTTTCCCTCTGGCAGGATGACAGCGCTGATGTAACAGAGACAGCAGATCCAGGAAACAATTTTGCGCAAGCCTGCTGTAACGCTTAGCTGCGTATTAATTAGGACTACTACCCCCAGCAGATAGATAGTGTAGGCAGCGTATAATATTATGTATACTGTTTCCCTCTGGCAGGATGACAGCGCTGATGTAACAGAGACAGCAGATCCAGGAAACAATTTTGCGCAAGCCTGCTGTAACGCTTAGCTGCATATTAATTAGGACTACAACCCCCAGCAGATAGATAGTGTAGGCAGCGTATAATATTATGTATACTGTTTCCCTCTGGCGGGATGACGGCGATCATGTAACAGAGACAGCAGATCCAGGAAACAATTTTGCGCAAGCCTGCTGTAACGCTTAGCTGCATATTAATTAGGACTACAACCCCCAGCAGATAGATACTGTAGGCAGTGTATAATATTATGTATACTGTTTGCCGGGATGACGGCGATCAATTTTTTTTAAAAAAGCCCACTGCGTATATAGCCTGAATATCTCTTTCCCTACCTCACCAGTACTGGCCCTATACTCTGTACAATGACTGCAGACTGCGGACGCAATGCTCTGCACGCCCGATATAGAAAGAAAAAATGTGCAACACTGCAAAAAGCAGCCTCAACAGTACTGCACACAGTCAGATGTGGCCCTAAGAAGGACCGTTGGGGTTCTTGAAGCCTAAAATAACTCCTAACGCTCTCCCTATAGCAGCTCCGGCACAAGCAGCACTTTCCATGATCTCTGTCAGAATGCATCTGAGGCGAGCCGCGGGAGGGGCCGATTTATATACTCGGGTGACACTCACTGCAGGGGGGTGGTATAGGGCTTGAACGTCGCAGGGGGAAGTTGTAATGCCTTCCCTGTCTTTCTATTGGCCAGAAAAGCGCGCTAACGTCTCAGAGATGAAAGTGAAAGTAACTCGAACATCGCATGGTACTCGCCTCTAGTAACGAGCATCTCGAACACGCTAATACTCGAACGAGTATCAAGCTCGGACGAGTACGTTCGCTCATCTCTACACTGCACAATTCCGAAGGAAAAAAGAACACTTCTGGAACTTAATAGGCTAAATAATCATTTAAATATGGTTGTGTCCCATGCACAAAAAACATGGCCTGCGAGAGGAAAAAATACAGTAAGATGCACTGATTGCACGCAAAACATAGCTTCGTACATATCGCTAATACATTGCACTGAGACGCATGCAAGAATGTGTGAAGCAGCCCTAAATATAAACTGGTGCCTGCCACATTTTGTTATAACATACAAGGATTTTGCTTCCAGAAGTCTCTCAATGGACATGAGGTTCCTCTCGCCTCCGTACACAGTCAATGTTTAATTCATCCAGGTAGGTAGTGTTTCATAGTTGGCCAGTCCACTGATTAATTGTCCTCATTTGCATTTTTTCAATTATAAGTAAGCAAAGCGGCGGGTTCCCCAGACAGACTACATTTTATTTAACAAATTCTGACTTTCTCACATGAAGATCTCCTACAGTATAAACGCTGCGGCGCCTATTATTAGATGTGGTGGGTGACGCGCCGCTATACTTGCTGATTGTTCAATGTGCTGCTACTAGGAAGTGGCAAAACTTAAGTCTTCATTAATACGGCTACAGCCTGTCAAGTATTAAGAAATGTCCCTGTGCATGGAAACGCTTTGCCATGGATGTAGCAGGGTGGATATTGCCCCCCATCAGTTTTCTACCATCCACTTGGTTGCTTAGTCTCAGTCTCTTAGCTTGCAAAAAGGAGGCTGAGAGGAGACTTAATAGCGGTCTACAAATATCTGAAGGGCTGCCACAGTGCAGAGGGATCAGTCCTATCCTCATTTGTACAAGACTAGAAGCAATGGGATGAAACTGAAAGGGAGGAGACACAGATTAGATATTGGAACAAACTTTCTGACAGTGAGGGTGATCAATGAGTGGAACGGGTTACCATGGGAGGTGGTGAATTCTCCTTCAATAGAAGTGTTCAAACAAAGGCTGGACAAATATTTGTCTGGGATGATTTAGTGAATCTTGCACTGAGCAGGGGGTTGGACCCGGTGACCCTAGAGGTCCCTTCCAACTCTAACATTCTATGATTCTATGATACCTAGCAAGAGAATTCGGCAGAGCTTGGTGACTCATTTGGATCTCTGCGCTAGTACAGTGCCGTTAAAGACAAGTCCAGGGGTATACCAGATGGGCAGAGTGAAAGTGGAAGCAGCAGGTGACAGCACATGGGAATTCATGGCGGTTGACCCCTGAGTGCGAATGAATTCCATCCTTCTCTGCAGCACAGAACCTTTGAGGTACCCCAAAATGGACCACATCTTACACCAATTTCTTGCTCTGAACAGTAAACATCTCTAATAGTGACCAGACGGACTTGGACTTCAGTCGGCTGGAGGCCTAATACAAGCAGTGATGGGTGGGAGGAGAGCGCCGATATGACCACAAGTTTTGGCAGCAAACAACGTTTCTTAGCGCCAGCTTCTTTTCAGCGACTTTAGCAACTTGGTGGGGTGTAGCCCTATTGTACCAGACTTGTTACTTCCCTAGTGTCTTCCTTTGCTATTCTGCTAACAACTTCCGGGAACTAGACAAAAACTCATGGGATGCCACTTTTTGCTAACATGCAGTCAGCAATATTACTCCACCCCCTATAGATTTCTTAAAGAAATAAAAGTCTTATCCCCACAACCACTATAAGCATAGCAACAAACTTCATTCTCCCCTTGTACCATCCCTCATTACAAAACAGCAGGGTTATTAGTACATTATATCTTTATATTTTCTACCAGAAACTTATACTACCGGTATCCCCGTACTTAAAGGGAACCTGTCATCAACTATAAGCATCAAACACTCCGCTCATTGCCATACATCTGTATGCGATTGTGCATCCACAGCCTCCTAATGAGCGTCACACTAGTGTGCACATGCTAACTTCGCCAGGGAGCACCGCAGGAAACGGGCCCAGGTGAGTATGCCAAAATACTACCTTTATATGTGTATATACTGCGCAGTCCCTTGAAAAAATGGACTATTGGCAAATATGCATTTTGAAAGGGAAACATGTCTGCCAATTATTAGGTCCTAAAAGTGATTCCCCCCGTTGGCCTATAAAAGGCTCTTGGAGGCCCCTTGTGTGTAGTGACCTCTTCTTCCGCTTGTGTGGAGCTTGTTGACCACTAGACGCCTCTACGACACAGAGAAGAGATTTCAACCCGTTACCAGAGTCCGAGAGGGGCGCATTATTGAGATGGGAGAAGCTGGATGATTGTATCAATGAATTGCCACCAATTGGGCCATTCTGTCCACACTGTTAGGTGGTGTTGGATCCTTGGATGCATCAGTGCCTGCACAGAAGGCAAATAGGCTCAGGATGTCCTCGAGAGACCATCAAAAGAGAGGATTGTCTGATCAACAAGTACAAGCAGCTCCAACTGTTTCATTGTCCGCCATCCCTATACAGGTGGCACCATTGTTACAGGCCCCTATGTCTGCTGGACTGCTTCCAAGTGCTTGGCTGTAGGACATTTGGTATCACAGCGCCCATTACATGTACTGCCTATGACACCCACACACCATTGCCTCTGTTTACAATGGTGTCATGAATGATGACATTGGATTGCTACGGAGTGGAACTGGGTTGTCTTCAGCAACAAATCCAGATTTAGTTTGGCCCTGACAATGGCCTAGGGGTGAGTGCCTCAATCCTGCCTTTGCTGTGGAGCTGCACCCTGCTCCCACTACTGGTGTGATGGTTTGAGGGGCCATCACATACAACAGTCGGTCACCCCTCTTTGTATTATGAGGGATACTGACAGCTAAGCAATATGTTCAGGACATCCTACAGCAACATGTGCTGCCTCTCATGGTAGGGCAATTCTCAGCTGCACATAGTAAAGGTGTCAAAGGAAACCCTCTACAACATTGCCACACTTCCATGGCCTGCCCGTTCACCAGATTTATCAGCAGCAGAACATATACACGACTATCGGGAATGCCAACTTTGACAGCCTACAAGTTTGCACAATCTAAAGGTTCAGTTACAGCAAATGTGGACCAATATGCTTTAGGTTACCATAAGAAACCTATATGCCTCCATGCCCATTTGTATCACATCTTGCATTCAAGTTAAAGGTGGTCCAACATTGTACTAGAGCCTCCATGTCCATGTGTATCACATCTTGTATCCAAGCTAGAGGCAGAACAACAGGGTACTAGAGCCTCCATTCCTGCCCGTATCACATCTTGTATCCAAGCTGGAGGTGGTACAACAGGGTACTAGAACCTCTATACCCATCCGTATCACATCTTGTATCCAAGCTAGAAGTGGTACAACAGGGTACTAGAGCCTCCATGCGCGCCCGTATCACATCTTGTTTACAAGCTAGAGGCAGTAGAACAGGGTACTAGAGCCTCCATGTCGCCCGCATCACATTTTGTATCCAAGCTAGAAGTGGTACTAGAGCCTCCCTACAAGGGGTCAGTTTTTATGTGATAAATGATGCTTTTGCTCTCATATTGTAATCACTTATTTATATCAACATTACAATCACACAGAAAAAGTCTCATTTGATTCTAACAACTCCTTCTAGGAGAGAGATTTTCTTGACAATGAGTGAATTTGGGAGATAAACCACGTGAGAGACTACATGGGAAACCTTCTATTTTTATTGTTAGCCTGTTTCTAGGTGAGCTAAAATGAAACCACTGGTGTAGGAATTCTCACTCGTCACCCAGTTGGTGGCCATGTTTAAGCGACTATTTGGACAATAGTTATCCAAAATAGAAAAGAGCTCAAGAAAGACCACCATTTGGTCAAAACGTCACTTTGTTTTATTGACTATGGAGGAATAGAGTTTTTTCATTTTATCTATATTGCTTTGCTGCCATACTCTTTTCTATTTTGGATGACTTTCTTTGGGTCTATGGTCCAGACCCTATTTGTGTGGCGAGCATTGTACTACTAGGAACTCCTCATCTGAGGCCCCCTGTCCACGGCAGTATATTGGTATGGAAAGCGCCGGCATCTGTACACGAGCGGAGAATCATTGCGATTCTCCGCTCGCGGCAGGCAATTCTTAGCATGCTGCGAATTGCCACGATTTTCCGCAGTCATCCTATCTATTAGATAGGGCTGACCGGTGGAGATATGGCGGCTCCTGCTCCCAGGCGGTGGCTCGCCGTGGGATATTGCATCGCCCGTGGACAGCCGGCCTTATTGGTTGGTTCACATTAATTGCTGCTGACTACCTGTGTTTGCAAGTATTTGGACAATAGTTACCCCTCTATAGGGCACCCTTAGTGATTTTTTCCCCCTCTTCACACAGATACAAAGCAGGGTCATCCAAAAGGATTAAAATACATGCAAATAGATGCCATAAGCTTGGATCCATCTGCTACTGGACTTTTTAGTTAAAAAAAAAAAAGTGTGTTTTTTGAGAATTTTTGGGGCATAACCTTAATTGTGTATCAGAGCTTGAGGTGAAAAGGCAGGTAACGAAAGTAATAAACAGAATGGATGGACTACAACACCCAGAAAGGTATTGGGGTTATTTAGTTTAGAGAAAGGATGGCTGAGGGGCGACCTAATAACTTTGTGTAGTATATCAGGGGACAATACAGAGATCTCTCCCACAAACTATTTATACCCAGGACTGTGACTGTAGCAAGGGGGCATCCTCTGTGTCTGGAGGATAGCAGGTTTTTACACCGACGTAGAAGGGCGTTCTTTAGTATAAGAGTAGTAGGACTATGGAACTCTCTGCCTGAGGACATGGTGATGACAATTTCAATAAAGGAGTATAAGACGGGCCTGGACGCCTTTCTTGAGTGTTACAACATTACCTGTTATAGTCACTGATTACTTCAGAAGGGTGGGTGATCTGGGGATTATTCCAATTGCCAGATTAGAGTCAGGAAGTAATTATTTTTCCTATAAGTGACAAAATTGTCTTCTACCACATTGGTTTTTTTTTGCCTTCCTCTGGATCAACATTGGGGGGTATTAGGCTGATTTGGATGGACAAATGTCTTTTTTCAGCTTAACATACCATGTTATAATGATAGGGCCGATGGACAACCTGTAGTTTTTTATTGGAACCATTTGGGGGTATAATTGACTTTTTGCTAACTTTTTTTTCAATTTTTTTCTTGGAGACAAAGTTACCAAAAAACGCATCTTTAATGGGCAAACAATCTACCTCACTTCACCGTGATAAGACAAGGATCTTGATCAGGACATGTAAATGCTGCTGTCAGAATTGACAGTGGCAGTTAAAGAGTTAACCATGGTGATCAGGGGCGTAACTATAGGGGATGTAGAAGATGCAGTTGCATCCGGGCCCAGGAGCTTTAGCGGGCCCATAAGGCCACTTTTCTCTATATAAAGCATTTTATTTTGGGGCCCTGTGACAGATTCTGCATGGGGGCTCAGAAGTTTCAAGTTACGCCTCTGACTGTGATCAAAGTTCTCTCTGATCGCAGCTGTTGCTAGCGGGTGTCAGCTGTCAGAAACAGACAATACTCGTTGTTGCGTGGAACCGGTTTGGCTCCTGAGCCCGCTCCATATACAGTATGTGCTGGGGACGACCATTTACGTCCTAACTTTTTGGGTTATGTGTAGTTAAGAGGTAAATAGTCGCATGTGTGTCACGAAAGGGTTAATTTATGGTCGCTATGGTTACATGTGTTTAAAACGTGTCCATTGGTTTTGGGAAAAAAGCAATGGCTTTCTCAGAGGATGTACAGTAATTGTCTGGAAATCCAAAAATGTATAAAATATGCACTAAAAGACAATAAAAAAAACAGTACATCTATCTATTAAATCACTCCGTTCAGGCCATGAATAGTTAATGTAAAGAGCCAGGCAGATATCAGAAGGTTGCTCTTCAAGAAACCGCGCAGTCCCCACACCCGTGTCCTTAAATATTTGCTGCCCTATAGATTGGCTAATGCTTGAATCCAGCTCAGATGCTTCCAAATATCTCTCGGCTGCCAATTCGCACAGCATGAAAAGTCCATCTACCACCTGGCAAACTCTGAAACAAGCCAAGAGGAGGGACGCTGTATTGCTTATTGTCTGCTCAGTTATCGTCCATTGGCCTATTATTCTCCACAATGCGGTGCTCTAGTGGGGGAGTCATGCAAAGTTTGAAGTATTCATTATAAACCGGACATGTGGTAGGGCCACAACGTGCCAACAGATTGCAATTGGACTTATCTAACCAGAAAAACTGCAGTTTTTGTAAGTTGCCGTCCTACACCTACCTGGTTATACCAGAATATATAGCTTTCTGATGATTACACCCTTCTTACATTAAAAAAAGACATGGTTCCAAAATGTTGGTGTGTTTAGACCCATGTAATACCCCAAAAATCTAGGAAACATTAAGTGCAGTTTATACATTACACCCTGTGTTCCGGTAAGTCACAAATCCAGGACTATGATGCGTACAGCAACAAAAAACATTAGTCTAGGTGAGGAGAGCTTAGGAGAAAAACGGGTAATAATGGAGGTTGTTTTTCTTTTAGCCCTGCAGGCCATTACTTAAAAGAGACCCATATATATGGACAGACAATATTTATGTAAAGGACTCACCCTAAGGCCTCATGTCCACGGGGAAAATCAGGCCCGCTGCAGATTCTTCATGTAGAATCCGCAGTGGGTCCCTCCTGCCCCGCGGACATGAGCGCTAAAAATCAAAATAAACTCACCTGCTCTGGACGATGCGGATCTTCCTTCCTTCTTGGCCGGATCCTCTTTCTTCGGCCCTGCAGATGTGCTCGGCACGCCGGCAGCGTGCCGCACGCATGCGCCGGGCACATCCACAGGGCCGAAGAAAAAAGATCTGGCCGCAAAGAAGGGAAGAACTGCATCATTCGGAGCAGATGAGTTTAATTCTGGTACGGGTCTCCCGCGGATCCGGATGGCTTCCATAGGCTTCAATAGAAGCCTGCGGAGACCCGCACGAAAGTGAAGCATGTCCATTTTTTTCCTGCACGCGGATCCGTGCCTGACTGGAAAAATGACATCCGCAGGTATTTAACTACCTGCGGGTGTCCAATGCATCCCTATGGGGCGCGGATCCGCGTGCGGGAGAAACGCTGCGGATTTTAAGCCCGTGGACATGAGGTCTAAAAGGTTATGGAGGGTTTTCTTTCTACTAGGAACATTCTGCAAGCAATAAATTAGCTGCTGCTTGCAAGTGGAAGACAGAGGGCAGTGTCAGAGGGCAGTAGGAGCAGGATCATAGAGCCTGTGTGTGAAGGCCCTATTTTGATAACAGTGGATGCTGAGCGAAGGAACCAGAGATTGTTTAGTGCTGACTGCCTGGAGCTCGAGACGGGAAAGTAGCCGTACTATTACACCAACCGAGTGAGACATCTGCACTGCGATCAGAATCAAAGAGGACAACTGGTTGGAATTGCAACCTAAGGCAACCCGGGTCAGTGGAAATGGTGATTCCTGCACAACACAACTGTAAGTGAGGCAGGCCTCAACTCCAATACTAGGTGTGCACACCGTAGGGGCATAGCAACCAACAGGCCTATTGCATAAAAGAGCATTACCCCAAATAAAGTTGACTGTTGAGCAAAATGCATTGCTTATGATGACATACTATGATGTATGTACATATGATTACATACTACGATGGGCCCCTTTAATAGGTCCATACCAGGTATGTCCCTGTCTGTGCCTCTATATGCACACCTGGTTTCTTCCACACTGGACTACAGAAAAACAATACACCATATTTTTCTGGCCCTCCAAAAGGCACAAAATAAATATTGCTAGTACTTTATCCTTTCATATTAATCCTCATCCCTATACGGTGAAAAATGTGCGAGAAGCCCAAGCTGTAACAGGAAGGCCTTCACTTGGAAGTTGTAGCTGCATTGCCACTGAGACCTGCCTGCCCATCCAGGACCAAGCTCCCTGTGGAACCCTTATCCAAGCCTTCATGTCCTGCACCCTGTGATCACAATTCAGCCGGCACCGGAGTGCTTATATGGACTTCATTTATTGTAGCTGACTTTCTGACCTGTATAATAAGATCATCTCAGGTACCATCCTACAATCCATATACATATTTGTTAGCTTTACCAGACTACAGGGAACCTCCCTGACACTTATTAGGTCTCCAGTTGAGTGACTCTATAGAAAATTAATGTTCTTCACCCATTTCTTCGCACTATTATACGTTATGGACCTTCTCATACTCTTTAGACTGTGGCTTATATGTGGTCTAGGCTATCATGCTGTCTCCACACCGTAGGAGGTTGAAGGATTCGAATGGTATACTCTTCCATCTATACTGCCCTTCCTCCCTAATTTGGCATCTTACTTGTTGTATATTATGTTGCCTTTGTTCTTGCAGAACCGTTTTCTATCCTTTGAACATGTTTTCTGATGTTTGTGTTTACACAGTGAGTGACTCCACTATGATACCCACTACCTCTGACATACTGTTTCATAGCTAATCTCGATGTGCATTATATGTGCTACCGGATGAATACACAGCATCTTTAATTAAGCAAAATGTGTAGAATTATATCGCACAATGAACAGAGATTCAATTCCACGGCCAAGCGTAAAAAAGCCTTTCTCGATTATAACACATTATCCCCCACTGTAATATGTATACAAAAACCTCACTTCACCAAAACCTCCTTTCCTACATTTGTCCATTATAGGTATTCCAGGATATATAGGGCCTCTTTCCTTTTTTCGTTGTAACTGACGGACCCCGAGGGCCATTATATAATTATAGAAGGTATCTTTTATGATAAGAAAATCTGTTTTGTTGACTTTTATGCCCCAACCACTGACCTCATTCCCCTTTTTACCAGTGTGTGTGTAACCACTGACCCCATTCCCCCTTTTTTACCGATGTGTGTGCACTGCTTGAGAATTTACAATATGATCATCTGATTTGGTATGTCGATTTTGAATTTTATAGTAAATGACCAGTTGGATAAATCTTATATGGCCCCTCTATGGCAAACAGGAACCCCACAGCGCTCTATTATGTCTCACTTTAAAGCCCTTCCTAGCTGATGCCAGGAGGGAACATAACGGGGCTATTCATATTTTCCCCCTCCCACCACCATTATACTAGAATTGATTGGATACTTATTAACACCTCCGCCTCTTACAGTTTGCTTTATGCTCATTATGTGCATTGTTCATGGTCAGATCACGACTTAGTCTTGGTAGAGTTTATTTTGAAGATCATCACACACTCTTCCATTTCAGTGGTGGCTAAACAAATCCTTAATTACTAATCCCACTACTCAACCGCAGATTTCTGAGGACCTTTCTACTTATTTCAGAGAGAATAGCGTTGAAGATGTTGATTCAAGCCTGATCTGGAGCGCTCATAAGGCCTTTATTAGGGGTAAGCTCATTAATATAGCTTCTAAAACCAAGACAGAGCGTGTCAGAATCGAAATGATGCTAGAAGCCAAGCTTACTAAATTAGTCACTGCTCATCAGTGTAACCCCCCCCCCCCCCCTTGTATCTTTACAAAGCTATCATGGATACTAAATTTCAGTTGAGAGTTATTCTATCTGAGCGAAAGAAAAGTGCTTTGAGATGGACCAAAGCCACCTACTATAAATGGCCCAATAAACCGGATAAGTTATTAGCACAAATGTTAAGGAATAGGCAGAGGATCAATCAAGTGCACAGTATTCGGTTTAGGCCTGGACTTTCCTCCTCTCATCCATCAAAAATTTACAAGGCATTTCGCAATTTTTACAATTCCCTCTATATAGAACCCAATGTAGCTCGTATCTCTTTATCTGTTTGATCGATACAGTTCACCTTCCCATTTTATTGCAAGAAGTTAGGTCTCTTCTCAATCAAACTATTTCTGGGGAAGATGTGGAAGAATCTGTTAAACAGTTTAAGCTAGGTTTTACTATAAAAATTTTCTTTCCATTCTATCTCCCCATATTGTTAACTACTGCAGTAATATTCTCAGTGGACCCTCCATGCCTTCTGACTTTCTAGATTCCATGATTACAGTTTTCCCAAAACAAAATAACGACCCTTCTCATTCAGATAACTCTTGCCTCATTTCCCTTAGTAATATAGATACTAAAATTCTTACATCAATATTGGCGTCACGTTTGAATACCCTCTTACCTAGTCTGATCCACTCAGATCAAGACGGATTTGTACCAGGCCGCCAGGCTCCTGATTATATCCGCCAAGTATTAGACATAATACACTGGGCTAATACTACTTCCACACCAATCTCTCTATTATCATTAGATATTGAAAAAAGCATTCAAGAGCATTCCTTAGGCATATGCTTACAATATTACATAGAATGGGATTCCAGGGGTCCTTTCTGCAGGCCCTCCAGGTTGCATATTCCTCTTTGGTTGCTTATCGTATACTTGCATCTGTGACACCTAGTTTTATTGTTATTGGGTGAGTTACTACCTTTTTTTGCCCTTTCTGATGGAGTCTTTGGGAATTCTTATCCAACAGAGTCTAGATGTAATGTGTATTTCCATTAGCTCTACAACATACAAGGTAAATTTGTTTACTGATGACTTATTAGTTACTTTAAAGGGGTTGTCCCGCGAAACAAAGTTGGGGTATACACTTCTGTATGGCCATATTAATGCACTTTGTAATGTACATCGTGCATTAATTATGAGCCATACAGAAGTTATTCACTTACCTGCTCCGTTGCTAGCGTCCTCGTCTCCATGGTGCCGTCTAATTTTCAGCGTCTAATCACCCGATTAGACGCGCTTGCGCAGTCCGGTCTTCTCCCTTCTGAATGGGGCCGCTCGTGCCAGAGAGCTGCTCCTCATAGCTCCGCCCCGTCACGTGTGCCGATTCCAGCCAATCAGGAGGCTGGAATCAGCAATGGACCGCACAGAAGACCTGCGGTCCACCGAGGGTGAAGATCCCGGCGGCCATCTTCGCAAGGTAAGTAAGAAGTCACTGGAGCGCGGGGATTCGGGTAAGTACTATCCGTTTTTTTTTTTAAACCCCTGCATCGGGTTTGTCTCGCGCCGAACGGGGGGGCTATTGAAAAAAATAAAAAAACGTTTCGGCGCGGGACAACCCCTTTAACTAAACCCCTTACTTCTGTTCCAATCTTTTTAGTATTTTAGATACATTTTCTCATTCATCAGTTATTAAAATGAATCAGACAAAATCTGAAATCTTATTTTGTAAAACTCCACTTCAAACGCAGAAACGTATTGCCAACTTTGGATTTCAGTCCCCAGTTTAATATATACCATACTTAGGGATCTGTCTCCCAGGCTTGATAGAAAAGTTATATTTCTTGAATTAGCTAAAGCTCTATAGAGCTATCAAAATTGGTATTCATACTTGGAATTACCTGCATCTGTCCTGGATAGGAAGGATTAATGCTGTTAAAATGGTTAGACTTCCTCGCTTATTATATCTCTTTCGCACCCTTTCCCATTTCCCGTCCCCGTTTGAGATTTAACGTCTTTACAAAAGAAGGTGTTTCATTTTATTTAGAATCATTGACATCTACGTAATCCGAAAGAGATCATGCATTTACATAAGAGTTGGTGGTCTATCTGTATCGAATTTTCTGAAATGTTATAGAGCTGTGTGCATTGCTCAGCTGACTTTAGTTAATGCCTCATCTGGTTTACCCCAATGGGTCTGATTAGAATCGGATCTCATCACTCTGTATTCCATACTATCCAATATTTGTTTCTTTCCTCTGCTTTACTTACTTTATATTTGTTGGATCTTTGGAGAGCCTTGTGATTCAAATACAGCTTCCAGTCTAAAATATTACTGGTAATACCGATATTCACTGATCCATTATTATGACTAATAACTTTACTTGGTGGTAGACTATGGATCTCACAAAAGTGCAGAACTTTGTAGCTAGAAATATGCTTATGTCTGTAACTGACTTTAAGACTCAATTTCAGCCCACAGTCTCGGATACATTCATCAGATTTTCTTATCGTGGGATCTCTGGAAACTCAAGGGGAGTCCATTTCCTATTCGATGTTGAAGTCTTTGGCTAGAATTGTAGTAAACTCAACAGGCTGGGGAGATACTACCGCCTTCGTAAAGCCCACTTACTTTAAAAAAAGTGACATAAAGGGTATAAAGGGACCAATACTTTAATACCAGGAAGTTGCCGTAATGTTCTAAATACATTTCCTCGTATATGTTTAAACTCTTAATGCTACAGGACGTATAGTTATGTCCTACAGGTTCGTGGGTGTGTATGGAGGGGGATCGTGGGTCGATCCCACTCTATACAATGCGTGTGCCAGCTGTTTCTTACAGCCGACACCTGCCCACAGCAGCTCCTTGGAGCAGCTAATCCTTTAAATGCTGCAGTAATTTCTGACAGCAGCATTTAAATGCCCCGATCAATGTTCAGGGGTCCCGCATGGCCCCCCGCAATTAGATCGCAGGTTGCAATGTGGTTGCCATGGCAGCTGGGGGCATTCTGAAAGGCCCCAGGGCTGCCATTGCAGATTGCCTATCAAGCAATACCTGTGGCATGGCTTGATAGACTGCCTGTCAGATTGTGGTATAATGAAGTGCTATGGCATTAGATCATTCTGCAGGAGAGATCAAAGCATCGCAATTTCTTGTCCCCTCTGAGGGCTAAAAAAATGTAAAAATTAGTTTGAAAAGTTTTACTAATTTATTTTAAAAAATAAAAGATAATAAAAGTAAAACCTTTTGCCATATTTATAATAAAATAATCTAAATAATACAACAAAAAACATATTTGGTATTGCTGTGTCCGTAAAAGTCCGATCTATCAAAGTAATGCTGTATTTACCGCACAAGGTGAACGTCGTCAGAGAAAAAAAAATAAACATCAGAATTCAATTTTTTGGTCACCCCATCGCTACGGAAAAATGTCACAAAAAGTGATTAAAAAGACAAACGTATTTCAAAATGGTACCAAACGAAACTACAGGTCGTCCTGCTAAAACCGAGCCCTTGCACAACTATGTCAACGGAAAGGTAACAACGTTATGGCTGTCAGAAGAGGGCGGCAGGAAATAACTTTTAAAAATGAAATATTTTTGAAAAAAATAAAAGTAGTAGAGCAAAAGAAAAACTGCATAAATTTGGTATCGTAGTAGCCATATTGACCCATAGAATAAAGTTATTTGGCCAGAGCAACTGCCTTTCCACTCTGGCTGTTAGATACATCTCCTAAATGGGAGAGGGGCGCTCCTATATGACCTCCATAAGCCCAAATAAAGGCATTCTCTTCATAGGACAAACCCTTTAGAAACATGTAAATGTATTGCATTGCAAGCTAGAATCCTCCCTGTGCGATTGCTCATCGGAGCTCTTATGCATTCATCAAAGCCACCTGTAGAATTTTTGAAAGACACCAAATGTACAAGGTCACCCGTTATCATTGACAAAATGACAGCGGATTGATAAAAGGCTAAGCTGGGCATCCGAGCATCTGCACCCAGAAACACCAGATTAGGAGGCAGCGCTACAGACGGCACTGTCCTTGATGACAGAACACTTCTGGGACATGTTTTTGTGCTGCATAGTTAGCATACATTAGAATAAAGCCATGGTACATAATCATCAGTGGCGGATCGATCCGCCTGACAACCTATTGTTGGAATGGCTAAAGCAGTTCCAGAAAGAAGTGAGAGAGGTGCAGCATAAAGAATGAGATGAGTAAAGCCAGTCGTAATGGATATTAACACCAACAATGCTGGAATCCTTCCTACGGTAAGGCTCTATGTATACTGGCGAGGATGATGTCAATCTGAGAAACTCGGACTGATATCACACTCCTAAACCCACGATTTTGCTGCCGTGTTTTGCGAGAAAACATGCAATTTTCCCATACATGTTCTTTCAATAGGAAAATGTAAAAATCACATTGCAATCGCATGAAACTCACATATACTCTACATGCAAGGGCCATGCAAATGTGATTTTTTTATTCGCCCATAGGAAATAATGGAGGAGTTTTCTGCAGAATCAATGAAAAATAGCACAAGATACAATTTTTCAACTGCAAGAGAAAAATCGTGCATGTAAATCGACCCATTGAGAAAATAATGGGTTTTATTGCAGCACACAAAAATCGCACGAGAAAATTGCCAGTGTGAATATGGCCTAAGGGCTCATGTCCACGGGGAAAAGAAGAATTAAAATCCGCAGCGGATTTTAACTCTTCTCCCGCGAGCGGATCCGCACCCCATAGGGATGCATTGACCACCCGCGGGTAGATAAATACCCGCGGATCGTCAATAAAAGTGATTTAAAAAAAAATAGAGCATGAAAAAATCTGGACCATGCTCCATTTTCATGCGGGTCTCCCGCGGGGACGGCTCCCGCGGGCTTCTATTGAAGCCTATGGAAGCCGTCCGGATCCGCGGGACACAAAAATCACATTTTACTTACCCGCTCCGGTTCTTCTCTTCGGCGCCGCGCCATCCTCTCTCAGCCGCGGCCGGATCATTTTGCTTCGGCCCGGCGCATGCGCGGGGCACGTCACCGACGTCATCGTGCACATCCGCCGAGCCGAAGAATGAAGATCCGGCCGCGACGAGAGAAGATGACGCCGCCGTGAAGAGAAGAAACGGAGTGGATGGGAGGTGAGTTTATTGTCATTTATTTGTATTTTCAGCCCTCATGTCCCCGCGGGGCAGGAGGGACCCGCTGCAGATTCTACATATAGAATCCGTAGCGGGCCCGATTTTCCCCGTGGACATGAGGCCTAAGTTATGTAAAAATTAGAGATGAGCGAACGTACTCGTCCGATGCTCGGGCGAATATTAGGGTGTTCGGGATGTTCGTTATTCGTAACGAACACCACACGATGTTCGGATGTTCGGGTTACTTTAACTTTCTTCCCTGAGAAATCTTTTCTATATGCGCTCAATGGGGCCGGCGGCAGCAGCGCCAACCCCATTGAGAACATATAGAAGACAAATCCTTCTTCTCTGCCACAGCTGTAACAGCTGTGACAGAGAAGAACGATGTTTGCCCATTGAATTCAATGGAACCGGCAATACAGCCGACTCCACTGAATGCAATGGGCTGCCGGCGATCGCGGGATGAATTGTCGGAAAGGGGTTAAATATATAAGCCCTTCCCTGCAATTCATCCAGAAATGTGTAAAAATAAAAAAAATATATATACTCACCTGGTGCCGGCAGACGGAGTTCAGTGCGGCAGGCTGCAGTTCTCCTGAACTGCTCTGAACAGCTGTGAGTAGTATTCAGCAGTCGGGGATTTAAAATCCCCGCCTGCTGAATAAGATGCCTCTGAATGGTCACAGCCTGACCAATCAGAGGCCAGCCCTCACTCACACCCATTCATGAATTCATGAATGGGTGAGTGAGGGCTGCCTCTGATTGGCTCAGGGGCAGGGGGGGGGGGGGTCTCACTCTTGCCGCTATTGTGGCTTAATAGTGGGACCTGTGAACTTGAGATGCAGCCCAACATGTAGCCCCTCGCCTGCCCTATCCGTTTCTGTGTCGTTCCCATCATTTTCTTGAATTGCCAAGATTTTCACACATGAAAACCTTAGCGAGCATCGGCGAAATACAAAAATGTTCCGGTCGCCCATTGACTTCAATGGGGTTCGTTATTCGAAACGAACACCCGAACATCGCGGGAACCCGAACATTTTGGTGTTCGCTCATCTTTAGTAAAAATAGATGACTATAACTTCCATGAAACTTTAGGATAGATCTTGGATCTCATGTGATAGTAACACAATTGCACTGAAGCACAATGGGGCGAAAAACAGAAAAAGAAATAATATTGGTGCGCTGATATGACAGTGCAGCTTATCAGCTCTGTGAAGAAAGTGAATAAGCAGGGAATGCTAGATTTGCTTAAAAGTTGTTATAATTTGTGGTCGCTTTCGCCATCTTGCCTTGCCCGTCTGTAGCCTGCGCCATGCTCTGGCCTTCAGTTACTCTCACACCCGCAGTCTTAACCCGTTTAGCACCAGCCACAGTAAATTTACGGCAGCTGGTCCTGGGCTTAGAGCACCGCCGATAGTAAAAATACAGCGGTGCTCTAAGTTTCCTGCCTCTGCAATCAGTCTGGGGCAGGAACGGGTTATCAGCTGTTAGTGACAGCTGATAACCCAGAGCAGAAGGCAGGCAGGGTTTTTAACCCTTCCTGCCTCCTGCTTCCCCGATATACAGAGCTCAATGAGCACTGTATGGGGAAAGTGAAAGTAAGATGTTCTTTCACTACGGGAGCCTTGGGGGGTCATGTGACCTCCTGGGATTCCCTGCTACTGCAGAGCTGGAGGGTCAGACTAGACCCTGGCAGCTCTGCAGGTGACTAATGTCACCACAGGGGTTGCATCCCCTGTAACTAGGGCTCCTATGGACGCCCCAGCTACAATGGGAAAGTGTCAAATAAAGAAGAAAAAAAAATGAATGTCCCCCAGAGGTCTTGTATGACGTCATGGGGGACATAGATAGCAAAATACACAATTACATACATAAGTAAAACAAAACAACAGAATAAAACAACAATATATACATAAGAAAGAGAATAACACAAAGCAGACGCCAACAAAAACCGTCGCTGTATGCGCCCTATAAACCAAAACCATACATACTATATATCAAAATGTCCGAAATAAATAGAGGAACCCATTTCCATACTTTATTTTAGTGTAAATATTAAAATAATTTTTTAAAAAAAGTAAAAAAAAACGATTTTTTTTTAGCTTTTTACCCCCAATAAAACTAAAAAACGGTAAAAAAAAGTTAGTGAAAAATATATAAAAAAATACTCCTATATGTCATGGAAAAAAAAAAACGCAGCAAAAATACAGGTACAAATGTACAAAACAGCTTGGTCTTTAAGGGGTTAAAGCACCATCACACATCCTGAAAATCTGCCCCTCCCCAATCACTTACCACCGCTGCCTATATCAAGCCTAAGCCTTTGGTCTTCTAAATCCAGCTAGAAACGCTAGTTGTTTGTTCTGATTTCCACCTGTCACTCCATTTATTACAACACTGCTCATACTCCCTGTCACTAGCAGCCAGCAAAGAAGCATCGCTGGAGTTAGCTATCCATCGGATGCCTCCCGCTGCCTTTCCCAGGTACCATCCGGCTCTGAATTCTCCTTCAGCAGGAGCGGGCAGACAACCCAAGGAGCCGCATTTCAAATGGTCGTCCTGTGGGTAAGCCTTGTGCTCTCCAGTGTTGAATGACCCATCGCCCCATAGCATACTATGGAATAGGATATAGGCTGCACAAGCTCCCAGACTCTTCCACACTTGTCTGCCTGGATTGAAGACTATTCCACAGAGGTTATTTATGTGATTTCAGAGATTTCATAACTTTTTAGCGTTATCATAAGCAGACTTCTCCATAAGATTCCTCCAAGGTTCTTTCTTCTTTGTCTCTAGTAAAATATATAATACTTCACCATTCTAACTTCTCCATTTGAAGAGTCCTGTCCATAAGAACCCCATCAGAAACCACTGCTGCCATTGCATGGGACTCCAAATTTGGACCTTGAGATCAAAGTTAGCAACATTAATCCCTCCACGTATTTTAACCACAAAAGTTTCTTAATTAGCATGAAATTTGTTTTAGTGTTTTCTGTTGTCTATAATCTCAGTGCGTCCCGTAGTCAAGTGTGTCTTAGGCCTTAGCTGTCATTCAATAGCTGAGAGCTGCCCCTGATTGGTCCCTGCGCTCAGCCAATCAGAGGCAGCACTCACTCACCCATTCATGAATTCATGAATGGGTGAGTGAGAGCTGCCTCTGATTGGTGAGGGCTGTGACCAATCAGAGGCAGCCCATTCAGCAGGCGGGGATTTTAAATCCCCGCCTGCTGAATACTACACAGAGCAGTTCAGGAGAACTGCCGGCCGGCCGGCCACGGCTGAACTCCGGCTGCAGGGACAAGGTGAGTATATATATTTTTTTTATTTTTACACATTTTTGGATGGTTTTCAGGGAAGGGCTTATATGTTTACGCCCTTCCCGAAAATTCATCCCACGCTCGCCAGCAGCCCATTACTTTCAATGGAGCCGGCTGTATTGCCGGCTCCATTGAATTTCAAAGGGCGGACAACGCTCCTTTGATCGGGCCCGTTTCGCCGAAAACGCTGCTAGCTGCAGATTTTTCGGCGAATCGTCAGCCCCGGTCACGCGATTTGTGGATGCGCATCCGTCATGTGATCCGCAAATCGCGGCAAAAAACGGTCGTCTGACCGAGGCCTTATAGTGTGAAAAATCCGATAACTTGTGTGCTCTATAAAGGTAATATGAGTCCCCATCTAGGTATGAACCTTCTAGAATTTCTAAAAGACAATATATTTATTTGAACTGTCATCTATATATAATAATTGCAGACACTGATATGTGACAACATATAACTTTGGTCCATATAGAATGTGTTCTAATGCACTCACACACTAGTCACTATATAAAGTACGCTTTTAAGCTCTGCAGATCTTCATAACTTTTTTGTTCCTCAGTCAAAATAACTATATCTTGGAAAGTTTTATGCAAAATAGCGAGCTTTAATCGACTCATTAGTGTATCCCTTCTAATTACACCTATTTTGTCCTTTAAATCATCAATGAGCGCCTCACCGTGATGTGTCAGCCATCTTTTCTCTTCTGCTACTTTGATGCCTTTCATCAGACTTACTGTAAATTGCCTTAATCTTCCCTTCTATTAGGGACCTCTCTTACCATTTTCCTTACTTTTTTTCCTTCTGTTCTCCACTTTCTTTGTCACTTTAAAAGTAGATTTTTGGCCTTTGATAAGGTCATTGACTGTTCCGCACAGAATACTTACAGTATATTTTAATGGTCCATTAAAGCTCGCCTATTGTGCCTTGCTGCTTAAATAACCTTTGATGGCAATAGCTTCAGGTAGAACAGAAGGAACAAAAAAAGGTAACTTCCCTCATATTTCTAAGTAATTGTCGGCTGATAATTACTTCTGAGGTTCATCTAATCATTTTAACACTTGTATTTGTTATTAGATAAGTTACCAGAAAGGAATAAGCCAATGCAAATAGCCTGTTGGCTGCTACTGCCGCTCCTGTAATTGGAACAGAAAACGTGTTCTTCTCAAGTGGAAAAAAAAAGAGCTTTATAGGATTATCACAACCAGTACAGAACATTTGGTAATGCATTAATTGTAAAGCTTCAGAGAATCGTAACACTCTTATTCAGGCCTTAGTTGTCGCAAAGCTAATGATAATAATAAAAATGTAAAAATTCCAAAAAAAATCTGTCTTTTTTTTGCTATAAAAGGCTTCTTAATAAGGCAGACCCTTTTCATGTAGCCTATTAGGACATGCGTCCGTAGAAGAGGCTGTCCCGCTTAAGCCAGGACTGAACATTCTTCTATGAGCTAGAATGCTGTCTCGGTGGACTCAAATCCCGCCACATATTACATTGATGGCTATTTATATGACTGACCGCCAGATATCCCTACAATGCGTTCCAAGGATGGCTATTCATCTCAATGGCCACCATAAATTCCAACATCTCCGGGAAAATCTCTGTCTGGGGGTAGCTTCCCCTGGCAAAACTCACTGTTTGCCAGGGGCTGCTGTAAGGTGATTGAGGAGCACACTTGCTCCTCCACTGAAGGATACAAGTGGCCATGTCACTCCGTCAGGGGCTCTGACAAGCACCAGAACAAAGCCCCATTCACTTACCATGTTGCAGACTTTCCAGTAGCTGGTATCGGAGCTCTACATTTGTCTGTCACTGCTGAGCCATTCCATACAACCCACCTGGTTATTACAAATTGGCATAGTTGGTAGGATGGCACACCAAGTGGCAGGCAGAGTGCAGCAGCAAGAAACCCACATGAACTTTGATGAGAATTGCCAAGAATTGTTGAGGATGGTAACAGCAAAATAGAGGGGGAATTGCTCCTCCACTGAAGGATATGAGCATTCAAACTGCTCCAATGAGTGCTCTAACAAGCATCAGATGCATGCCTTGCCCCCTCATCATGACGCAGTGGCTCCAGTGGTTTAAAGAGAGCTTTACCTCCATTTGTAACTGTTCCCCATTCCACACATCCTAACTGCTTGTTGCAATGCTCCAAAGTAAAGGGGTTGTCCTCGAAAGATAATTCCTTTAATGGAGCAATCCATCTATATAATGATCACCTGGCCAGAGCATTAGTGATAATTGTACGCTTAGTGTGGATCTGAACTTTGGAACTCACACCAATCACTAAAAGTGCTTTTACACGAGCCGATAAATGTTCGGATTCCTGCAAGCCAGTGAGAATCTTGACAATTATTGTTTAGTGTAAATGCATCCATGGGCTGAATGACAAACAAGAAGTAGTTCACTTCTCACTCGTCATTCAGTTTCTGCATGCAGAAAACCGAACAATGAATTAGCCTGTACAAACAGGCGATCGTTCACTTACTGTGAATGCTGTGAATGGAAGCGGGTGCGCCAGAATGATCCCCAGCCTACTAGACCCCCCATTTATGGATGATAATCGTTCCTGTGTAAAAGCACAGGAATGATTATCATTGGGATGACCTGTTTGGCATCTTGTGCCCTACAGGCCATCCTGTGTAAAAGCACCTTAAAATGTGGAACCCCAGTCCTCTGTCCCGTTCCAGTTATGCCTCTGATGGGAGATACTCTGGCCTGTACTGCCTATCCCAGCATGACTCCGATGAGGGGAACTTGTATGGTGTGGAGGCCAAGTAACTGTATGGGAAGTCTAAAGATTGCTTATTAAAAATGTGCTTCTCTTGGCGCCGTCCATCCACCAGCCTGTAACTCAGCACAACATAGGGAATAATCCAAGGCACTGGTGGTATTAAATAAAATATTAGTTTTAGTTCATCTCATCTTTTAAAAAGCGCAACGTTTCCACCACAATGGGCCTTTCTGCAGCTAAAAAATAAGACAAGTGGAGACCGCACCTATCTGCTGAATTGGGTTCCCAGCCCCTATTGCTCCCAACTTCCATTCTAGAGATAGGTGCAGGTCCCTCAGATGAGACCCAAATCTATGGGATATTTATGGAATACTATGTGTGTGTCCTCTCTTGTCTGTGCATATGTCCTCCAGCCCTGCAGCTTTAATAGTCTATTCATTAATCAGTAGGGTTGAGAAAGCTTTTCAAGAGTTCAGTTAGGCCAGTTTGCCAAATTTGGGCAAGAAGGTTGGCTTGGTCAAAATTAGGTTGAACTGAACCCGAATTTCACCAATACTCCTAAAGCGGATGTATAACATGAAGGAGCAAAATAAGAGGAAAGAAGGAAGAAGACAGGAAGAAGGAATGAAGAAAGAAGGAAGGAGAGGAAGAAGGACAATAGGAAGAAGAAGAATGGCAATAGGAAGAAGAAGAAGGACAATAGGAAGAAGAAGAAGAGGACAATAGGAAGAAGAAGAATAAGGACAATAGGAAGAAGAAGAATAAGGACAATAGGAAGAAGGAGAAGAAGAATAAGGACAATAGGAAGAAGGAGAAGAAGAATAAGGACAATAGGAAGAAGAAGAATAAGGACAATAGGAAGAAGGAGAAGAAGAAGAGGAACAAGAAGGAGAAGGAGAAGAAGAAGAGACATTTTAGTGGGTTTGGCTGAGATGAACCGCTATGATGTCTTCATTCTGAAATAGCATAGGTAAATCTGGAATGTAACTGTTTCTTATGTGCATCTACTTCCCTCTGCAGGATTGCCAGCAAATTTATGGAGAACCCATAAATAGTAATTTTTGCACATTAAAAACTAATCTTTTCTGCAATATTACGCTTTGCTACTTCAGCTTTCACAATGATTGTGATCAGTACATGATTCTGCTACTAGAACTGCAATCTATGAGGCTCCCGGGGAGACCTCAGTACTTCCTAATTGTACACATACGAGTGAGATGTACAAATAACACGGGATGTAAATTAGAATGATCAATATATGAGGTCAGTTTGGATGGACGCTTATTTATACCGGGATCTAAAAGGAATCATGTGCCCAGTTTCCTAATTACATTCTAGTAAATACTGGAGACTTGAGGAAGCTCATCTGTCTCCTGTATGTCAAAGTGAGTCCTGGGCTGCGGGCTGAGGGCTACAGCACAGCTTGACATCGCAGGCGGTCAATGCACTTACTTCCTTTATAGACAGAAAATGAAACAAAATCTCCTGCTGTTCCTTGACAAACCGACAGCATGGCATCTTCTTAGCAGATAGGAAGACTTGGATTTTACAATCAATAACTTCACTTTTATTTGATATTTTGCAGTAATTTAGATTACTTTTTGGACTGAAGAAATAACATAAAAGTTAAAGAGGTTATTTGATTTGGAAACCTCATTTTCAAATACTCTATTATGGCAATCTAGGTTAAAGAGGATCTGTCATACCATCGAAAAGCATCCGGTCTTATTAACAGTCATTGGCGCCGCTGCATGGATGGCAACCCCAATTTTTTTCACTAGCATTCCTCCACTCCCACATATTGAGATTGCTTCTTTCTTACCCCATATGCAAATGAGAGCTGAATGTGTCAATGGGGTGGACATTGGCATTCCAATACAAAATAGAGTGTACCTTTCATCTTGGACATTATCCAATATGTGTGGACAGTATCAGAATGGCTATCAGAGTGACAGAGGTTACGTCTCATGAGATGTAACCTCTGTCATGAGATCATGTAGTCCGTTATAGACCATTAATCTGCCCCCTGGGACCGATATGAATGCTGATAAAGGGACCAGACTAAAGTTGAGAGAGACACCACCCGGGGACAGAGTAGAGTAGAGACGAATGCCAAGCTGGCAACTACTCTGACAATTCTGACAATGCTGATTGGACAGTGTCAGAGCTGAAAATATAGTCTTTGTATTGGAGCACCGATATCCACCCCATTGACACATTAAAGGGGTTGTCCCGAGGCAGCAAGTGGGTCTATACACTTCTGTATGGCCATAATAATGCACTTTGTAATGTACATTGTGCATTAATTATGAGCCATACAGAAGTTATAAAAAGTTTTATACTTACCTGCTCCGTTGCTGGCGTCCTCGTCTCCATGGTGCCGACTAATTTTCGCCCTCCGATGGCCAAATTAGCCGCGCTTGCGCAGTCCGGGTCTTCTCCTCTTCTCTATGGGGCTCCGTGTAGCTCCGTGTAGCTCCGCCCCGTCACGTGCCGATTCCAGCCAATCAGGAGGCTGGAATCGGCAATGGACCGCACAGAAGCCCTGCGGTCCATGAAGACAGAGGATCCCGGCGGCCATCTTCAGCAGGTGAGTATGAAGACGCCGGACCGCCGGGATTCAGGTAAGCGCTGTGCGGGTGGTTTTTTTAACCCCTGCATCGGGGTTGTCTCGCGCCGAACGGGGGGGGGGGTTTAAAAAAAAAAAAAACCCGTTTCGGCGCGGGACATCTCCTTTAAGGCCTGATTTGCATACTGGACATGGAATCAAGTGGCATCATTATCTGAGCAACAAGGGCAGTTAAAAAAAAGGGGGCTACCATCAGTGCAGAAGTGCTCAGAGGCTGGTAATGAGACCTGAAGTTTTTTTTAGGACTTGACAGGTCTTTTTTAAAAGGGTTTTCCACTTTAGACAATCCCTTTTTGTTAAAAGGGGTCTAGTCACAAAAGCTGATCGCAAGGTTTTCAACTGTTGGGACCCATTGTGTTCAGTTGTGATCTATAATGGTATGAAGCAGTAACTGTTCAATTCCCCAACAGTGCCTCACCAGGGGAAAAGAAGAATTACACATTTCCCATTTAAATCAATAACCTCTATATATAATGCAAGGATAGTCTTCGAAAGTGAAATGCTAGCTTTTTGGATGGGAAATCTCAGTGTTTTTCAAAGTTGAGAGTAGCCAGCAACTGCCACAAATATCTAAACCATTAAAAAACACACCTAGTTTGTAAAAGTCTAAAATGATTAAAATATCACAATATTTATCCTACATGGTGAACAATATAAACAAAGTACAAGATGCTGAAATTGTGGGGGGTTCCTATGGCAGTTCTTAAAAAAAAAAAACAGAATAAAAAGTCATCAAAAAGATCTATGCAGTCCAAAATGGTACTAATAAAAACTACAGCTCACCATGCAAAAAATGAGCCCTTGCCCAGCCCAATCAACAAAAGGCAAAAAAAAGTAATGGGTCTCAGAATATGAGTAATGAATTTTTGTTTTCCAAAAAGTTTTTTTATTGTCTTAAAAATACTAAACCATAAAAAATTACATAAATTTGGTAGCACTGTAATCATACTCAGCCACAGAACAAAGATCATTTGCCATTTTAACTGCATCATGGACGCCCTAAAAACTAACACACTTACCAACCCCCACCTAAAAAAATTGACACAATTGCATTTTTTTTTTTTAATTTCATTGTACTTAAAAACTTTTTAAAGTACATTCTCTGGTACACTTAATAGTATACTAAAAAATATAACTCATTCCGCAAAAATCAAGCCCCCATGTAGCTATGTTGATAGAAAAATTAAAAAAAGTGATGACTTTTAATAGGTGGGGGCGAAAAAAATGAAATAAAAAAAAAAGAAAAATATCTGGTCTTGAAGGGGTTAACCTGATTGCACATTCCTGATTAAAGATGGTAAAATCCTTATATGCCGTGTTATTTCCCTAACAGCTCGGGAATAATGCCACAATTGGGCATCCCTTGAAGAGGCGCCTATATGACCTGCATTACTGAAGGTCATAGCAAATAAATAGTTGGGTTATTTACGTCTGGTCATTTAGAAGCCAAGGCCGATGTTCAGAAAAGAGTGAAATATTACACTCCCCGAAATCCTCTCTCCCAACACTTTATCTGTGTCATCCACAGTTAGATACAGATGACAAATCTAATCACGGCCCGAATAAATCAATACGCTGTTAAGCTGAGAGAACCGGGCAGCGGCCATGTTTCCCTAGGTTTGATCAGTGATCCTACAATCGTTCCATCAGCTGCTTTATTTCTATCTTATTGTACAATTTCCAGGAGTTTCCAGATAAATAATATGCTACATATACAGTATATATGAAAAAGTCCACCTTACATGCGGAATACAGATATATACGGTGGCAGAGCTGGATACAACTTGACATTGCATTCATTTTGCTCAGTTCTGCTACAGCCACATGGCGTCTTGTCTAAGTCTACTACTATGTCATTAAATGAAGCTTCCTCCGCTCGGATTGTCAGACGACGTTCTAACTAACTCAATTCCAAAAGTTCCACAACTCTATTTTCCCACTCAGACGAGTAAAAGCACTAGGAGGCCGCTCTGCGGCTTTTTGGACCCCCTCGCTATAAAGCACAGCAGAAGCCACTAGAACAATTCTTCAACTTTGAGGTCAAATCATGTATTTTTGTTAAAAAAAAAAATCATTTCATTTTCTAAAAAATTGATTTTTCATTTTATGAGAACTAGCCGCCCCGGTCTCTCCTCACGACCTTGTCTATCACAGATATCCTTTTAAGTTTAGTAATAAATGAAAGTAGTGGCAACATGACAGGACACAAGGCTATATGTGCCTATATACACCGCTCTACCAAAAGTAATTGGACAACTGAACAAGAACCAAAAGTAGTATTTACTTACATATCTTCATACTTAGAGAGGCCTGCTGTGGGAACCTTGTGCAGCCAGTCGACTCTTGGGACATCCATATCCTCAACCAACGTAGCACAGTGTTGGATGGGTAACAAGGGACGTTGTCTTGTCGGAAGTATGGCCGACCATTCTCAGAATGTTACCATATTGTCAGCAGTACATTATTATTTAGAATGTCAGGGTACACCTCCGTGTTCATGGGTCTTGTCCCTACAACTATTCATGCCATGTAAAGCATTTCGCGATCATACTGGAACCTCCACCATACTCACCGGTTGCTCAACACACTCAGGCAAAAAGCATTCCCCAGGCATCCTCCACACCCAGGTACCTCCAGCTGATGTGAAGATGGTAGCACAATTCATCACTCAATAAAACGCTCTTCCATTGCTCAACTGCCCAATGACAACGCTCCTTTCACCACTGTGAATGTGCATCTTCTGTGAGAGAACTCACCCAACATTTGCAGGATGAATGGAGGGAAATACCAGCTGAAGTGCATAAGACATTAGTTTGAAGGCATGCCACTCATAGTATCTGATGTCATTAGGGTCAAAGGAGCCCCACTAAGTATTAACATATGGAAATAAATACTATTCTTCATGAGGTGTCCTATTACTTTTGGTTTTATAGTATATTTTATATATAGAGATACGGAGGTAGCAAAAGCTCAGCTAAGAACTTTACATATAGAGATGTGGAGACTATCTGTACCCACATCAGCTAATGCTATTTGTGCTTACATCATTTACATTTAGCACCAAAAGGCTATAGAACAATATCCATGTCTACAAAATGTATACAGTATACTATATAGAAACAGACAGCTAACCATATATGTGCCTAAAACATATATATATAATGTACATAGACAGAGTGGTAACATTATCTGGGCTTTCATCATCTACATACATTGTAGGCCACTGAGACCGCCCTATTTGTGCTCAAATCATCAGTTATTTAAAGAGACAAGGAGCTAAAACTATCTGTGCCTATATCATTTACAGATAGAGACAGGGAGCCAATACTATCTCTGCCGCTAAAAGGTTTAACTAAAAATATACATTCTACCTCAAAGTAAAAATTGTATTACAGCACATTAAATGTTAGGCACAAAGACCTCTCTCTGTGCCCCTGAAATTCTAAACACCCACTACTGTATAACAGAATGGATTATGGGTAATTATTTAGTAGTAGATGACTATAGGGTTCAATCATATAATCAATCTTACTGTACTGTGCATGCTTGCTTATAATTATAGCTAGAATACGGGTAAAGGTGGGTAATGCATTAGACCATCACCCCCCCTCCTCCCCCCACCTGTGCCCCCCCCCCCCAATGGAGCATGCAATATCCACAAAGCAGTTTTTTGAAGTCCCATAACTTTAATCACAATAATCATGCCTCTTCTTTGCTAACCCCATCGCTGGTAGGAACTACTAGGAACTATTTAAGATGCATTGGATAGGAGAACACAGCAATGCTTGGGATGTAACTAATGCAGCCTCGGCAGGACCCCATCGTGCGAATTTCAGGGTAATAAGTATAATTTTCACATTTTTATCTTCTATTCAGTGGTGACTAAAAATAGTAAAAAGTCAGGAAATTGGAATTTAATTCATTATTTTGCAAGGAAAATCTGTCCCCTCATTTATAATTTTTATGGATTCGACCCCATTAAAGGTGCGCCTTCTATATAAATCTTTGCTCGCTTTCGTCCTGCTGTTTTTTCATTAAGCCGCAGCTCCGTCTCACATTAAAACACCTCGTTCATGTATCATTCAGGCATGTGAACGATTACCCAATGTCTTTCAGTTGTCAGAGTAATGAGAGTAGGAAGTGAATGAGAAATGAATGCCACTGTCTCCTGGGATGGACAGAGTGATTTTTATCATCATCACTTATACCATATAATTGTGTCTTAAATGCATCCCTCAAAAAGTTCAGCACTTTTGATAGTTCCCAGTGAAGCGCCGGGGCCTTGGCGAGTTCCCAGCCATGTGAGGAGATGGGCGAGGATTACCATTAAAAATGAATTTTCCGAAATGGCTTTTGAACTGGCATTAATATGTTATTTGCTTTTGTGCTTCTTTAATTCTTTCAGCGCTGCAGTAATTGTAATCCCTGTAGTCATTGAAAAGTCGTAAATGCTTCAAAGAACTACTCACAGTACTTATGTATTGAATGGCTGTGGTTATTGGAAGCTAAAAAACATGGATAGATAGATAGACAGATAGATATAGATAGATAGATAGAGAGAGAGAGATAGATAGATAGATAGATAGATAGATAGATAGATAGATAGATATGAGATAGGTAGATAGATAGATATGAGATAGATAGATAGATAGATAATAGATATGAGATAGATAGATATGAGATAGATAGATAGATAGATAGATAGATATGAGATAGATAGATAGATAGATAGATAGATAGATAGATAGATAGATAGATATGAGATAGATAGACAGATAGATAGATAGATAGATAGATAGATAGGAGATAGATAGATATGAGATGGATAGATAGATAGATAGATAGATAGATAGATAGATAGATAGATAGATAGATATGAGATGAATATATGGATATGAGATAGATAGATAGATAGATAGATAGATAGATAATGAGATAGATAGATATGAGATAGATAGATAGATAGATAGATATGAGATGAATATATGGATATGAGATAGATAGATAGATCTTAGATAGATAGATAGATAGATAGATAGATAGATAGATAGATAGATAGATAGATATGAGATAGATAGATAGATAGATATGCGATAGATAGGTATGAGACAGATAGATAGATATGAGATAGATAGATATAAGACAGACAGTTAGATAGATAGACAGATAGATATGAGATAGATAGATATGAGATGGATAGATAGATAGATAGATAGATAGATAGATATGAATATATAGATATGAGATAGATAGATAGATATAAGATGAATATATAGATATGAGATAGATAGATAGATATGAGATAGATAGATAGATAGATAGATAGATAGATAGATAGATAGATAGATAGATATGAGATAGATAGATAGATATGAGATAGGTAGATAGATGAATAGATATAAGATAGATAGATAGATAGATATGAGATAGATAGATAGATAGAAAAATAGATATGAGATAGATAGATATGAGATAGATAGATATGAGATAGATAGATAGATATGAGATAGATAGATAGATAGATAGATAGATAGATAGATAGATATGAGATAGATAGATAGAAAAATAGATATGAGATAGATAGATAGATAGATAGATAGATAGATAGATAGATATGAGATAGATAGATAGATAGATAGATAGATAGATAGATAGATAGATATGAGATAGATAGATAGATGATAGATAGATAGATAGATAGATAGATAGATAGATAGATAGATAGATATGAGATAGAGAGATAGATAGAAATGAGATAGATAGATATGAGATAGATAGATAGATAGATAGATAGATAGATAGATAGATAGATAGATAGATCACAAAAGTAGGCAGCACAGTACCCTAGTTATATATAAAAAAATTCAACTGTCAGCAATTAATCCTTATCCAAGGCACAATAAATATATTCCAAGAACTTTGCAGAACTCTCAGGATATATTTAATATTTTATAATGCATGGGGTTGAATCTTGAGTCTGTATTAATTTTGGAGTCAGATCTAAAGGTCTGTATTAATTATTGGCCTAATCTGGTGTCTATTAATTATGTGGTCAGTATATTAATCATGACAGCAGGAGAGCAGTGTTCTGCAGAGGCTGGAGATGGGCTGCAGAGGCAAAGACCTAAAGTCGGAGGTATAACATGAATCTCTCGAGCCCCAATGCAAAATCTGCAACAGAGTCCCTCAGTTACCTTGTGTCATTTATACTGTATACTGGTGTTTTCTTCTGTAGCAGAGGGGCTTTTGGGCTCAATTAGGCTCCAGGTCCCTGGTACAAAAGCTTCTTTTGCACCCACTATAGCTATATGCCTGGCCAATGATGTCACGGCAACAATCTGCAGTCTTTTGGGAGAAATTGCCAGGATGGTCTGGGCCAAATGGAGAATGTGAGGTGAGTCATTGGATTGAATGTTTATTCTGCCTTTATGTTTCCTTTAATATGTGTTTAAATATATATTTTTTAGAGAGTAGGGCGGGGTGTTAATTAATTTTGCTGATTGCAGGGTGGAGGTTGGTAATTTGCCTAATATGCCTGTAGCGCCTTGTCCTGGCCCTGATGAGACAACCACTCTAATTGGACCAGAACTCTTCAAATTACTGGAACCACAATCATATATTGGGAATACTACAAACAACATAGGTATCACTGCAATACTATCCCCTTTAAAAACATACTTTACCAATTACTTTAAAAAACCCATATAACTAAAATCAACATTGGTACTCAATTAAAGTATATGCATCCATCAATATCTCAGGTTAAATCAGGTAAACTATCTAAATAGTGTTTTATTAAACATGCTGGTTTAACAGCCATAAACCAATATGGCGCCTTTAATTCTCAGAGCACTGAATTATCAGCCAGATACATACATCAGGTAGATCAAATCACCATATTACTCACGGTACGATGGATCTGTGTTTACCTTCTGATATTCCATCCTTCATTCTCTAACTAAGTGGAAAGCAGGGGGTTGTGTTTAAGCATATAGGTTAGGGTTGCCACTAAATTACAGTCAAGCACTGCGAGCCCAGTCTGTCCTTATGATGACCACTGGTACACGCTACCAAACTGTTGAGTGATCAACCCGAAAAAAACGCCCCCATTCACTGCCGGCTGAACCCTGTAGTTTACCTATCAAACCCTGACTGGCCGCATATGCTCACGTGTCCAATGTGCTTTTTCCTACTGTGTTGTGACTAGTGTGGTATAATGGTATTGGTAAAGTCTCATCCGCTAGAGTGATCGATGGAGGCTTTAGCGTTACAAGTGTTTGTAGTGGTGAGAGCGCATGGATCAGTCGATCCGTGACAACTAGAATCGTTAGGGGACTTCCAAAAAGGGGGCACTCAGACTGGCCTCCTGATACATGGACATGCAGATGTAGACGTAAACTATCTTGCAAAGCATGGGGTATTTAAACGTCATGGGCAGCCAAACGATTGGTGTATATACAATAAACCACTCCCACCATCTAAATGGTAGTATGCTTTCTAGCCAATCTAATTGCCGATTCTGTTAGATGACGATATTGAATGCGCATGCATCTCACCTTATGTTCAAGCACAATTACGTGCAGACATGATACAAATGAAATGCAACCCACACTCCAAGATCGTGCAGGTACGTGATGGCTCAACCAGATGGCGATAGTATACATGCATGAGTCTCACCGTATGGCCAAGCACAATTATGTTCAGATGATATACTAATGGAACCCACTCAATGCTCCACATTCGCAAAGCATGCATAGTAAACAATAATGTACTGTACACATGCGTACTTAAAGGAGATGTCCCGCGCCGAAACGGGGTTTTTTTTTTTTAAACCCCCCCCCCGTTCGGCGCGAGACAACCCCGATGCAGGGGTTAAAAAAACCACCCGCACAGCGCTTACCTGAATCCCGGCGGTCCGGCGTCTTCATACTCACCTGCTGAAGATGGCCGCCGTGATCCTCTGTCTTCATGGACCGCAGGGCTTCTGTGCGGTCCATTGCCGATTCCAGCCTCCTGATTGGCTGGAATCGGCACGTGACGGGGCGGAGCTACACGGAGCTACACGGAGCCCCATAGAGAAGAGGAGAAGACCCGGACTGCGCAAGCGCGGCTAATTTGGCCATCGGAGGGCGAAAATTAGTCGGCACCATGGAGACGAGGACGCCAGCAACGGAGCAGGTAAGTAAAAAACTTTTTATAACTTCTGTATGGCTCATAATTAATGCACAATGTATATTACAAAGTGCATTAATATGGCCATACAGAAGTGTATAGACCCACTTGCTGCCTCAGGACATCTCCTTTAAACTTTAGATTATCACATAGTCGTAGAATGAGATAATTTATATAGAAGTACAGTTGACTATAACTCCTTACACGTGTGCCCTTATATCAATACTGTCCAAGTTTATATTAACTGTTTGTAACTTTAAATGATGATGGAAAATACATTGTGTGCAATAAGAAAGAGTGTATTAAAAAACGGATCTCCTATAATGTTATGGTTATATATGGACTCATATCTTCACTATGTTGTATCCGTCTTTTATGATATATCTATAAAGACATTTTTCTGTCAGATGTAGAATACAAGTTATCCTATCGGTCAGATAAGGCCACCCATTGCCTCTACAAAAATCAGGGAAAGGACAGGGTCTCATTTAGACCGTTTGGTGCGACCATGTTTAATCCTTGTAACCATTCGGCCTCCTTACATAGCAATTTGTATCCCAATCTTCCCCACAGGGAGATTTCCAATTGGCCTCTATTACATTGAACTTTAAAACATTCAAATCTCCAGGATATTTTGCCAACACATACCTGGCAACTGGGATGTCTTTACCATTTCTTATACCATCCAGATGATCTTCTATTCTTTTCTTCGATTGGCGACTGGTCTTTCCCACATATTCTAGGGGGCTCGTGCATGAACACATGTAAACTACCCCCTCCGTTTTACAATTGCAAAAGTCATGTAAGAAGAACTCCTCACCCATACAATGACACCTAAAAGAGTTTGTCTGTACTGTATATGGGCGTGCATGCATCTGCCACAGCAAAGCATTCCAACCAAGTGTTCGTTCTTCTAGGGGCCTCATAGTGACTGTGAGTCAATCTATCTTTTAGTGCTCTTCCATTAGAAGAAGTCACCAAAGGGTGATCAGTGATTACATCACTTAAATCTTTGTTATTTCTCAAAATGCCCCAATATATTCTCAATATTCCAATAGCTTTTCCTGCCCTATCATTATAAGTGGTCATTACACGTATCTTTCTATTTGTCTTTCCCCTACTCTTTGGGACTAAAAGCTTGGATCTTTCAATATGCATTGCCATATCAAACCCTGGTGGAACGTACCATCAGGAATACTCCTCTGCTTGAACCAACTACGGAGCTCCCCTGCTTGCTCTCTGACAATACAATTTGAGGAAAAATTTTGATGGACCTGAGGTACTTCCCCTTGGGTATACCACTCCCGGGGTGCAAGGATGGTGGCTCTTTCACTTAAGCAATGTGTTTGTTGATGTATGTTTCCTAAAGCTCTTAGTTTGCAAACCCCCACAGCCATCCTTCTCAATACTTAAATCCAGGAATGTTAATCTCTGGAGGTGTATCTCACTCGTTAAGTGAATTCCGATATTATGATTAAGGCGTTCCATGAATCCATTAAGCGACACTTCAGTACCTCTAATGAATCTACCCCAAAAGGCAATTTAATCAGTCCACCAGTTCAGGAACAAATTAGCAAAGGTGTGCATGCTATGGCTTCGAGTAAATTCCGATAGCTTGACCACAAAAAAATTGTGAAGACTATACTAAATTCTCTTCATCTTCAATAAATATTTGATGAGACCCCCAAATCATATGGGATATTACTATATAGTGATTCCACATCTATTAGAAAATGTTGGACTCTTACACCAGCCCTTTTAGGTCACCCAGAACTGACCTGGATTATAGAGGAGTCCCGTTGGTCTAGAGGACTCCTCTACGAAGTACGTGTGAAAAAAATGTCTCTTCTTCATTGCCTATCTGGTATTTCTTGGTGGCTATCGACCCACCAAGAGTGCGGGAATTTTTCACTTCTAACTTTGCTTGTTTATATGACCAAGGTATTATTATAACCTGGTGGTTTCCCATGATGCTCTCCCTATGCATTAGGATGCTTATCAGGGATTTGGTGCTGGATTGGATTTTTAACCACATTGAAGGCAACCTTGGACCAGCAGTCAGACGCTTGTGAACTGATGGGCATTCCATACCAGATGAGTCCATCCTAAACTCATATATATATATATAAGAAATGTTTCCATTGTTCAGAGCACTATCCATATTTATATCCATGTCAGAACAAATGTTGTTTCAGTAGCATGCCATGCACCCCTGTTAGTACTGTTAATAAAGTCGTAGGCCCATATCCAGCATATATGCGATGTGTGCAAAAAATATATTCCTACTTATGAAACAAAGAAGCTCCTTGTCAGTATTCCAAGCAGAATCCTTATAAAGTCTCCCGGTAAGATGATCAAATTCAGCACAGGAACTCACAGCATGATCAAAACAGCACTCAAGATTACACAAGGAGCTGCTCACATACACAAGACTCAAAAGCGCGTCAGTCACTGCAATGTGGCTGCAAAGTGAATATATATGAAGGCGAACGGTTGCGGTGACACCAGCATAAATCATGTGACAAGCAAATAGAGCTCCTTCAGGTGTGATAAATGTCTTCAAATGTGGCGAGAATTTCTTAATGCTAGATAGAACACATAAGTGATTATCAAGACTGATCCCGGCGTACGCCGAACACGTTCTTAGGCAGCGGCCTCCTGTGGAAGATTAGAACACAGAATGGCAATAGATGCAGTGAAGTCCTGAGTAAATGAGAAGAAGTGGCTACAGACTTTATTTACAGAGAGACATATGTGTGCTCGTAGTTCGGCAGATTGACGCCATTAATAACCATTTTCTCCATGGGAAACCTGACTTTGGTGTGCATAGCTTGTGGCATCATCTTCCCTGGGGGTCTGATGATACCAGCATGTTGTCATGTTATATTGTGATTTATATTTAGAAATATGCTGTTTTCTGTATTCCTGTATACAAGATTTACTGACGTATGCCGATCTGACACAGTGCACTTATATACTGAATGGACTAAATGATGCTACATGCAACCAGCTGGGATTGGTGTATGGGCCAAAGGAGAAAACGGCACCACCGTTTCTGTTATCAGGGGCCTCCAATGCCCTGTTAAATGGAAATCATAGTGTCTGCTGGGTACTGTAATAAACATATAGGCATAATAAACAATGCATTCAGAAAGTCTTCCAGGCCTTTCATTTTTTTTTTTTTTTTTACATTTTCTCATATCATGGCCTTGTGCAAATAAAAAAATCAAGTTTTCCCCATTTTTCTGCACCCCATAATGACAAAGTTAAAACAGAATGTTAGATGTAAATTTCTTACAGAAGATAAACTAACATTTAGCATTGACATAAGTATTCACACCCTGTACTCAGCACTTAGTTGAAGCACCTTTGGCAGCGATTACAGCCTCCAGTCTTTTTGGATATGATGCCACAAGCTTTTCACACTTGGATTTGGGGCAGAGGCGTAACTTGAAATTTCTGAGCCCCAATACAAAATCGGTAACAGGGCTCCCAACTATAATGCTTTATTCATAGTACTGGGCTTCCTATATGGAGAAGAGAGGCCTTATGGGCCCCCAAAGGCTCCTGGGCCCGAGTGCAACCGCATCCCCTGCATCCCTTACAGTTACGCCCCTGCTTTGGGGATTTTCTACTATTCTTCTCTGCAGATCCTCTCAAGCTCTGTCAGATTGGATGGGGGCCGTATGTGGATGGCCATTTCCAGGTCTCTGCAGAGATGTTTGATTGGGTTCATGTCACAGCTATGGCTGGGCCTCTGAAGGACATTCACAGAGTTGTCCCCAAGTCACTTCTATGTTATCTTGGCTGTAGATTGGCTTGTTGGAAGATGAACCTCCTTCCCAGTCTGAAGTCCCTTGTGCTCTGGATCAGGTTTTCATTAATATCTCTGTACTTTGCTCCATTCAGCTTTCCATCAGCCCTGAACAGTATCCCTGTGCCAGCCAATAAAAAGCAAACCCACAGCACAATGCTGCCACTTCTGAAGGAGAACGGGTGCTTAGTGCAGGCTGCAGATTTACTGGGCTGGGGTTAGAAACTCACATCTGCAGTACGGAAGCAAATAGAGAGGCAGCCACAAGTACACCCCTACCTTCAGGACAGGACTTTGGGAGCTCCATTGTAAACTACTTGAATTTTCACAATCTGGATGCTGAAAAACGTGAGTTGATTGTTTCCCCTCCTGTCTTCTTGGACTCTTTCCCACTATGGGTGTCTCGAGACATCGCACCAGGGAGCAGAGACCTTACCATCATCCCCAAACCTTTCACTGTAGTGCATCCAGGTGGGAAAGAGACACATCCTGTAACAAACAGCAGGAACATCAAGTTTATTTACCCTACTCCTACAAATCTCTGCAGTGCCACTTTTCAGGAGTTAGAAGAGGCGATGTACCATCTACCTTCTAATAGCTGGTGATGCAGAGGCATTACACCAGCTCTCATTTGCATACCAAATTTCCCAGATGAGCATTGCATGGCCTTTAAATTTTCCTCACACCCACTAGGCGTTCTCCACAAGTTGAAACTACATTCCAGCTTACACATGCCTGCAACAGATGGGATTGCAGATAATTAGGAAACAGAGCATTTACACCATTATATAGTAGGATGCTCCCCACTTATGATGATGTGTGCCAAGGGGTTGTAATTGAAGTTGGGAGCATAGGCATAGACTGCCTGAAGTACAGTAAAGACTGACTCAAGCAAAGTGGTATGAGAGAGGAAGTGAAGGTGAAACACGGTTGCTATTTGGCATCATATTATTGGTTTCAGAATACTTAGAAGAATATGTGGCAGCCCTTATAAGCAAAGTCATATTGGTGATTGTTGGTTGTTATCAGTCGGCATGTTATCCTTTTCTAAGACTTCATTCTTATCCAGTATGCAGTGCAGCTATCATTAATGTATCTTATGCATGCCCAAAAATTCAAGAATTAATTTGCATTTGTACAGGTAGGAACTCAGCTTTTTGGTGGTATAGACTATATATTGCATCCTCTCTTATTGGCTTTGCTATTAGAGCATCCATCAACAGCAGAAAGCCTTCTTGTTGATGGTTTTTAGGTAGCAACAGAATATTTGTACATTATATTCACATTATATTACAAATATTGGTTACATTTTAGATACAACTTGTTATTCATGTAATTTCATTCAAAATTAGGAGTAAGGCCCCCTGCACATGGGCGGAAATTCCGAGGCGGGATTTCCCACAGAATTTCCACCCGTGCCCGATTGCAAGCTTTGACTTCAAGTCGACAAACACCTGAGCCCAGATGCTGTCTTGAAATTCTGCAAGTTGCATCTCCATATTATCAATTTGCATCCATTGGAAACCATTTAATTCCAAACTACTGTAGATGGCTACCTTAGGATGCTTAATTATTTTCATGGTCTGTTCTAGGCTTCAAAAGTAATTAAAGGGGTTGTCTCACGCCGAAACAGTTTTTTTTTTATTCAATAGGCCCCCCGTTCGGCGCGAGACAAACCCAAGGGATGGGTTAAAAAAAAAAAAGTTTATTACTTACCCAAATCCCCGCGATGCGGCGACTTCTTTCTTCCTTTACCAAGATGGCCGCTGGGATCTTCACCCACGATGCACCGCGGGTCTTCTCCCATGGTGCACCGTGGGCTCTGTGCGGTCCATTGCCGATTCCAGCCTCCTGATTGGCTGGAATCGGCACACGTGACGGGGTGGAGCTACGAGGACCAGCTCTCTGGCACGAGCGGCCCTATTCACCAGGGAGAAGACCGGACTGCGCAAGCGCGTCTAAAAACGCCAGAAGACAGCGAATTTAGACGCATCCATGGCGACGGGGACGCCAGCAATGGAGCAGATAAGTGAATAACTTCTGTATGGCTCATAATTAATGCACGATGTGTATTACAAAGTGCATTAATATGGCCATACAGAAGTGCTGAACCCCACTTGCTGCCGCGGGACAACCCCTTTAAATCTATCCCTGAACTGGTCAAGTAACGAGTCTAAAACATGTTGGTACTTTGTATGCAAGGGTTCCATTTCATTGGGTACAGCTGCACTGGTCTTCTCAAAATACTTTGTTCTCGAGGAAAATACTTATAAGTTTTAGTTTCTACTAGAGATGAGCGAACGTGTTCTTCCGAGCTTGATATTCGTGCGAATATTAGGGTGTTCGGGATGTTCGTTATTCGTAACGAACACCATGCGGTGTTCTGGTTATTTTCACTTCCTTCCCTGAGACGTTAGCGCGCTTTTCTGGCCAATTGAAAGACAGGGAAGGCATTACAACTTCCCCCTGTGACGTTCAAGCCCTATACCACCCCCCTGCTGTGAGTGGCTGGGAAGATCAGGTGTCACCCGAACATAAAAGTCGGCCCCTCCCGCGGTTCGCCTCAGATGCGGTGTGAGTTAGATGAGGGACAGTGCTGTTTGTACCGGAGCTGCTGTAGGGAAAGAATTGGTAGTTAGTGTAGGCTTCAAGACCCCCCAAAGGTCCTTATTAGGGCCACTGATAGCTGTGTGTTGGCTGCTGTTAGCAGTGGCAAATTTTTTTTTCTCAAAATCGCCTCTGCAGACCGTTGCACCTGGCATTAGGGACAGAAGTGCTGCATAGGCAGGGAGAGTGTTAGGAGTGAGTGTAGCCTTCAAGAACCTCAACGGTCCTTTCTAGGGCCATATTTATCCGTGTGCAGTACTGTCCAGGCTGCTGTTAGCTGTGCTGCATTTTTTTTTTGCTTCTCAAAATCGCCTCTGCAGAGCATTGCACCCTCCATTGATACTGCAGGGAAAGAATTGTATAGGCAGGGCGACAACACAGTTGTTATTCATAGAATATACGCAGTGCTGCCTTTTGGTGCCAAAAAACTGAAAACAAATCTATTTGTCCAGCCTCTGTCCGTCCTAAGGGCTGTGGACACGTGTGAGCTGCGTGAACAACATTGCTAAATCAGACGCACCCAGCTACGCTTTACTGCTGGCTTCGCCATTTGCTTTCCTTAATTGGGAAAAAAATACCTGCTCTCCAAGAGTTATAATAACTCTGCTACCCTCACGTTCTGTGACACATAAGCAGGGACACAGCACAGTTATTAAACTTCTCATGTTCATTGAATATACGCAGTGCTGCCTTTTGGTGGAAAAAAACTGAAAACAAATCTATTTGTCCAGCCTCTGTCCGTCCTAAGGGCGGTGGACACGTGTGAGCTGCGTGAACAACATTGCTAAATCAGACGCACCCAGCTACGCTTTACTGCTGGCTTTGCCATTTGCTTTCCTTAATTGGGAAAAAAATACCTGCTCTCCAAGAGTTATAATAACTCTGCTACCCTCACGTTCTGTGACACATAAGCAGGGACACAGCACAGTTATTAAACTTCTCATGTTCATTGAATATACGCAGTGCTGCCTTTTGGTGGAAAAAAACTGAAAACAAATCTATTTGTCCAGCCTCTGTCCGTCCTAAGGGCGGTGGACACGTGTGAGCTGCGTGAACAACATTGCTAAATCAGACACACCCAGCTACGCTTTACTGCTGGCTTCGCCATTTGCTTTCCTTAATTGGGAAAAAAATACCTGCTCTCCAAGAGTTATAATAACTATGCTACCTTCACGTTCTGTGACACATTAGCAGGGACACAGCACAGTTATTAAACTTAGATAATTCATTCACTAGAGGCAGTGGGGCCTTTCGTTTTCCAAAAAGGGCAAAAATTATATTTGGCCTGCAGTCTTGCGCCAATTTATTTCCTGCCTGTGAAATCAAATCACTGGTAATACAGCATGCTGAGGGGTAGGGGTAGGCCTAGAGGACGTGGACGCGGCCGAGGACGCGGAGGGCCAAGTCAGGGTGTGGGCACAGCCCGAGCTCCTGATCCCGGTGTGTCGCAGCCGACTGCTGCGCGATTAGGAGAGAGGCACGTTTCTGGCGTCCCCACATTCATCGCCCAATTAATGGGTCCACGCGGGAGACGGTTATTAGAAAATGAGCAGTGTGAGCAGGTCCTGTCCTGGATGGCAGAAAGTGCTTCGAGCAACCTATCGTCTACCCGCAGTTCTGCGCCGTCCACTGCTGCCAATCCGAATCCTCTGTCTGCTGCTCCTCCTTCCTCCCAGCCTCCTCACTCCACTACAATAACACCTGCTCAGGAGCGGGAACACTCCCAGGAACTGTTCTCGGGCCCCTGCCTAGATTGGGCAGCAGCGGTTCCTCTCCCACCAGAGGAGTTTATCGTCACTGATGCCCTACCATTCGAAAGTTCCCGGGGTCCGGGGGAAGAGGCTGGGGACTTCCGCCAACTGTCTCAACAACTTTCTGTGGGTGAGGAGGACGATGACGATCAGACACAGTTGTCTTGCAGTGAGGTAGTAGTAAGGGCAGTAAGTCCGAGGGAGCAGCGCACAGAGGATTCGGAGGAAGAGCAGCAGGACGATGAGGTGACTGACCCCACCTGGTGTGCAACGCTTACTCAGGAGGACAGGTCTTCAGAGGGGGAGTCAAGGGCATCAGCAGGGCAGGTTGCAAGAGGCAGTGCGGTGGCCAGGGGTAGAGGCAGGGCCAGACCGAATAATCCACCAAGTGTTTCCCAAAGCGCCCCCTCGCGCCATGCCACCCTGCAGAGGCCGAGGTGCTCTAAGGTCTGGCAGTTTTTCACAGAGACGCCTGACGACCGACGAACAGTGGTGTGCAACCTTTGTTGCGCAAAACTCAGCCGGGGAGCCAACACCAACAGCCTCACCACCACCACCATGCGCAGACATATGATGGCCGTCGCTTGCGCAAGTGTTCGAGCGCAAGCGCAAGTACGCCGCCACGCACCCGCACGCTCAAACGTTAACCGTCCGCATAGCAAAATTCATCAGCCTTGAGATGCTGCCGTATAGGGTTGTGGAAACTGAGTCCTTCAAAAGTATCATGGAGGCGGCGGCCCCGCGCTACTCAGTTCCCAGTCGCCACTACTTTTCCCGATGTGCCGTCCCAGCCCTGCACGACCACGTCTCCCGCAACATTGTGCGCGCCCTCACCAACGCGGTTACTGCCACGGTCCACTTAACTACGGACACGTGGACAAGCGCAGGCGGGCAGGGCCACTACATCTCCCTGACGGCACATTGGGTGAATTTAGTGGAGGCTGGGACAGAGTCAGAGCCTGGGACCGCTCACGTCCTACCCACCCCCAGAATTGCGGGCCCCAGCTCGGTGGTGGTATCTGCGGAGGTGTATGCTTCCTCCACTAAAGCACCCTCCTCCTCCTCCTCCTCCTCTGTCTCGCAATCAAGATGTGTTAGCAGCAGCATGTCGCCAGCAGTCGGTGTCGCGCGGTGTGGCAGCACAGCGGTGGGCAAGCGTCAGCAGGCCGTGCTGAAACTACTCAGCTTAGGCGATAAGAGGCACACGGCCCACGAACTGCTGCAGGGTCTGACAGAGCAGACCGACCGCTGGCTTGCGCCGCTGAGCCTCCAACCGGGCATGGTCGTGTGTGACAACGGGCGTAACCTGGTGGCGGCTCTGCAGCTCGGCAGCCTCACGCACGTGCCATGCCTGGCCCACGTCTTTAATTTGGTGGTTCAGCGCTTTCTGAAAAGCTACCCACGCTTGTCAGACCTGCTCGTAAAGGCGCGCCGGCTCTGCGCACATTTCCGCAAGTCCCACACGGACGCTGCCACCCTGCGCACCCTGCAACATCACTTTAAGCTGCCAGTGCACCGACTGCTGTGCGATGTGCCCACACGGTGGAACTCTACGCTCCACATGTTGGCCAGGCTCTATGAACAACGTAGAGCTATAGTCGAATACCAACTCCAACATGGGCGGCGCAGTGGGAGTCAGCCTCCTCAATTCCTTTCAGAAGAGTGGGCCTGGTTGGCAGACATCTGCCATGTCCTTGGTAATTTTGAGGAGTCTACCCAGGTGGTGAGCGGCGATGCTACAATCATTAGCGTCACCATTCCTCTGCTATGCATCTTGAGAAATTCCCTGCAAACCATAAAGGCAGCTGCTTTGCGCTCGGAAACGGGGGCGGGGGAAGACAGTATGCCGCTGGATAGTCAGGGCACCCTCCTGTCTATTTCTCAGCGCGTACAGGAGGAGGAGGAGGAGCATGAGGAGGATGAGGAGGAGGGGGAAGAGACAGCTTGGCCCGCTGCTGACGGTACACCGGCTGATTGCCTGTCATCCTTTCAGCGTGTATGGCCTGAGGAGGAGGAGGAGGAGGAGGAGGATCCTGATAGTGATCTTCCTAGTGAAGACAGCCATGTGTTGCGTACAGGTACCCTGGCACACATGGCTGACTTCATGTTAGGATGCCTTTCTCGTGACCCTCGCGTTGCACGCATTCTGGCCACGACGGATTACTGGGTGTACACACTGCTCGATCCACGGTATAAGGAGAACCTGCCCACTCTGATTCCCGAAGAGGAAAGGGGTTCGAGAGTGTTGCTATACCACAGGACCCTTGCGGACAAGCTGATGGTAAAATTCCCAGCCGACAGCGCTAGTGGCAGAAGGCGCAGTACCGAGGGCAAGGTAGCAGAGGATGTGCGTAGATCGAGCAGCATGTACATCCCAGGCAGTGCAACAGTCTTTAAGGGCCTGGCCAGCTTTATGGCTCCCCACCAAGACTGTGTCACCGCTCCCCAGTCACGGCTGAGTCGGCGGGAGCACTGTAAAAGGATGGTGAGGGAGTACGTAGCGGATCGCACGACCATCCTTGGTGACGCCTCTGCCCCCTACAACTACTGGGTGTCGAAGCTGGACATGTGGCCTGAACTAGCGCTGTATGCCCTGGAGGTGCTTGCTTGTCCTGCGGCTAGCGTCTTGTCGGAGAGGGTGTTTAGTGCGGCTGGGGGAATCATCACAGATAAGCGTAGCCGCTTGTCAACCGACAGTGCCGACAGGCTAACACTCATCAAGATGAACAAAGGCTGGATTTCCCCAGACTTCTGTTCTCCACCAGCGGACAGCAGCGATACGTAAGCAATACGTAGGCTGCACCCGCGGATGGAAGCTACGTTCTCTCTCACCATCCAAAACGGGGACATTTCTGCTTCATCAATCTGTGTCTAATATTCCTCCTCCTCCTCCTCCTGCTCCTCCTCCTGAAACCTCACGTAATCACGCTGAACGGGCAATTTTTCTTAGGGCCACAAGGCTCACTCAAATAATTTTTCAGAACAATTTTTATAAGTTTCAATGCGCTTAAAAGCATTGGAACTTTAACTTGAACCAATTTTTCGTTACACTGGGCTGCCTCCAGGCCTAGTTACCACTTAAGCCACATTAACCAAAGCGATTAATGGGTTTCACCTGCCCTCTTGGCTGGCCATGGCCAATTTTTGGGATGTACATTAGTACTGTTGATACAGCAATTTTTGTGGGCCCTCGCCTACAGTGTAATCAAATTAATTTTTAGCCCACCTGCATTACAGCTGACGTTACCTCAGCTGTGTTGGGCAATGCAATGGGATATTTTTATGTACCGCCGGTGGGTTCCAGGGAGCCACCCATGCTGTAGGTGCACACTGAGTTTTTAATACATCTGTACACTTCTAAAGAACCCGTCTGACTGGGGCATGCAGTGTGGGCCGAAGCCCACCTGTATTACGCACGACATTACTACCTCAGCTGTGTTGGGCAATGCAATGGGATATTTCTATGTACCGCCGGTGGCTTCCTGGCACCCACCCAGGCAGTGGGTCCACAGGGAGTTTAACCTACATGTGTCCACTTGTAAAGAACCCCAGTCTGACTGGGGCATGCAGTGTGGGCCGAAGCCCACCTGCATTAAGCACGACATTACTACCTCAGCTGTGTTGGGCAATGCAATGGGATATTTTTATGTACCGCCGGTCGGTTCCAGGGAGCCACCCATGCTGTAGGTGCACACTGAGTTTTTAATACATCTGTACACTTCTAAAGAACCCGTCTGACTGGGGCATGCAGTGTGGGCCGAAGCCCACCTGCATTAAGCACGACATTACTACCTCAGCTGTGTTGGGCAATGCAATGGGATATTTCTATGTACCGCTGGTGGCTTCCTGGCACCCACCCAGGCAGTGGGTCCACAGGGAGTTTAACCTACATGTGTCCACTTGTAAAGAACCCCAGTCTGACTGGGGCATGCAGTGTGGGCCGAAACCCACCTGCATTAACCCTTTCCAGTCCACTGTGTGACCTGTGAAGACATTAGGGTTTAAGGCTGTACAGCTCCGTTGTTGGTAGACGTCTGTCGGGGTTCTCTTACTGTATATTGCCAGCCTCTCTGCTGTCGGAGCCTATCCTACGTGTCAGCTCATGCAGTACTGGCTTTAGCCAGCATATAGCGCCGTTGTAAAAGGGTTAAGCACAACATTACTACCTCAGCTGTGTTGGGCAATGCAATGGGATATTTCTATGTACCGCCGGTGGCTTCCTGGCACCCACCCATGCTGTAGGTGCACACGGAGTTTTTACTACATCTGTACACTTATAAAGAACCCCAGTCAGACTGGGGCATGCAGTGTGGGCCGAAGCCCACCTGCATTAAGCATGACATTACTACCTCAGCTGTGTTGGGCAATGCAATGGGATATTTCTGTGTACCGCCGGTGGGTTCCAGGGAGCCACCCATGCTGTGGGTCGACAGGGACTTCACAATAGGGAGTTGTACCTGCCTGTGTCTATGAATTAAAAAGCCCGGTCTGACTGGGGCATGCAGACACCTTGACAGAATGAATAGTGTGTGGCACATAGGTTCCCCATTGCTATGCCCACGTGTGCAGCTCCTGATGGCGGTGGCACAGGATTCTATTTCTCATTGCTTCTGTACAGCATTGTGGGCTATCGCTCCGCCACTTTTAAAGAGGGTCGCTGCCTAGCCGTGCCAACCTCTGCAGTGTGTGCCTGCGGTCCCTCGTCATGGCAGACGCAATTCTAAATAGACATGAGCGTGGTGTGGCATGAGAGCAGCTGAAGGCTGCCCAGGGACACTTTGGTGTGCGCTGTGGGGGGGGAGGGGGGCGGTTGGGCAGCATGTAACCCAGGAGAAGTGTCAGTGGAGTGTCATGCAGGCAGTGATTGTGCTTTGTTGGAGGTAGTGTGGTGCTTAGCAAAGGTATGCCATGCTAATGAGGGCTTTTCAGAAGTAAAAGTTGTTGGGAGGGGGGGGGGCCCACTCTTGCCGGTATTGTGGCTTAATAGTGGGACCTGGGAACTTGAGATGCAGCCCAACATGTAGCCCCTCGCCTGCCCTATCCGTTTCTGTGTCGTTCCCATCACTTTGTTGAATTGCCCAGATTTTCACACATGAAAACCTTAGCGAGCATCGGCGATATACAAAAATGTTCTGGTCGCCCATTGACTTCAATGGGGTTCGTTGTTCGAAACGAACCCTCGAGCATCCCGGGAAGTTCGTTCCGAATAACGAACACCCGAACATTTTGGTGTTCGCTCATCTCTAGTTTCTACATCTTGCTTAAAAAAGTTTAAGTTTACTTTCAAAAGCTTTTATGTATCCAAACATTATGTCAATACTTGTCGTAACAACCTTGTAACTTTAAGTTCAGTTCAATAATGTGAACAGAGAGATCTGTAAGAATCATCAGGGTGTTGACTCACTTATCATTGAGCTGAAGAAAGTTTCCCAGATCCTTATCCTTCAAATTTCTTCAAAGCACTCCACAAAGCGCTCAAGAACGTTGCCTCGGCTCAGCCATCGTACATTATTGTACATCAGCAGTCTATTGTAGGTGGAATCAAGTGCAGAAAATGCTTGCTTGTTAAGGGGGCGAGCAGCTATTAAATTAACAATTTTTGTAACAACTGACATTAAGTTGGTGAATCCTGCCTTGGCACATAAAGCCTCGTGATGGATAATACAGTGAAAAGGCACAATCTAGAGATGAGCGAGCATACTCGCTAAGGGCAATTGCTTGAGCGAGCATTGCCCTTAGCGAGTACCTTCCGCTCGAGAGAAAAGGTTCGGCTGCCGGCGCAGGTGACAGGTGAGTTGCGGCGGTGAGCAGGGGGAGCGGGGGAGGGAGGGAGAGAGAGATCTTCCCTCCGTTCCTCCCCGCTCTCCCCCACAGCTCCCTACCCACCGCTGGCAGCCGAACCTTTTCTCTCGAGCGGGCAGGTACTCACTAAGGGCAATTGCCCGCTCGAGAGAAAAGGTTCGGCTGCCGGCGCGGGTGACAGGTGAGTTGCGGCTGTGAGCAGGGGGAGCGGGGGGGGGGGGGAGGGAGAGATCTCCCCTCCATTCCTCCCCGCTCTCCCCCGCCTCTCCCTGTCCGCTGCCGGCAGCCGAACCTTTTCTCTCGAGCGGGCAGGTACTCGCTAAGGGCAATGCTCGCTCGAGCAATTGCCCTTAGCGAGTATGCTCGCTCATCACTAGCACAATCGGATGTCCAATAGCTTCCGTAAGCAATTTGACAAATCCGACATTTTTCCCCACCATGTTTGGTGCCCCGTCTGTCGTCACTGACATAACTTTAGAGATATCAATGCTTAGGTCACGGAATGTTTGTATAACTACCTTACATATTTCGCTTACTGATGTACTTGTTGGCACTGATACTAACTTTATCAACTCCTCTCTCATTGTGAGACCATCAGAATATCGACCATTAATGGCCAACTGAGCATGTGATGTGACATCAGTAGTTTCACCAAGAGGGATTGAAAAATATTTACATATTTAGGGCCTAGAACATAAATTTCATTTTACACAAACGTGTTTGTCCCCCTGACAATATTTTTTGTGATAACAATGCATTTATTTATAAACATGATCATAAACATTAAGAAAATCACAGGAAGCGGCCATATAATTACTGCTGTACTGATACAAGAGGGCAGGCATAAACACCCCATCCCAAACATGGAGACAACTAAACTACTAAATTGAGAAGCAATTTGCACAGCTGAAGGCACTGATGAGAAGCCACTAATATGTCTTTCTTATATTGAGGGGGGCGGCTACTATATGTTACACATAAAGAGGGCATATACAGGGTATCAGGCTACATGGTACATGTAGTGCACCATGTAGGCTTACAACATATTAATGACGCCATATTTCAATCTAGCGATCTGCCCTGTACCCCATAGGAGAACCACACTGGCACTGGCACCCTGGGCACCATAAACATGATCATAACCCTAATCCTAAGCCTAACCCTAAACATAATCATAACCCTAACCCCTAACCATAACCTGAACCAACAAAGGACATTCATACTATAAGACAGTTTGATAAATCTCTGCCAATCTCACAGAGGAAGTAGCTGGGTGACATCATCTTCACTTGTTCAATTAGGGGACATCATCTTCCCCTGATTCAACTTTACTACTGCAAGCATGCAATATGTGCTGTAGATAGGAGATATGAGATAGATAGGTAGATGGATGGATAGATATATAGATAGATAAACAAATAAATAGATATGAGATGGATAGATAGATAGATAGATAGATAGATAGATAGATAGATAGATAGATAGATAGGAGATAGATAGATAGATAGATAGGAGATATGAGATAGATAGAAAGAGAGATAGATAGATAGATATGAGATAGATAGATAGATAGATAGATAGATAGATAGATAGATAGATAGATAGATAGATAGATAGATAGGAGATATGAGAGAGATATATGTGCGATAGATAGGAGATATGAGATAGATAGATAGCTATGAGATAGATAGATAGATAGATAGATAGATAGATAGATAGATAGATAGATAGATAGATATATATTTGGTATGAGTTAGATAGTAGATATGAGATAGATAGATAGATATGAGATAGATAGATAGATAGATAGATAGATACATAGATACATAGATAGATAGTTGGTATGAGTTAGATAGTAGATATGAGATAGATAGATAGATAGATAGATAGATAGATAGATAGATAGATAGATAGATAGATAGATATCAGAAGCATGATATGCCACTGACTTCTATAGCAGCCAAGCTATATGTCCGTATTCCTCAATCCATATTTCCCACTTGCTTTAAGAATACTAAAGTTTATTAAACTCCACCAATAAGCTTCTTTGAATAAAACATACAGTCTGAATTTAAGACCTGTCTCTTAGGCATAGATATGAACCAGTTGTCAGAAGATTACCATTTTTCACACTACATTCCCAGGGTTGGATGGATGGATAGATAGATAGATAGATAGATAGATAGATAGATAGATAGATAGATAGATAGATAGATAGGAGATAGACAGATATGAGATAGATAGATAGAGAGATAGATATTAGATAGATAGATAGATAGATAGATAGATAGGAGATAGATAGATAGATAGATAGATAGGAGATAGATAGATGGATAGATAGATAGATAGATAGATAGATAGATAGATAGATAGATAGATAGATAGATAGATAGATAGATAGATAGATAGATAGGAGATAGATAGATGGATAGATATGAGATTGAGATGAGGTAGATAGATATTAGATAGATAGATAGATAGATAGATAGATAGATAGATAGATAGATAGATATGAGATAGATCACATGATGTTTATATTATTTATTTCCTAATCTCTCCCAGCGTTTAGATGCAATGAAGACTTTTAAAAAATTCTGTCAATCTCCACCTGACATATTCTCCCCATGTATTCTGCAACTACAGCACAGTGCCTAATCCGTGGCATTTTCTCCACTTGCACTGCATAGAAATTGTTTTCTGACTGATATTTTACACCAGCCACATAGTTCTAGAGATGTAAGCTGCTCCCTGCCGGAGAAGAAGATGGACAGAAAACAGATCCCTTCTCATATGCAGACCTATACAATCTGCAGAAATCCCTTAAGCAATCAATCAGTCTGGTATATATGTACGCACTAGGATGTCCCTGTCTTTGTTATAAATCCCTAAATGTCCTTTCTCACTCAGGTTTGACTTTGGACCGGGGAACTGACAGTTTCTCATCAATCAGAGCAATGAACATTTCATTGAAAAGGTTGTGATCATGTTCTTTTTTACTTTGATTTATGTACTATGCATTATTGCTCCTTGCTTGGCTTTCATTGGGAAGTGACGGGACACACACGGAGGTGGCATCCAGTTTAGAAAGAATGAAAAAAAAAAATGAGTAAAGCAAAAATCCCTGTGGGCCGACAACCTTCTCATGACCCTCTCTTGCCCTTTTGTGCAATATTTTTGACATCTTGACAGGTTTAATAGGCACCCAGGAGGCAGCAAAGGCAGAGAAAAGATCCAAACAAAGTACCAGGTTTTTCTAAAATGCTACAGAATACATAAAAAGCCAAGCAAAAAGCATTGCTTGCGCAGAAAAGCAAAGCAACAGCCATTAATCCTAACTCCCAGCTATATAAACCACAAAAGAAATGAGCCATAACTCGGACTTTGCACCATAGATCACAGATTGTCTACAGATCCTTAACACAGAAGTTTACACGGAATGTAAGCAACGGCAGTCATAAAAGCAAAAGCAAGCACGAAAAAAAGTGATAAATTCAGTTGAAATGATGAAATGCAAACTTAATAGAAATGCAGATTAAAGTTGGCATTACTTACCATGCTTGAGTCCCTGCTTCCGTTGCCAAAAAGAGCTCCTTCAGCACAGGAGGGGAGTAGGTCGAGGGAAAGTTGACTATCCCTGCTACCAGCTATGACATCACCTGCTACGTCATAAAAGGTAGTGAAAGTGCTCTGCATTCCGGGCTGATTTTCAAGAAATATAGAAGAGAGAAAGTGTAAAAGAGTAAAAGAGAGGAACGTACAGGTTTCTTTAGGAAATTTTTTAAAAAAAGAAAAAGAAAAAGTATGCACGAGGGTTCTGTAAAAGTAATAATAATAATAATACTTGATGCTCTAGCCTCTGGTACAGATTTATTAGTAAAGATTCATTAGAGTTCTAGAGGGGCTTTGGAAATTTGGGACAACATAAAAGATTTGCCCCAAGTTTGGGAAATGTTATAGGTTATAATAAACCCCTCCCCCAATTGACTTTTCCAGAGAAGCCAGACTAGCAGAGCATTTTAACCACAAATAGAGGCAGCCGGTGATGTCATTACTAGGGATGGGTGAATATTTCCACTTATAGCCAATGGACAGAGCGTCAATTTTTTTTCCATAACGAAAAAAAAAAATTATAATGAGGTACTGTATATGGCCGATGTGGGAAATAGAAGGATGGACAGGAAACAAAAACAGTGACATTTATGGGTTACTATATGAAATGCCAGATTATGATTATAACAGCTATTAAAAAAGTATAATTAATCATATGTATGCACTTATGCATATCGAGTGGCCTGCTATGATCTACTCTATGGAGTATCCTATCCATTCACCCATCCATAGTCAACACACAGTCATGATTGTTTGGACACAATTATCTTATTTTAGGCTGTGGTTTTATATATCTACTGCAGGAATATAACAATATATAGAAATTAAACATAGTATTACATTATTTGCCCATTTAACATTTTTAAGTTGCATGAATTACAGTTTTTGTAAAAAGAAAATCAGAATTTTTGAATAATAATTTTCTAACTGTCGTCAATAATTATAATATGAACAGATTATCATAAGTAGTTATAGAAAATCAAGTAATTGTGTTTGATCCTTTTTGATAGTCATTGTGTGTTTGATCCTTTTTGATTCATGGAATGTATTTTTTGTGGAGTATGGGCATAACTAAAAATTCACACCAAGTCAGTGGCGACCCAAGTTATGTCTAAAAAGAAAATGTTATCAGCTTCTAATTGCAAAACGAATTCTATGAACTTCAATGCATTCTTTATCTGCTGCCTACAGAAATCACTTCCTCTAATACACATTGCACAAAGTTTCAGTTTAAAAATAGAAATCATAAATGAAAAATTAAAGACGATTTGAAAAACATTTTTAAAAGAAAGACCAAAGTAATTACAAAAATGCAAGCTAGACAAAACAATTAAAAATAAGTATAAAAATAGACAAAAGTAATCCAGAAAAGAGACAAAAAGCCAAAAATTTACAACAGTAATATTTGGATAACATCCATATCCATCTGTTAAATTAAGCCCAGTTGTGAAAGTTTATTTTCTAATTCCCGTATCACCAGCTGCAGAGGTCATTTTTTTTCTTTCTCCTTTTTCTAATAATCTATATACTTCTTTATGGAAATATTTTTTCATATTACAAAATAGCAAATAAGGTACAAACTTCAAAAAGGGAATTTATATCCAAAAACGCAAAGAGATTTTAATTTAAGTTATGACTATAAAATGTAGAAACTGTAGACCTGGAATCAATTTTAGAAACTGCACGCGTTACATTTTTATAAGATGAACTAAGATTTCGGTATCTGTAAAAATGTGGAATTGAAAAATTATTTTGCTTATGTTGAGGGACATGATAAAAAAAATGGCCCCAGCCCTCCCGAGAATTTTTTTTTATTTTCACAAGGGTTCCCTAGTTTTAACAATTTATATTAATTCAAAGTATTAAGATAGTATGTATTACATTTTAATCCTTTTTACATGTGGTATTTTAAGTACCATGTCCCAAATGTCCTACATACATTATGTACATCTTCTGGCTATAGGTTGATAAAAAGGCTCTGGTACAACTTGCATCGGACAGCACACGCACACCAATCCATGTGTTGTATGATATACGCAGACAATGTACAGTGACGTGCATTGGCATGCCCTATTTTTAATCCATGAAGCAGACAGGAATGGGGCGCACCATGATTGTTTTTGTTCATGCGGACCATTAGTCCCCGTGAAAAATGTTCATGTGTATAACCTCATAGGGTTGTGCACTGTCAATGCATTAACAAAAGCAGTGCATGGCCCTGAAATATGGTAGGGTGCTAAAGATCTTAAAAATATTTAATAATGTTAAAGGCCACCTTTGGGGGCAATTTTATTTTGCTTAAAGGGAATCTTTCTGTTTGAACATGCTGTCCAATCAGTGGGAAGCATGTCATAGAGCAGGAGGAGCTGAGCAGATCAATATATAGTTTCATGGGAAAATTACATTGTGCAACACAATTTTTGTAACAGGTAAGCAGATAGGCGGCTTACAGTAACTTTAGTGCGCTGAATTCAAATATGATATCCATTTTTTTCTGCCACGTTACATTTTCCAATTATGGGGAATAATGTAATCCAATTGCCGTTGTATTGTATTTTTTAGAAATATGCCTATTAGAGATGAGCGAGTGTACTCGGTTCGGGTGTTTTTGCATTCGAGCACCGCTTTTTCCGAGTAACTGACTACTCGGACGAAAAGATTCAGGGGGCGCCGGGGGTGAGCGGGGAGTTGCAGAGGCGAGTGGGGGGGGGGAGAGAGAGATAGCTCCCCCCTGTTCCCCACTGCTACCCGTCGCTCCACCATGCCGCCCACTGCCCCCCGAATCTTTTAGTCCGAGTAGTCAGTTACTTGGAAAAAGCTGTGCTCGAGTGCAAAAACACCTGAACCAAGTACGCTCCCTCATCTCTAATGCCTGTGCAATTAATTCAGTAGGCTTGCCATTAACCTTGCTTAATAAAAAGAATGCCGACTGAACACTATAAGGGTAGGTTTATGTAACATATAGGGTATGTTTCCATGTGGTGTAAGCACTGCGGATCATCCACCAGTAAGCTGTAATTAATGAACTGTGTTTTTACAGGTCATTGGTTAGACTAAATAAATGAATCAAAATCATAAAACAAAAACAGATGTTTAGTAAAATTCCGATCTATCAAAGTAATACATTATTTACCCTGCATGGTGAACCTCCTCTGGAAAAAAAATTAAGAAACCTAGAAATGCGCTTTTCCGGTCATTCTGTCTCGAAGAAAAAATGCAATAAAAAGTCATCAAAAAGTCGTATGTATTCCAAAATGGTACTGATGCAAACTACAGGACATCCTGCAAGAAATGAGCCCTTGCACAGCTATGTGGATGGAAAAGTTAAAAAGTTATTGCGTGCAGAAGATGGCAGCAGAAAATAATTTTTAAAAAATGAAATGTCTTTAAAAAAAATTAAAAGTAGTACAGCAAAGAAAAAGCTACAAAGGTTTGGTATCGTAGTAATCGTAGTGACTATTAGAATAAAGTTATCATGTCATTTTTGTTGCAGCTTGTGGGTTGCAGAAACAAGACGCACCGAAAGATGGCGGGATTTCGTTTTTTTTTTTTCATTTTACTCCATGTAGAACTTTTTAAAAGTTTTTCGGTACATTATATGGTACAGTAAGTAGCACCATTGAAAAATACAACTCGTCACATGAAAAACAAGCCCTCATACAGCGACGTGGATGGATGAATAAAGGAATTACGGTTTTTTAAAACAGAAAAAAAGCTTAGTCACTAAGGGGTTAAATAACTTGAAAATTAGATGTGCTGCTATTATTCAGTTTTATCAGTGTAATCAGCAGGTTTTAATATTACAGAAACATATTAATTACCTTGTGTTACGAAAAAATTTAAAAATTGGTTGTAGAGTGTTATTAGTATAACCTGTATTTTATGCATTTCAAGCCTGCTCTTTCTGAGTTTAGAGGTCCAGTGGGCGGTGCTAAGCAGTGATTGACCGCTATTACTGTATACAGCCATACACAGAGAGTTGTCAGTCACTGATAGGACTGCCCACTGAACCAACAGGCTTAGCTTCAGCAGGGATATCAATGAATAAAATAGAAGCTATACTGAATTGTTCGACCATAAAACTATACATCCATCTGCTCTGTTCTTCTTGCTCTATAATATGCAGGCTGACGATTTCGACATCATGACAGGTTCCCTTTAAATGCATGTATTTTAGGCTGACAATCATTTTTGCAAAGGAGTTTGATTCAAAATTATGCAGCATTTTTATTCTGCAGCTTCTACATATCACTGTATATAAAAACTGCAGTATACGCCCCAGGAGGAGATCCTTCAGTGAGGGTGGGCTGATGGCTTGGTTTCCTTTTGCTCTCTCTTCTCCTGCACCTTCTTATAAGCAAACGTATGACTACAACAAAGATTATCTGTGTTGTGGTCATAAAGTAGCTTAGAAAAGTGCAGGAGAAGAGGGATAATGGCTAAAAAGTAAGCCGTCAGTCCAGCCTCACGGACAGATCTTCTATTGAGTCTTATGCTCCTTTTGCACAGGACAATAATCATCTAAATGACTGCATGAGCACTGAGATCCCTGCTAAGTAGATGAGCGAGCACGCTAGGTAAGGTCAGTTACTCGAGCGAGCCCCGCTCATCTCGAATAACTGCCTTCTCCTCCAAGCGTGCTCGGAGGCAGCGGGGGGGGGGGGGGGGGGGGCGGGAGGCAGAGAGCGGAGGGGAGCAGGGGGGAGAGTGAGAGAGATCTCTCTCTCCCACTCGCCACCCCCACGCCGCCCGCCGCTCATCCCTGAGCATGTTTGGAGGAGAAGGCAGTTACTTGAGATGAGCGAGGCTCACTCAAGTAACTGACCTTACCGAGCGGGCTCGCTCATCTCTACTCGTTAGCGCTCATGCAGAGCATTTGGACAGAAGGACTTATCCCTGGATCGCACTATTGAAGCACTGAGCAGGAAGCCTTTGTATGTAACGAAAAGCCAGCAATCCAGCAATAGCTTTTATTCTGACTGAAAGCTAGCGTTAACGACAAGCGAATGAATGGTGAGCGACTGCAGTGCCTAAATAGAGTAACATATAAAAGCTACAAAAGACAAATCGTGCAAAATTTTACATTAAATCATATTGTCAACCAAAATACATGCATTTAAGTGTAAAACAAAATTGTCCCCCAAATGTGTTCATAACCATTTAAACAAGGTTGGATGAGAGGATTATTATATATATAAATATTTTGGACATATGACATTGAATTACAAAAAGAAGGACATTTGCATTATCTTCCTATCTCTGCTCATTTGTATCCATATAAACAGTGGCATAACTATACAGGTTGCAGTGGTTGCAGTTGCGTCAGGGTCCCATAGTCCACCCACAGCCTCTGCTGTCACACTAGCATATGAAAAAGAAATCTGAAGTACCATATATAATGGGAATGTTGGGTGGATTGGTTGTTAGACTATAAGGCCTCCTTCACACAAACGTCATTTTAACGCTCCGATAGCCATGCTAAAAATTTGGACTATCTGAGCTTAAAAGCACGTTAACTAAGAATTGTTTGTGATTTTCATGGCTGGCTGCAGTGTCTTGCAATGCTCTGACGATGCAGGCCTGAAATCCCTTGCCTGGCAAAGCAACTTTAATGACTTGAAATGCCCCACTAGAGGCACCTGTCATTGTTTAACAGTGCTACCCGCTGTTAAACTCCCTCCCCTTCCCTTTGCCAGCCGGCTCGCATAAACTCTGATAGGAGTCTACAGAGCTGCCAGAATTTTGCCATCAAAAGATAGTACAAGTCATGTCTTTAGATGCGAGAGAAGTATCGGCATTTGGGTGAGTCAAAACATCGTTCTTCTAAAAGAACCCATAGGCATCTATTGTTTCTTTTAGGCACAATTTTTTGACACGTCTACTCTGCGGTAAAATGACATTCGCGTGAAAGAGGCCTAAGCCTGAAATTCGCCAGTGGACTTAGACTGCTCTTGAGGATGATCCTTGCCAAATGAATAACCCGTCAGAGACATGGGTAATATTGGTTAGAATAGAACCACTAGTGACACAGGACCACAACAGAACTTCCCAGGATGGTAGATAAATGTTTCCTTTATTAGTTATTGGTTGGTCAGATTTGTAAACCCTAAATTGGTTGTGCAGTAAAGGTATAAAATAGTTGATGACAGTGAAACCTGCAGAAACCTATCCAAGGGCAGGAGAATTCATGTGCAGTCCGGAAGAAGAAGGGGGCAGGGGTGGTGGAATGGGGAGCCTATCACCACACTGATAAGGCAGTGTGATGTTAGGCTCTGCCTCCCCCCACCTACGGTCTGCTGTCTTCCCCCTCTAGGCTGCAAATGAATTCAAGCATCCTAGGAAAGGTTTTTACTGGCTGCATTGTGTACTGTGTATAGGAACAATGCTGACAATCATCTGAGGGAGGCAGGAGCAGTCTGCGCTCCTGAATATTGTGAACTACATAGTGTGAGCACAACACAAAGCAGATTACATACTTGTGCTGCAGTATAGAAATATGGATTTTAAACCTACTTCACCTGACATAGTAAGTGGACCCCCACACATTCCCACTACAATGAAAGTTTTGGTCACTAGTTTATGATTCCCTCAAATGGGCACAATAAATCTGGTGACATTCCCTTTAAAGGCCCTCGTCATGAAAGTGTCAAAAGTGTGAATCATTAACCCCTTTAGGATGTAGCCAAGTTTTGCAATTAAATGGAACTTGTCCCATCCCCACAGCACCATAAACTAGATTATAGTGCTGTTAGAGGATGTGACAGGCAGTCGGGTGATGTATTTTTATACAAACACATTTTCACGTTCCAGTGATGTCACCCGGTGAAGAGCGCATGGCACAGGAACAGCAGACACTTTTCAGATTCCCATGTGTGTGCTCTACCATACAAGTCTATGGGAGACTGAGTGCATGAGACTCTGAGGCCTTAGTCAGACGGGCGTTTTCAGCCGCGATTTGCGCATGCGCATGCGTCCGGCGATTTTTTAAAACCATTGCTTTGCAATGGTATCGGACACATGAGCGCTTTTTATGCGCTCGTCCGATAAATTATAGAACAAAAAATCGCAGATCGCACCTATCTGCGATCTGCGATTCCTGTTCTCTTCTGTATATGCGCTCAATGGGGCCGGCGGCAGCAGCGCCGACCCCATTGAGAACATATAGAAGACAAATCATTCTTCTCGGCCACAGCTGTAACAGCTGTGGCAGAGAAGAACGATGTTTGCCCATTGAATTCAATGGAGCGGCAATACAGCCGCTCCATTGAAAGCAATGGGCTGCCGGCTTGCGCGGGGTGAATTGTCGGGAAGGGGTTAAATATATAAGCCCTTCCCTGCAATTCATCCTAAAATATGTTAAAATGAAAAAAAATTGTATACTCACTTTTCCGCTGCAGCCGGAGTCCAGCCGCGGCCGCTGTCAGTTCTCCTGAACTGCTTCTTGGCACTATTCAGCCGGCGGGGCTTTAAAATCCCCGCCTGCTGAATGATCTGCCTCTGATTGGTCACAGCCCTGACCAATCAGAGGCTGAAAACACTCACACACCCATTCATGAATTCATGAATGGGTGAGTGACTGCTGCCTCTCAGCGCTGAGCCAATCAGGGGCAGGTCTGACTCACATCCATTCATGAATTCATGAATGGGTGTGAGTGAGGCATGCCTCTGATTGGCTCAGCACTGAGCCAATCAGGGGGCAGGTCTGACTCACACCCCCTTCACACCCACTGCAGGACGGCCACGCGGAGCTCCGGCTGCCGGGAGAAGGTGAGTATACAATTTTTTTTTATTTTAACACATTTTAGGATGGATTGCAGGGAAGGGCTTATATATTTAAGCCCTTACCGACAATTCATCCCGGGCTCGCCCGCAGCGCATTGCTTTCAATGGAGACGGCTGTATTGCCGTCTCCATTGAATGCAATGCGCTGGACAGCTCCGGTCCGTTTCTAATGAAACGCGGCTAGGAGCAGATTTTCGGGCGATTTGCGGGCGACTTGCGCGCACCGGTCACGCGATTTGCGGATGCGCATCCGTCATGCGATCCGCAAATCGCGCGAAAAATCGCCTGTCTGACTAAGGCCTGAAAGTCAGATTTTCCTGTGCTGTGCGATTTTCACAGGGGTGAAGTGCTGCATTGCGGAAGGTGCTGAATATAAAAAAAAATACATCACCCGACCTCCTACATCATTGCATGGGTCATTACAGATGCAACAGTCCTAAACATATGTTTTTCTAACAAAAAAGGGGGAAAGTGCGTCTTAAGGCCTCGGTCAGACGGGCGTTTTTTGCAGCGATTTGCGGATCGCATGACAGATGCGCAACCGCAAATCGCGTGACCGGGGCCGAAAAATCGCCGGAAAAATCTGCTCCTAGCCGCTTTTTCGTTGAAACGGTCCAAGCACAGGAGCGCTGTCCAACCCATTGCAATTCAATGGAGCCGGCAATAGAGCCGGCTCCATTGAAAGCAATGAGCTGCCGGCGAGCGCGGGATGAATTTTCGGGAAGGGCTTAAAAATATAAGCCCTTCCCTGAAAATCATCCAAAAATGTGTAAAAATAAAAAGAAATCTATACTCACCTTGTCCCTGCAGACGGAGTTCAGCCGCGGCCGGCCAGCAGTTCTCCTGAACTGCTCTGAGTAGTATTCAGCAGGCGGGGATTTAAAATCCCCGCCTGCTGAATGGGCTGCCTCTGATTGGTCACAGCCCTCACCAATCAGAGGCAGCTCTCACTCACCCATTCATGAATTTATGAATGGGTGAGTGAGTGCTGCCTCTGATTGGCTCAGCGCAGGGACCAATCAGGGGCAGCTCTCAGCTATTGAATGACAGTGGTTCTAAAAGATCGCAGATCGCGGAAGAAATCGCCCGTGTGACTGAGGCCTAAGGCCTTAGTCAGACGGGCGTTTTTTTGTGCGATTTGCGCATGCGCGTGCGTCCGGCGATTTTTTAAAACCATTGCTTTGCAATGGTATCGGACACATGAGCGCTTTTTATGCGCTCGTCCGATAAATTATAGAACAGAAATCGCAGATCGCACCTATCTGCGATCTGCGATTCCTGTTCTCTTCACTATATGCGCTCAATGGGGCCGGCGGCAGCAGCGCCGACCCCACTGAGAACATATAGAAGACAAATCATTCTGCTCTGCCACAGCTGTTACAGCTGTGGCAGAGAAGAACGATGTTTGCCCATTGAATTCAATGGAGCCGGCAATACAGCCGACTCCATTGAAAGCAATGGGCTGCCGGCGTGCGCGGGATGAATTGTCGGGAAGGGGTTAAATATATAAGCCCTTCCCTGCAATTCATCCAGAAAAGTGTTAAAATAAAAAATATATACATACTCACCTGCTCCCGGCAGCCGGAGTTCCGCGCGGCCGGCCTGCAGTAGGTGTGGCTGTATTGCTGGCTCCATTGAATGCAATGCGCTGGACAGCTCCAGCCCGTTTCTAATGAAACGCGGCTAGGAGCAGATTTTCAGGCGATTTTCGGGCATCGGTCACGCGATTTGCAGATGCGCATCCGTCATGCGATCCGCAAATCGTGCGAAAAAACGCCCGTCTGACTAAGGCCTAAAGGTGATTTTATTATTCTTAGATGATGTTTTTAACTATTTGTATTTTTTTCTGCCTTTTTTATGTCCTTTCAGAGGATTTGAACCTGCATACTGATAATAAACTGCAGTACTTCTGTACTGCAATGTATTATCACTATTAATTTACAATGAAAGCCATGACATACCCGGAGGCCACTGTTAGGGCGAGCACCCACTGGCGTTTTTTTACCTGCGTTTTGCGTTTTTCCTGCACAGGCATAGAGATAACATGTGTTCCTGTCCACTGGCGTTTTTTTTGCGTTGCGTTTGCGTTTTTAACATAGGAACTGTCAGTTGCATATGTGTCCTTATTTTTCTTCTAATGCACCCATGAAAGTCAATGGAAATTAATGGAAAAGCCGCGAAAACGCAGCGAAAACGCAGCGAAAAACGCCGCGAAAAACGTGCGGAAAAATCGCGGGAAACGCGGCGAAAACGCTGCGTTTTTTTCCCGTGGAAAACGCAAACGCCAGTGGGTGCTCGCCCTTAAGCACTAGAGATGAGCAAGCACCAAAATGCTCGGGTGCTCGTTACTCGGAACGAACTTTTCGCGATGCTCGAGGGTTCGTTTCGAATAACGAACCCCATTGAAGTCAATGGGCGACCCGAGCATTTTTGTATTTCGTCGATGCTCGCTAAGGTTTCCTTGTGTGAAAATCTGGGCAATTCAAGAAAGTGATGGGAACGACACAGCAATGGACAGGGCAGGCGAGGGGCTACATGTTGGGCTGCATCTCAAGTTCACAGGTCCCACTATTAAGCCACAATAGCGGCAAGAGTGCCCCCCCCCCCCTCCCAAAAACTTTTACTTCTGAAAAGCCCTCATTAGCATGGCATACCTTAGCTAAGCACCACACTACCTCCAACAAAGCACAATCACTGCCTGCATGACACTCCACTGCCACTTCTCCTGGGTTACATGCTGACCAACCCCCCTCCCCCCTGCACGACACAGTGTCCACAGCGCAGCCTTCAGCTGCCCTAATGCCTCACCACCCTCATGTCTATTTAGAAGTGCGTCTGCCATGAGGAGGAACCGCAGGCACACACTGCAGAGGGTTGGCACGGCTAGGCAGCGACCCTCTTTAAAAGGGGCGGGGCGATAGCCCACAATGCTGTACAGAAGCAATGAGAAATAGAATCCTGTGCCACCGCCATCAGGAACTGCACATGTGGGCATAGCAATGGGGAACCTATGTGCCACACACTATTCATTCTGTCAAGGTGTCTGCATGCCCCAGTCAGACCGCGGTTTTTAATTCATAGACACAGGCAGGTACAACTCCCTATTGTGAAGTCCCTGTGGACCGACAGCATGGGTGGCTCCCTGGAACCCACCGGCGGAACATAAAAATATCCCACTGCATTGCCCATCACAGCTGAGGTAGTAATGTCATGTTTAATGCAGGTGGGCTTCGGCCCACACTGCATGCCCCAGTCAGACTGGGGTTCTTTACAAGTGGAAACAGATGCATTTATAATTCCCTGTGGACCCACAGCATGGGTGGGTGCCAGGAAGCCACTGGTGGTACATAGAAATATCCCATTGCATTGCCCAACACAGCTGAGGTAGTAATGTCGTGCTTAATGCAGGTGGGCTTCGGCCCACACTGCATGCCCCAGTCAGACTGGGGTTCTTTACAAGTGGACAGATGTAGGTTAAACTCCGTGTGCACCTACAGCATGGGTGGCTCCCTGGAACCCACCGGCGGTACATAAAAATATCCCATTGCAGTGCCCATCACAGCTGAGGTAGTAATGTCATGTTTAATGCAGGTAGGCTTTGGCCCACACTGCATGCCCCAGTCAGACTGGGGTTCTTTACAAGTGGAAACAGATGCATTTATAATTCCCTGTGGAACCACAGCATGGGTGGGTGCCAGGAAGCCACCGGTGGTACATAGAAATATCACATTGCATTGCCCAACACAGCTGAGGTAGTAATGTCGTGCTTAATGCAGGTGGGCTTCTGCCCACACTGCATGCCCCAGTCTGACTGGGGTTCTTTACAAGTGGACAGATGTAGGTTAAACTCCGTGTGCACCTACAGCATGGGTGGCTCCCTGGAACCCACCGGCGGTACATAAAAATATCCCATTGCAGTGCCCATCACAGCTGAGGTAGTAATGTCATGTTTAATGCAGGTGGGCTTCGGCCCACACTGCATGCCCCAGTCAGACTGGGGTTCTTTACAAGTGGAAACAGATGCATTTATAATTCCCTGTGTGGACCCACAGCATGGGTGGGTGCCAGGAAGCCACCGGCGGTGCATAGAAATATCCCATTGCATTGCCCAACACAGCTGAGGTAGTAATGTCGTGCTTAATACAGGTGGGCTTCGGCCCACACTACATGCCCCAGTCAGACTGGGGTTCTTTACAAGTGGAAACAGATGCATTTATAATTCCCTGTGTGGACCCACAGCATGGGTGGGTGCCAGGAAGCCACCGGCGGTACATAGAAATATCCCATTGCATTGCCCAACACAGCTGAGGTAGTAATGTCGTGCTTAATACAGGTGGGCTTCGGCCCACACTGCATGCCCCAGTCAGACTGGGGTTCTTTACAAGTGGAAACAGATGCATTTATAATTCCCTGTGTGGACCCACAGCATGGGTGGGTGCCAGGAAGCCACCGGCGGTACATAGAAATATCCCATTGCATTGCCCAACACAGCTGAGGTAGTAATGTCGTGCTTAATACAGGTGGGCTTCGGCCCACACTACATGCCCCAGTCAGACTGGGGTTCTTTACAAGTGGAAACAGATGCATTTATAATTCCCTGTGTGGACCCACAGCATGGGTGGGTGCCAGGAAGCCACCGGCGGTACATAGAAATATCCCATTGCATTGCCCAACACAGCTGAGGTAGTAATGTCGTGCTTAATACAGGTGGGCTTCGGCCCACACTGCATGCCCCAGTCTGACTGGGGTTCTTTACAAGTGGACAGATGTAGGTTAAACTCCGTGTGCACCTACAGCATGGGTGGCTCCCTGGAACCCACCGGCGGTACATAAAAATATCCCATTGCAGTGCCCATCACAGCTGAGGTAGTAATGTCATGTTTAATGCAGGTGGGCTTCGGCCCACACTGCATGCCCCAGTCAGACTGGGGTTCTTTACAAGTGGAAACAGATGCATTTATAATTCCCTGTGTGGACCCACAGCATGGGTGGGTGCCAGGAAGCCACCGGCGGTACATAGAAATATCCCATTGCATTGCCCAACACAGCTGAGGTAGTAATGTCGTGCTTAATACAGGTGGGCTTCGGCCCACACTGCATGCCCCAGTCTGACTGGGGTTCTTTACAAGTGGACAGATGTAGGTTAAACTCTGTGTGCCCTACAGCATGGGTGGCTCCCTGGAACCCACCGGCGGTACATAAAAATATCCCATTGCATTGCCCAACACAGCGGATGTAACATCAGCTGTAATGTAGGTGAGCTAAAAATTCATTTGATTACACTGTAGGCGAGGGCCCACAAAAATTGCTGTATCAACAGTACTAATGTACATCCAAAAAATTGGCCATGGCCAACCAAGAGGGCAGGTGAAACCCATTAATCGCTTTGGTTGATGTGGCTTAATTGGTAACTAGGCCTGGAGGCAGCCCAGTTTAACGAAAAATTGGTTCAAGTTAAAGTTTCAGAAAAATTATATGAGTGAGCCTTGTGGCCCTAAGAAAAATTGCCCGTTCAGCGTGATTACGTGAGGTTTCAGGAGGAGGAGCAGGAGGAGGAGGAATATTAGACACAGATTGATGAAGCAGAAATGTCCCCGTTTTGGATGGTGAGAGAGAACGTAGCTTCCATCCGCGGGTGCAGCCTACGTATTGCTTACGTATCGCTGCTGTCCGCTGGTGGAGAAGAGAAGTCTGGGGAAATCCAGGCTTTGTTCATCTTGATGAGTGTAAGCCTGTCGGCACTGTCGGTTGACAGGTGGGTACGCTTATCCGTGATGATTCCCCCAGCCACACTAAACACACTCTCTGACAAGACGCTAGCCGCAGGACAAGCAAGCACCTCCAGGGCATACAGCGCGAGTTCAGGCCACGTGTCCAGCTTCGACACTCAGTAGTTGTAGGGGGCAGAGGCGTCACGGAGGACGGTCGTGCGATCGGCTACGTACTCCCTCACCATCCTTTTACAGTGCTCCCGCCGACTCAGCCTTGACTGGGGAGCGGTGACACAGTCTTGCTGGGGAGCCATAATGCTGGCAAAGGCCTTGGAGAATGTTCCCCTGCCTGCGCTGTACATGCTGCCTGATCTCTGCGCCTCCCCTGCTACCTAGCCCTCGGAACTGCGCCTTCTGCCACTAGCGCTGTCGGATGGGAAATTTACCATCAGTTTGTCCACCAGCGCCCTGTGGTATAGCATCACTCTCGAACCCCTTTCCTCCTCGGGAATCAGAGTGGAAAAGTTCTCCCTATACCGTGGGTCGAGCAATGTGTACACCCAGTAATCTGTAGTGGCCAGAATGCGTGTAACGCGAGGGTCACGAGAAAGGCATCTTAACATGAAGTCCGCCATGTGTGCCAGAGTACCTGTACGCAACACATGGCTGTCCTCACTAGGAAGATCACTTTCAGGATCCTCCTCCTCCTCCTCTTCCTCCTCCTCAGGCCATACACGCTGAAAGGATGACAGCCCAGCAGCATCTGTACCCTCAGCAGTGGGCCAAGCTGTCTCTTCCCCCTCCTCCTCATCCTCCTCATGCTCCTCCTCCTCCTCCTCAACGCGCTGAGATATAGACAGGCGGGTGCTCTGACTATCCAGCGACATACTGTCTTCCCCTGGCTCTGTTTCCGAGCGCAAAGTGTCTGCCTTTATGCTTTGCAGGGAACTTCTCAAGATGCATAGCAGAGGAATGGTGACGCTAATGATTGCAGCATCGCCGCTCACCACCTGGGTAGACTCCTCAAATGTTCCAAGGACCTGACAGATGGCTGCCAACCAGGGCCACTCTTCTGTAAATAATTGAGGAGGCTGACTCCCACTGCGCCGCGCAAGTTGGAGTTGGTATTCCACTATAGCTCTACGCTGCTCATAGAGTCTGGCCAACATGTGGAGCGTAGAGTTCCACTGTGTGGGCACGTCGCACAGCAGTCGGTGCACTGGCAGATTAAACCTATGTTGCAGTGTCCGCAGGGTGGCAGCGTGCGTGTGGGATTTGCGGAAATGTGCGCAGAGCTGGCGCACCTTTCCGAGCAGGTATGACAAGTGGGGGTAGCTTTTCAGAAAGCGCTGAACCACCAAATTAAAGACATGGGCCAGGCATGGCACGTGCGTGAGGCTGCCGAGCTGCAGAGCCGCCACCAGCTTACGGCCGTTGTCACACACGACCATGCCCGGTTGGAGGCTCAGCGGCGCAAGCCAGCGGTCGGTCTGCTCTGTCAGACCCTGCAGCAGTTCGTGGGCCCTGTGCCTCTTCTCTCCTAAACTGAGTAGTTTCAGCACGGCCTGCTGACGCTTGCCCACCGCTGTGCTGCCACGCCACGTGACACCGACTGCTGGCGACGTACTGTTGACACATCTTGATTGCGAGACAGAGGTTGCATTGGAGGAGGAGGAGGAGGAAGGTGCTTTAGTGGAGGAAGCATACACCGCCGCAGATACCACCACCGAGCTGTGGCCCTCAATTCTGGGGGTGGGTAGGACGTGAGCGGTCCCAGGCTCTGACTCTGTCCCAGCCTCCACTAAATTCACCCAATGTGCCGTCAGGGAGATATAGTGGCACTGCCCGCCTGTGCTTGTCCACGTGTCCATTGTTAAGTGGACCTTGGCAGTAACCGCGTTGGTGAGGGCGCGTACAATGTTGCGGGAGACGTGGTCGTGCAGGGCTGGGACGGTTCATCGGGAAAAGTAGTGGCGACTGGGAACCGAGTAGCGCGGGGCAGCCGCCGCCATCATGCTTTTGAAAGCCTCCGTTTCCACAAGCCTATACGGCAGCATCTGTAGGCTGATCAATTTTGCAATGTGCACGTTTAACGCTTGAGCGTGCGAGTGCGTGGCGTCGTACTTGCGCTTGCGCTCAAACTGTGGCACTAGCGACGTCTGGACGCTGCACTGAGAGCCATTGCTGGATGGGGCCGAGGACAGCGGAGGTGATGGTGTGGGTGCAGGCCAGGAGACGGTAGTGCCTGTGTCCTCAGAGGGGGGTTGGATCTCAGTGGCAGGTTGGGGCACAGGGGGAGAGGCAGTGGTGCAAACCGGAGGCGGTGAACGGGCATCGTCCCACCTTGTGGGGTGCTTGGCCATCATATGCCTGCGCATGCTGTTGGTGGTGCCTCCCCAGCTGATCTTGGCGCGACAAAGGTTGCACACCACTGTTCGTCGGTCGTCAGGCGTCTCTGTGAAAAACTGCCACACCGTAGAACACCTTGACCTGTGCAGGGTGGCATGGCGCGAGGGGGCGCTTTGGGAAACAGTTGGTGGATTATTCGGTCTGGCCCTGCCTCTACCCCTGGCCACCGCACTGGCTCGGCCTGTGCCCACACCCTCACTTGGCCCTCCGCGTCCTCGGCCGCGTCCACATCCTCTAGGCCTACCCCTCAGCATGCTGTATTACCAGTGATTTGATTTCCCAGGCAGGAAAGAAATTGGCGCAAGGCTGCACTCAACCGTAGCTGGTTGCGTCTGATTTTTGTACGTTGTCCACGCAGCACACACGTACACGGAGACCTTAGGACTGACACAGGCAGGCCAAATATAATTAATTGAATTCGCTTTTTTGCAAATGGAGGGCCCCACTGCGTATATTCAATGAACAATAACTTTTAGAACTGTAGTGTGGCCCTGAAAAAGTGTCACACAACTTTAGTGTAGCAGAGTTATTAACTCTAGCAGAGCAGGTATTTGCCAGTCAGGAAAGACAATGGCGCAAGCCTGCAGTAAACCGTAGCTGGTTGCGTCTGATTTTTGTACGTTGTCCACGCAGCACACACGTACACGGAGACCTTAGGACTGACACAGGCAGGCCAAATACAATTTCTTTTCCTTTTTTGCAAAGGGAAGGACCCACTGCGTATATTCAATGAACAATAACTGTGTTGTGGCCCTGCCTACACAATTCTGTCCCTGTAGTATCAATGGAGGGTGCAATGCTCTGCACAGATGATTTTTAGTAAAAAAAAAAAATGCAACACTGCTAACAGCAGCCAGCACAGTACTGCACACGCTTAAATTTGGCCCTAGAAAGGACCGTTGAGGTTCTTGAAGGCTACACTCACTCCTAACACTCTCCCTGCCTATACACCACTTCTGTCCCTAATGCCGGGTGCAATGCTCTGCACTGCCGATTTTGAGAAGAAAAAAAAAAAAAACACTGCTAGCAGCAGCCTGCACACAGGTAGATGTGGCCCTAAGAAGGACCTTTGGGGTTCTTGAAGCCTACACTGACTCCTAACGCTCTCCCTACAGCAGCACCAGCACGATAGTACTTTCCCTCAGCTAACTCACAAGGCATGTGTGGCGAGCCGCGGGAGGGGCCGACTTTTATACTCGGGTGACATCTGATCTTCCCAGCCACTCACAGCAGGGGGGTGGTATAGGGCTTGAACGTCACAGGGGGAAGTTGTAATGCCTTCCCTGTCTTTCAATTGGCCAGAAAAGCGCGCTAACGTCTCAGAGAGGAAACTGAAAGTAACCGGAACACCGCGTGGTACTCGTTACGAGTAACGAGCATCCCGAACACCCTAATATTCGCACGAATATCAAGCTCGGACGAGTACGTTCGCTCATCTCTATTAAGCACCCATTTGGTCCTCTGCGATTTCATGGCAGAGGGCTGATGACGCCACAGAGGCGAATGGTGCAGTCTGAGCTCTCAAGCCCACGCCATCTGTGTGACATAAATATACATCAATCCACGCAGAATGTAGATATATGTCCTAGGGCATGATGGTGTGTAGAAAACTATTGCACCTACCTTAGTAAGTAAACTCAACCACTGCAATCAAACTCTCAGTCACTTTTATGATGCCCTTAGATGGGCACAATAAATCTGCTGACATTTTTTTAAAAGGCCTTAGTCATGAAAATGTCAATCATTAAAATAGAACTGTCCTTTTTATATGTGGAACCTTTTCAGTAATGTTAGTTTTTTTTTTAAGTTTTTTACTCTAGTGAAGTGCCTTAAGTGTTTCCTGTCTCTTGTCAAATGTTTCAAAAATGTCAGAATATAAATAAAAAAATAATATTTTCCACCAGGATGGTTCATACGAATGCATAATGCAGCTGATGACCTTATGTCTAGCATCCCAATGTAAATTTTACCTGACACAAGCACCTATGAATAGTGGAATATATGTAAATTTTTATGATTTGTGTAATCATAACCGCGGTTGTATTTGTTGCAGCGCTGTATTTAGACTTGCTGGCTGGCTGCTAAGGACTACGGAAAAGTGTTGAGAATCTTGCTGTTAGGTGAGTGTAATCGCTAATTTGAGAAAAAGTAATTGTGTTGTGGGTGCCATTAACTTCTCATCATATTTTCCATCCACATACTTCCACCACCAAGCAGTTCCCAAAAGTACATGTTGAGTTCAGTTGAAACAATCGTCTAAATAATTTTGCATCGTTTTCTATGATAATAATAAGGCAGTAGAGCACAACTGAGAATATATTACAGGATAATCAAAAGATAATTACAGTCTTGTTCAAAAGGAAGGACAGAGGAAAACATGCTCTACAGTTACGGATGTGAATGCATTACACTCTGCTGAGCTGGACATGGTCACGTTTTTAAAAAACACCCTCAAAATTAATAGAATTGATATAAAGCGAACCATCATGAAACTAAATGAATTCACATATGGGTGACTTGACGAGTTTAGTTTCCAAATGATAACAAATACCATGTGATTTTTCTTGACATTATTATAATATGATTAGCGCTTTATGATTGGACCGTCACCCATGCATTGGTTTAATAAAAAGTAATTTTAAAAAGTAAAAACTAACAAAAAAATTCATTGAAAAATTATTTAAGAATATGTGCAGTGATTAGTGTTGACCAAACCAAAACTGTTGAATTTTTCTGAGGCCTCTTTCCCATGAGCGTATATCAGCCATCCGTTTTCATGGCCGCTGATATACTCTGGGATCTAATGCAGGGCAATATAGCGCCAGGCGTTTTTACTTTGGGCCCAAAAGATAGTCCTGGAACTATCTTTTGGGCCGGAATACATTGGCCACTGCTTGGGCTCCTATTGGAGCCAATGACAGCGGCCAGAGGAGGGAGGGAGTTTAGCAGCGGGGCTGCTAAACTCCGCCCCACTGCTCTCCCCCCTTCCATGCAGGCTCACCTCTGCTCTCCTCCCTGCTCGTTCTTTGCAATGGGAGGGGTGGGATGGGGTGGGAGCTAAGCGCCGTCTTGCCTCCCCCGATTGCTGGCTGCTCCCACCCTTTCCCTGCCCCTTTTCCATAGCCATCAATGGGAGAAGGCGGGATGAGCTGGCACTTAGCTCCACCCCACCGCACCCCCTCCTATTGCAAAGAACGAGTGGGGAGGAGCGCAGAGGTGAGCCTGCGAGGGGGAGGGAGGAGAAAGGGGCGACGGCATGGTGACGGCATGGTGACCTCGGCGCATAAGTGCCAGGGGTCACGTTAGATTTGTGCACCCGTTCACTAGCTTCTATGCCCCAGTTGATGGCGTATATCAGCCGCCCATGAAAATGCCGGCCAATATACGCTCATGGGAAAGAGCCCTGAAAGTTATTTTCGGTGATAACCCGACCTCAGACGGTTCATCTCGACCAAACTCACTGAAATAAGCTAAGAAAAGACCTAATGAAGAAAAAAACACTGAAATCACTGGTTCCATTTTGTCTCGTTATGTGGCCATGATTATCACGCCTGTATAAGGGCAGAAAAACATGCTCATGTGTTTTTGCCCTAAAACATTGAGAAATGTTAAAATTTCTTCTCAGTTTTACATTTTAAAGTGTTTGCAAATTTATGAAGGATACTAGATAAAATTTGGTAAAGCGAAAAATTTATCCTGGCTTGAATTTATTTCAGGGGGTATTCCCAGGATACACTTCTATCACATATCCATAAGTGATAAAAGTCTGATTGATGGGGGCCCCTCCCTCTTCTGAGAACACTGATCCTAAAAATGGAGGGCCCATTTTCCTCTTCCTCCTCACCCAGCAGTAAGGAGGAGCATGAATGGAGTGACAGTCATGCATACAGAATGCCACTCCATTCATCTATAATTGGACTGCTGGAGATAGTTGAGTATAATCGCTTGGCTATTTCCATCAGCCCCACTAAAATGAAGGGAGTGGCAGCCATACATGTGCCGCCATTGCTGCATCCAATCTCATGTCACTGCAGGTGGGAAAAGCGACTCAGCAGTGGTGCTAAGTGCTGGACTCAGGACTCCATTCTTGAGATTAATATTCTTTAGGCCCCTTCTCTACAGAGTATGGGTAACTACTGTAAAGTTATTTCTTGTGTGTAATGCCTGTAACTTTTAAAGAACTTTAAATAGGTATTTAATTTCCAAAAACATAAAATGTTATAATGCAGAATCTACGGGCATAATGGCCCATTGGGAGCAATTTTTGAAAAAAAAGAAATCATTACGATATACACTTATCTAAATGATAGGCTGCTGTGTGTTATAATGAACTATACTGTACAAGAAATAGTCAAAGAGTTCTTCAAGACTGCTGCATTTACTGTATATTTTAACATTAAAATGCCTTCCATAATAACATTTCCCTTCGCAGAAAAGGCATCTCTGAAAAAAGGCAAGGAAATGCATTAGTCTCAAATGATACCTTTCCTAGTTTAACAGGAACATAACACATTTTCAGATACATTTGTTACATCAAACATCGTTGTGTGCTTTCAATTTCGTTCAGCCTGTATTTTACTATAAGTAATTTGAGGATTTTTATGGATCAATAGGAGGAATTATGAGGTAGTAAATTAAAAAAAAAAATCCTGGCAAAAGCTGCAGGAATATATTTAGATTTTTAGATATTTCTCAACCTTTTTTATCTGTTAAGAAAATGTCATAAAGTGTTTGCTAAAACTACAGCAGCTCACTGAATATTAATTAGCTATCTACACTGTATATAGGCGCACAGACGCACACTGAATAGTAACCCCTTAAAAGAGTTGTCCAGTTACCAGAAAACCCCGTATCAATGGCATCGGCTGCATGAGAACAATAAACAGAAGTTTTCTTACCAGTTTTGTAGGCAGCCGGCACCCAGTGCTGCAGCCCACCGTGGTCCTGACTGGCCGCCAATGAGAGACTGCAGTGTCACCACTCGTTCTACTCCTGGCATCGGGTCACATCCTGAGTGCCATGATGCCAGGAGTTCAAGAATGTGGCGCTGCAATCTTGGACGGGTACGTATACTGCTGTTCAGTGCTATTAAAGCAGGGTTAGCATGTAAGCGGACAAGTCCTTTAAGGATATGACCTTTTTTTATTTTTTCATTTTTTTGCTTTCTCCTCCCCACTTTTCAAAAATCATAACTCTTATTTTTTCCATTGACAGGGCTTGGTTTTTGCAGAACAAGTTGTATTATTCAATGGTGTTATTTAATGCACCATAAAATGTACTGGAAAACCTTCACAAGTTCCTAAGAAAAGTAAAATAGAAAAATATGCGCGTTCATCATAGGTGGGAAGGCCTTGTTTTTACAGCGTACACACTACAGCAAGAATGACATCATAACTTTATTCTGGGGGTCACTGCGATTACAAGGATACCACCTATATTTAGGTCTATTCTCTCTCTCTCTCTCTCTCTCTCTCTCTCTCTCTGTATATATATATATATATATATATATATATATATATATATATATATATATAAATTTTTGTTGTTTTTTTTTTGCTTGTTTGCTTTTTAGGTTTGTTTGCTTTTTAAGTAATATGGCAAAAGCCTAAATAATTTTGGTAATCGTAGGTACCTACGGAGTAAAGTTATGACATTCTTTTTTTTATTGTCACCATCTTCTGACCTCCATAACCTTCTTATCTTTCCACTGTTAGGGTTGCTTGATGGCTGAGTGTTTTGTGAGACGACCTATGGTTTCTATTGGTATAATTTTGGAATGTATGTGTCATTTTGATTGCTTTTTTTTTTACAGTTTTCTGGGAGGCAGGGTGACCAAAAAATTGTAATTTTGCTAATTTGTATTTTTCTTTCTGCTGATGTTCACCATGCAGGATAAATATTCCACAATTTTGATAGATTGGACTTTTGCACATACGATGGTACCAAATATGTTTTGTGTTTCTTTTTTGTTCTGATTTTTTTATTATGAATATGGAAAAAGTTTTTTCAAAAACTTTTCGCATTCTTTAAAATAAAAAAAAAATCACTATTTTTACAATTTTTTTAGGGACTTGAACTAGTAGTCGTTTGATCACTTATACCATATACTGCAATACTTTTGTATTGTGATATATGGTTTTCCTGCCATAATTCTATTAGGAAAGGTCATAGAATTATCACTTATCATTCAGCCGCTGCCAGCGTTCACACTGAGCGATATTATTCAGATTCCTGTGATTCGGTGAGAATCTGAACGATTATTGATCAGTGTAAATGAGCCCTTAGTAGTGTAAAATCTGCATGAACAAAAGGCCCATTTACATGCAAAGATAATCGTTCATAAGATTTCAAAAGGTTTTGAGCAATATTTGCATATAAATGAGCCTCCATGACCTGTATGCAGAGAAGAGCAGGTGGTCTGTTCTCTACATTCAGCTCCACTGACCTGCCAGAGGCTGCCACAGGCTTTCTAATGAATACAATGTAATCAGCAGCTCCCATGGAGAATACAGCACCATGGACAGCAAACACAGCATGCGGTCTGTGTTATCTTCTCTCTTTACACACAATGATTATCGCTCAAACTATGGTTTTTGAGCAAATTTTGAGTGATAATCCTTGCATGAAAATGTGCCTTTACAGGCATTATTGCAGACCATGCCTTTGTTTCCAGTAGATCCAGCTTTAGATAAAAGAAAGAAAAAATATATGAGCTCCACTGTTTCCAATGCATAGAGTGAAATGAAAGTATATTTTTGATTTTCAATTTATAGCTTTTTTTCCCTTTCTTTTAGAAAAGAAATGTGTTTACTTCTGACTTGAAGAACATAGCAATTTACTGCAGCACTGTTTTTGCAGCTTTAAAGTTGAAGTCATAATTATTTCAACTCCTTGTCACATTAGTAGGATCAAGTTGTCATTATAAATGGATGATATGAGTGATGACAATGTGCTATTAAGTGCAATCTGCCAACAACCCTACAACTTAAATATACAGATTGCAGATGCGAAGGTGTGACTGCATTTTGTGTAACGCGCTAATGCTCTTTTTTCTCCTTCCATTTTGCTTCTCAAAGTAAAATGACATTGAAAATAATGTTATTTTTTAAATTAATTTAATTTTGTTTTATTATTTTACTATACATTTTTTACATTAGAGTCGGTATTTTAGCAGACACAGAATACTGTCAGCAACAAAGAAATTCAGTTTTTTTTTTCTTTTTAACTTAATACCAGAGGCCAACGCTCTCACTCGGAGAGGCTGGACACACATAAAGACACTTCAGTCTGCTTCTCAGTTGTGCCAGTGTGACATGTGACTACTATTGGCATTGTCTTGAAAAAGAAGTCAGATGGAGGAAGCTGACATTTTCACATATGACAATTTTTCTAATAATCAAGTAAATGTCGAAAAGAATATAATACAGTTTGACATAAAAAAGAAAAAATATTGCAATCTGTTCTACTTGGACTGTAAAATAACAAGCCCCTGAATAGAGCTTAACTGATACCAGATTATTAGATATTTTTGAATGTCGGCTGTAAAAGTACATAAAACTTCCAAGAAAAAAGTGCTAAATGGCCTATTACTCTCATATATATTATATACATATATATATGGCTATACTTAGCTACAATATGTGTAACCTAAGCAGTTGAACAGGGCGCTAATCACCAACTTGGTCCACCTTTATCTGATCGGCTTTGCAGAGATCTCTTCCCCAGTGTTTGGGTGGTGAAAACGGTGCTGCGGGATTCCTTTTCTTATGCGATGATGAAATAATGGAGACTAGTCCAGTTTAGTTTAGCAATGTGAGAGTGAGCAGATTTACTAACTTTGGAATTACACAACAACAGGTTAACTTTACAATCCTTAGAAAACGCATTTATAACAGATATTCAAGAATGCAGCAATATTGATTTGATGATACTCTATCGTCAATGCTCTCTCTTATATTACTAAAGATTTGATTTATCAGACAATTTCCCCACTATTGAATTCAAATGAACAATTGAGTTAGATTTGACTGTAGGATTTGATAAAGCAGAGGGACAAGTGACTGTATGGCTAATCCTGGCTTTTACTTCACTGGGTAGCTATAACTCACTGTCCATGAAGATGGACCTCGTAAAGGATCTTCTTTGTTCTCTGCTGTAGAAGCCAAGGGAGCAGGTTAGATCACCACACTCTACCTTGGGAAACGATAACTGCTGGAATACTCCTCCTCGCCGACTACGGAAACTGCAATCTCTCCTCACTCACTCCTGGCAGAGTCTGTCAACTGCTCTGCATCACTTCCTTTTGTCACCTCTCTTCCCCACACTCTTGCATAGGGACCTGTTTATTTGCTTCCCGCCCCTGGGCTCTGCATCAGTAAGAATAAACCTGACTGTCAGCCAATAGGGAACCAGCTGACATCAGGACTGAGCTCTATGCTTAGAGCAGAAGGGGAGACACAGGGTCTTTCCCACAGACAGCACCTCCTGGATCCAGGAATGGCATCTAGACAGGTGCGACAGGACAAGTGTACTGTGAGTGTTCTGTAGTACCTGCTGGGCTACTACAGCTGCCTTCTCCTTTTCTGAGTACACAGTGCTCAATGAGTGCTATGTAGAGATGAGCGAGCATACTCGCTAAGGACAATTGCTCGATCAAGCATTGTCCTTAGTGAGTATCCCTCCGCTCGTGAGCAAAGGTTCGGGTGCTGGCGCGGGTGACAGCTGAGTTGCGCCAGTCCGCCAGGGGGGGGCAGGGGAGAGAGAGAGCGAGAGAGAGATCTCCCCGCTCTCCCCCGCCGCTTGCCGCCCGCCGCCGGCAGCCGAATCTTTGCTCCCAAGCGGGCAGGTACTCGCTAAGGGTAATGCTCGATCGAGCAATTGCCCTTAGCGAGTATGCTCGCTCATCTCTAGTGCTATGTGCTAAAAAGTAAAAGTGATCAGCTCTGTTAGTGACTACTGTCACTACAGGGGTTGTTTTCCCCTATAACAGGGGCTCTTATACATGCCTCAGCTACAGTGGGAAAGTGTCAAATTTAAAAAGAAAACAAAACATGTGAATGTCCCCCAGAGGTCTTATATGATGTCATGAGGGACATAGATAGTAAAAAAATTAATTGCATAAAAAAGTCAAACAAAATTACAGAATAAAATAAAAATATATACATAAAAAAGAAAATAACTCAAAGACGACGCCAACCAAAACCGATGCCGTATGCACCCTGTAATCCAAAATCATACATATTATATATCCAAACGTCCAAAACAAAATGAGGAACCCATTCCAATGCTTTATTTTAGCGTAAATGTACTAATTTTAAAAAAATAATCATAAATGTTTAAAAAGTCAGTGAAAAACATATTTAAAAAATATCCCTATATGTCACCGAAACAAAAAATGCAGCAAAAATAATTTTGGTAGCTGAAGGAAAAAAAAATAGGGCAGTTAAACCACAACATGGGTAAAATCATTAAAAAGTGCTTGGTCCTTAAGGTACAAAACAGCCTGGTCATTAAGGGATTAAACAAGCAAGATACAGGCAGACTGTTTATCAAAGTCGAATGAAACCTTTTATGTGTGATTGTAATGTTGGCATAAGTAAGTGATTACATTATCAGAGCTAATTTAGACAATCCCCCCTAGGTCTCAAACATAGCTATCTGCAGTGCCCAAGCTGAGCCCAGTTGTACTCTGTAGCAGTCTAGATTCATAGTTCACAACACCACTGCAAACGGAGGTAACAGTGGGCATCGAAGGCAGTACACATAAAAGGGTACTGTGCAACCAAAAATTCTTCATCCAAGTGCCTGCCAATGGGTCCTACAGGCATAGGGATCTGTAACGATGGTGACACCTATCTCTGGATGGCAGACAACTAAACAGTTGGAGCTGTTTGTGCTTGTCAGACCATAGAATGCTTATCTGTACTGCTCTGTTGAGGTCATCCTGAGCCCGGTTGCCTTATGTGCATGCCCTCACGCATCCACTGGTCCCAAGGCCTCCTAACAGTCTGGTCAGAAAGGCGGGCAATTTGTCAATACGACCATCCAGCTTCTCATATTCCAATAATGTGTCCCCTCTCAATCTCTGTTAACTGAGTAAAATCTCTTTGATTGCGTTGTAGAGGCGTCTAGTGGTCAACAAGTAGAAAAATAGGTTACAGACAAGTAACCTCTAAGAGTCTTTTTCATAGTCGAAAGGTTGAACAATGTTTTGGGCCTCAGGTGGCAAGACTGTTCATCTAATCACACCACAACTCTGATCATTTGCATATCTGCCTGAGATGTAACTGCATGCCGAGTTTTGCAGCAAAATGAAAACTCATTCTAGGTGATTAATTTTTTTAGACAATGACTGTATATATTTAGACTTATTATGGTGTCGCCAAAAAAAAGTACAATGCCATCAAACCTAAGGACAGCATTATCCATGTATCTGCAGATATAGTAATCGCTAATATGACTGGTCAGAAGCGTAACTCGAAGCTCTTGGGCCGCGATGCAAAATCTGTAACAGGCCACCTACCTATCATATTCTATTTATAATACTTGTGTCTTCTTATATGATGGAGGGGCCTTTGGGCCCCCTAATGCTCCAGGGCCCAGTAGTGACTGCTACCCCTGCACCCCCTATAGGTACGCCCCTGTGACTGGTGCATCGTTATGACTCTATCTGAAAAATAATATAGTGCTCTGCTTGTTATATACCAGCATTAAGTAAACACTGTCCTATAAATTGCACTAAGAAATCAGTTTTACTTTACTTTAAGTACTGGAGTTTTTCTGTGCCAACCTTTCTGTATCATTTCCCATATGAAGAATCTTAAAAAAAGGAAAAAATGTAGCCAGAGGGGAAAGAATGTTAAAAGAAGCCGTCTCAGGTCAGACACCGGTCTCTCTATTTAGGAAAATGCTGCTGTCACTTCCCAACTCATCAGCTAAACTTTCTCTTAACATTACACCTAGCTAACTTCCCGTCACATAGGTTGGCTTATGACAGAGGTCTCCATGCATATTAATGATGAGCAGTAAGTGCGAAGGATAACTAGCTCCCAAACTGTACCGCTTGTAATTAAAAAGACATTAGAACTGAATGCAGAGAATGCAGGAAACCACAGCAGCATGTGGATGTACTTCATTATCAGTTTAGACTTCTTGCAATTTCAGAAACAAATTTGAAATGACCTTTAGGTGGGTTTTTTTGCATGTTAGGAATAAAAAAAAACTGAATAATAGCAAATTTTTTAACTGCATTTCTGCTCAGTCCATCTTAATGGTATAAGACAGGGTTATAGGAATTCTTATATGATTGTTCCCAGCAAGAAAAACCAAGTAATCTTGTAGATATGATACCTTTTAATGGCTAACAAAAATATATAATGTTATAGCGAGCTTTCGAACCTCTCATGGTCCTTTCTCAGGCATAATTAAATATATACGAAGAGGCATGCATATTTATACACACTTATGACAAAGCACAGACATGGGTGTGATTAATTTGCATTTGAAAGATTAACACAACAGGATGATTAGTAAAAAAAAAAAAAATACTGAAATATTCCACTGGTAAAGATGTGAAGGGTTTATGGTTTCTGAATTAGTGTTAGCGGGTCACAGGCCTGTATTGTATCTCTGCTACAGGCCTTGTGACCCGTAACACTAATTCAGAGACCATAAAACCTTCACATCTTTACCAGTGAACTATTTAAGTATTCATTTATTTCATTCCTCATCCTGTTGTGGTATTCTTTTAAGTGCAAATTAATCACATCCATGTCTGGGCCTTGCCTCTTCGGATCTATTTACTTAATTATGCCTGAAAGGATCCTGAGAAGTTTGAAAGCTCACTATAACATCATGTATTTTTGTTGGCCATTAAAAGGTATCATATCTACAAGATTACTTGGTGTCTCTTGCTGCGAACAATCACATTTTGCTCTACTGGCTAACATGGTACCAAACGTTTTTCAGGAATTCCTATGGCTCGGAAGTTCAGAATCAAGAAACTTCCATAAAGGTTGGGGTGGGGTGGTTGTACAAAATAAAAGGTTTAAATAATAGTTGGCTGAGTTCCTACAAGCTGGATGCACACACAGCATGGGGCTTGATTCTTTAAAGTCTGCAGTGGAATATAAAACAATTCAAGCAAGTGATTTTGGTTTGTGGTTATTGTGGTGTCTATGGCATTTGTGGCATTTTTTGGTATGGTGCTTTTTCTGTCACTCTTCCCATAATAGGCTTGAATTGAATTTAAGGCTTCTTTTCAACAGGTAGCAGCGATATCACTGTAAGAAAATCACAACGATATCGCATCTGTGGTCTGTGCATTATCGCTGTGTTTTCTCGAGACGATATCATGACATTGTGTTGCTACAAAGTTGCACGTGGCGCTACAAAGTCATGTGACTTTGTAGTGCTCTTTTGCCAAATTTTCGGGGGGCTTGAAATATAAGCCCTACCCCGAAAATAAGCCATAGCTTCTTAAAAAAAAAAAACTATCATCTAATATGCGCTGTCAGCTCTCCGCGTGTCTTCCCTGAAGCTCCGGTAAACTTGCTTGAGGCTTTCCCTCAGCGTTTCCTGGTTTGGAGGTTTAAAATCCCCACCTCCTCGAAGCGCTGGCTGTGATTGGTTCTTGAGCGCCACAGCTCAGCCAATCAAAGCCAGCGCTCGATGAACCAATCACAGCTATTTATTGAAACAGCCATTCACTCCATAATGAAACATGGGCTATAAAACCTTGCAAATTGCGGCAATATTTAGCAACCCACAATTTTTATTTTTGCAATGTCGCAGGCTGCAAAATATTGCTAATGGGAAGGAACCCGCTAGAAAACATGGGCTTCACATACATGCGATTTGTAGCACTGTCAAATTGCGAAAAAAAATTTGTAACGTTTTAGATGCTACAAATAAAAAAAATTAACATCAAAAACACTTGTAAAATAACACTATTAACCCCTCTCCACAATAGGATGCAGGTTTACATTCTGGATGGCAAGGGGTTCCCACAAATTGACATGAACCGCTACGTCCTATAGAAGGCACAAGCTCAGAAGCTAAGCCGCAGGGAGAGTCAGCTGTGACTGACAGCTAGTCTTCTCCTGCAACAGCGGGGATGGCTGAGATCAGATGAGTTAATTATCGCTCTCTACATTGTGGCGCCATCGGCAATCCTTCTACGAAAAAATTCGTAGAAATTATACAATACATTCTAAAAAAAAAATGTACCAATGAAAACTACAGTACAATCTGTACAAAACCGCCACACAATAAACAAGCACTCATTAGGGCGATGTTGATGGAAAAATAAAAAAAGCTACGGCTTTTGGACAGTGGAAATGAAAATCACAAAAAATCATCAGATCCGTAGTCTGAAAAAAGGCCATGTCATTATGGGGTTAAAACTGTTTAAACCATATGTTTTTTAACAAACATTTACAGAAAAATCACAAAAACAATTATGTTTCTATGTGGAGGATGCACAACCTGGGGACCGGGGGGTACATGCGGCCCATGATGCCAATGTTTGTTGACATTAACTATCTCGCTACAGGAAGAGTAGTGGCACACAACTCAGGAGCATGGATGTGTGGGTACTTATAGTGCAATGTGTAGCCACCTTCTGGTCCATCCAGAAACCTACAGCACACTGATGAGGGGCAAACACTCCCAAACAGCTGTCTGTATATGGATTCTGGCTTGGCTTCCAATTCCCACTCATTGTTACAAGGCTTGTATAAAGAGTCTAACATTGACTTGGAGGAATGCTGCCTTCCAATAGGTGGCACTGCAGAGTTCCATCTTCCCTATTTTCTGGTCCATCATGTAGCAGCAGAATAAATTGGGTGGAGGAGGAGGACAAATAATAATTTTCTTTCCCTTTTCTACGTAACCTAAGAGTGTTATACAGGGCTTTTATGGCAATTACACAGTGTTATATATCTATTTTAGGGGTATTGGTGAAGTTCGCTCATCTCTACTTAGACAGTAATAACTTTTATTGTGGCCATTGTTCACCCCTGCTTTGAAATAACTACACAAATGGAAATTGTTTCGCAATTGCCTTCTTATAACAAAACTATATAAAATAACATACAAAGAAGAAAAGTGTGAAATTGGGAAACAGACAAACAATAAAAAGTGACTTTTTATAATAAAAACAAATTTTCAAACTTTTTTTTTGTTAAAAAGGGTAGTCTGGCTAAGAAGTCTTATTTCTTAGAGCAGAGAGCTTCTACAAAGCCTATTTCTAACATCCATACATTACATGGAGAGCCCATCTGTTATAAAAGTGCAGTAACCATATTTTATGTGCTTTGAAAATGTACAGATTCTGCCTGTCTTAGATTTTATGTCTAACGAGATATGCAAATGTGGTGTGAGCTGACGGAGCTGGGATAATATGACCTTTGTCTAAACCAAGCTCTGTCATTTTTGGGTAAAGAATCAGCCAGTTTGGTACCAGAATCTTCAATGGTTATCTAAATACATCCTGTGAAGCCGAACATAATTTGTAAGTAACCCATTCATCTCAGATGCCCTGAAGGCAGTCGCATTGACACCAATCTCAGTAGTCTGCATCTAGATATTTACAGTACAAAGGACATATTAGAACTTAAGATTTAAGATATAATCTCAGTTATATGGCTTTGCTCGGGGAATCCAATGCCTTTTATGATCAGAACAGCAGCCTCATACAGATGGAGCAGCACAAATTTAGAATTCAAACACACTACAAAACTAGCATAGGTGTGCCATGTGCTACTATGCTACGGTATGTGCGTAGCTGGCTGCTGCCATTGATTTTGAATCGCTGGGTACATTACGCTAATAGGGTTACTGCACTACTGTAATTCTGGACTGCACTAACATGAGATGTGTGACTGCTGCTACATCAGAAGGACACCAGGAACTCCCCAAAACTCAATATCTGCTCAACAGAGTAAGAAATGACAACCATGTTTAGTGTTGATAGATTGCTAAATTTCTGTACTGAAATATAGCGGTCATAGTTTCTCCCTAGGGGCTTCCTATGGGGAAAGATGACCAAAATAAGAATTCTGTCTGTAAAAGTGTGTAATTCTGCATGTACTCAGCCCATCCCATTTCCTCTACTTATATTCATTTTTGTAACTGTTTTTTTACATATTGTTCGTCCTTTTATGTTATCTTTGTATAGCTTTTATTAATATTGCAACATTTTGTTATAGTCTTAAGGCCTCATGTCCACGGGGAAAATCAGACCCGCTACGGCTTCCATAGGCTTCAATAGAAGCCCGCGGGAGCCGTCCCCGCAGGAGACCCGCACGAAAATGGAGCATGGTCCAGATTTTTTCATGCTCCATTTTTTAAAAATCACTTTTATTGACCATCCGCGGGTATTTATCTACCCGCGGGTGGTCAATGCATCCCTATGGGATGCGGATGCGCGGGCAGGAGAAGAGTTAAAATCCGCTGCGGATTTTAATTCTTCTTTTGCCCGTGGACATGAGGCCTAAAACTTATTAAGTTCAGTCCTTGTTGCTCTACAAAAACCCTCTGATAAGAAAGCATCTTTGACTCCTGGAGTGCAGTTAGTGTCCATACCCCCATGCTTAATCCAAGTTTAGGCAGCTGACCTGCTTTACAGTAACACTGTCAGTGGTGGCAGTGAGTATTTTGGGGAGTGTACAGGACTACTTATGCTCCATCTTTCAATGAGAGCAGGATTGAGGGAGTTGAAGCAAGTCATCCCCATGTGGCCATGCCTACGTCATATGCCGTGAAAGCTTGGCTTGTGCCATCATTCCTTACCTGCCATGCATCACATGGACAGCACATTAATGCTTCCTGATCCTTGTGGTAGCACTGCAGATCAAATAAACACTTGCTGCCAGGTTACCATAGAGATAACAGAGAATTGCTTAAGACATACTGTGATCTACTTATCATTAGAGGACCCTTACAACAAAAACACATTATCCAAACCAGACAGGAGCCATTAGAGGGCTATGTGACATTTGGTCCAGCGGAGAAATTGTGCCTTTACTGGTTAATCAAGAGGCACCTGTGAGGTTTGGGAAAAGGAGTGGGCATGCCACTCACTGTTGAGCCAGGGCTGAGTAGCAGGCTAAGTCGGAGCAGAGAGTTGCAAGCCCATTTGAGAGAGAAGAATGACAAACCATATACTGCAGCCCAAGAGTGGGTAATAGTTTGAGATTTTGATAATGCCTAATGTGATGGTGCTGGGTCTGTGAATTAGGGCCAAATCTGAAGTATAGTTAATGTCCAGGTGGACAGGGTTTGTTTTTGTATCAGTTTATTGTCAAAGTATGGAGTGCTGTAAACTTTTGCTGTGATGAGATAAAACTGACAGGGGCCAGAGAAAAAAGGTTCTGGTTGTCAAGTGAGTTTCTGAGAGTGACTTAAAGCATCTTTTTTGGAGAAAATGGTAATCCCGAATAATCATGAATAATCCCCTAAAGTCATAATAATGGGAAAAGGGAACCTGTCACATTGTAGGAGCAGCAAAAACTACTAGAGATGAGCAAATGTACTCGGTAAGGGCGATTTCGCAATCGAGCACCGCGATTTTCGAGTACTTCACTACTCGGGTAAAAAGTACTCGGGTGCGCTGTGGGGTGGGGGGTTGCAGAGGGGAGTGGGGGGTAGCAGCGGGGAACAGGGGGGAGCCCTCTCTCTCTCCCTCTCCCCCCCACTCCCCGCTGCAACCCCCCACTCACCCACAGCGCACCCGAGTACTTTTCACCCGAGTAGTGAAGTACTCGAAAATCGCGGTGCTCGATTGCGAAATCGCCCTTACCGAGTACGTTCGCTCATCTCTAAAAACTACATTTATGGACTCATAGGACACGGAGCGCTGAGGTTGTGGTGTGTTTTTGTATACTTACCGGCCTCCCCATTTCCCTGTTGTCAGCCCTGGAGATTGGGGCTTGGTCCATGCATCAGACTCTTCCCTGCAGCCAGTGCATGCACACACATAGACAGAACAGTATGCGCATGCGTGCACTGACTACAGACATGAGTCTGATACATGAAATGAGCGCTGAGAACAGGGAAATGGGGAGGCCGGTAAGTATACAAAAACATATCCCTGACCTCGGCGCCCGTCTTATGTGCACATAAACATAATTTATGGTGTTCATACACATGACAGATTCCTTTTAAGGAAATAAACAGATTTGGAGGCAACTGAATTCATGTTTTTGCTTTTTCCACAGTTTCAGATTTTTTTTCTTCTATTTCTTCTCGCACCACATGTCTAACATATTTCTACAGGCTTTGTTTATCTCACTTTTTGTTAATTATTTGTTTGTGATAATAAACCCAATTCTTGAGTCCAGCACTGAAGTGTAAGTACAATAAACAGCTGTTGTCATTCCATGTGTGCACCTGAGTCACAGCCCGCTACTATATGCAGACTACAAAAATGCCAGGCACTAGATAAATGCGCAAATGTTTTATTTATCACTGTGCTGGTTAAATGTGATGTAGTTGGCTTCACAGACATGATCGACAGTAATAGCCGTTGTGAGCAAGAATCAAATGTGAATGTTAGATGTGTATAAAAATACATCCACACGTTCTGCTTGAAATAAACTGTAATCTGCTTTATGCCAGAAGGACCTAGATGCTAAACGACTCCGTTTAAGCCAAGCGAGGCTCAATCTTTTTCCATTGCTATACTAAAAAAATTTTTCAAAGGTTAAGCACTTATATTACACTAATTAATAATAGTAACTATAGATAAAAAAATAACCCTGTAGTAAATGTAAAAAGTTATCTTAAGGCCTCGGTCAGATGACCGTTTTTTGCCGCAATTTGCGGATGCACATGCGATCTGCGCATATATAGAACCATTGCTTCGCAATGGGATCGGTCACATGTCCGCTTTTTATTTGGATGTCCAATAAATTATAGGACACAAGGAATCGCAGATCACGCCTATCTGCGTTCTGCGATTACTTGTGTTTTATATATGTGCTCAATAGGGCCGGCGGCAGCAGCGCCGACCCCATTGAGAACATATATTATAAAGATCATTGAAAGCAATGGGCTGTTGGCGAGCGCGGCATTAATTTTCGGGAAGGGCTTAAAAATATAAGCCCTTCCCTGAAAAACATCCAAAAATGTGTAAAAATAAAAAAATATATATACTCACCTTGTCCCTGCAGCCGGAGTTTAGCCGCGGCCGGCAGTTCTCCTGAACTGCTCTGTGTAGTATTCAGCAGGCGGGGATTTAAAATTCCCGCCTGCTGAATGGGCTGCCTCTGATTATTCACAGCCCTCACCAATCAGAGGCAGCTCTCACACACCCATTTATGAATTCATGAATGGGTGAGTGAGTGCTGCCTCTGATTGGCTCAGCGCAAGGACCAATCAGGGGCAGCTCTCAGCTATTGAATGACAGCTGAGAGCTGCCCCTGATTGGTCCCTGCGCTGAGCCAATCAGAGGCAGCACTCACTCACCCATTCATGAATTCATGAATGGGTGAGTGAGAGCTGCCTCTGATTGGTGAGGGCTGTGACCAATCAGAGGCAGCCCATTCAGCAGGCGGGGATTTTAAATCCCCACCTGCTGAATACTACACAGAGCAGTTCAGGAGAACTGCCGGCCGTGGCTGAACTCCAGCTGCAGGGACAAGGAGAGTATATATATATTTTTTATTTGTACACATTTTTGGATGTTTTTCAGGGAAGGGCTTATATTTTAAAGCCCTTCCCGAAAATTCATGCCGCGCTCGCCAGCAGCCCATTGCTTTCAATGGAGCTGGCTGTATTGCCGGCTCCATTGAATTTCAATGCCCGGACAGCACTCCTTTGATCGGGCCTGTTTCGCCGAAAATGCTGCTCGCTGCAGATTTTTCGGCGAATCGTCGGCCCGGTCACGTGATTTGCGGATGCGCATCCCTCATGCGATCCGCAAATCACGGCAAAAAACGGTCGTCTGACCAAGGCCTAAAAGGCACAGTGTCAGTGTCAGTAAAAAAAGTGATGATAAAAATAAAGTAATGAATATACTAATACAGCATAGTATAACCCAATATTGAATCCACTACATTTTTGGACTTTCAAGGCATAGTTATAGTCTAATACATTTGTATCCGGACCAACAGCTGTCTATAGGTATACTGCCACCGCTCCACCCTGGGCCGGCTATATCTGGTGGCCAGGAGTGGTCAGAATTATCTGAAACAACCAAGTGGGTCGAAGTCAATGGAAGTTACTGCAACAGAATAGCAGAGCAAGCTACACTGTTCATGTAACTCAGGACCTGCGGAAACGGAGTAGCTCATTTTACTACACTCTTTTCATAATTTCCATTGACTTCTATGGTAGTTATGGAAGCAATGCTGTAATGGTGCACTACTGCTGTAGCTCACCTGCGCATGGAGTCAAGGTCAGTCGCAGCTTTGCAACATGCTTCTGCATGTTGGGCTCTGCCCTTGTCATGCTGTCATTGCCCCCTGTATGTTGCCTGTAGGACGTGTGTGCTCTCCCAACCCTTGTCTCAAAGGGCCAGCACACATCTCCTAATTTCATCTCCCACAAATCCTCAGTTGTCTCTTGTCATTGTGACAAAGCCCAAGTTGGTGTATTCCAGTTCTTGACTCCTGTTCTGACTATTAACTCTTCTGACCTCTGTGCTCCCTGGACTCGGCTCTGTTTATTGGACTACACTATCACTCTCTGCCCGTCCTGCCCCTCTACCGGACCTCGTTTCTACACCTGTATTGCTAGCCCTGACCTTTCCTTGTCAAGTCACTACGCTCCTATATAGACCATCAGATAACATGCTTCAGCCCTATGCAGCATCAGCTGCCACACCACTGGGACTATCTATGTGAATAATGGCGTGTGGACCCCACAACAAAGATGATATCTCACTTGGAGAGCTCAAGAGTGAAACCCGGTGTTCCAAAATGTTGCCTCTACAAATAGTCAAAAGTCAAGCTGGTAAGTGGCAAGGTGGATCCTGATCTGTCTGCCTGAGAAATGCCAGCTCGGCTGTTCCCATCTGTACCAACCACACCCAAATGCCATATTCAGATGGGTAAGGGAAGTGAAGGCCTCAGAGGTGGATCCATATCTATCAGACTTTTAAGGAATATCCTGTAGATATTTCATGAAAATCTGAAATGGGAACACTCCCTTTAAAGGGAACCTGCCATCACCTTTGAGCCCCATAAACTACATTATGGAGATCAAAGGTCAGGGAATGGTGAGTCTGGGGAGTTGTGTTTTATACTCACCGGGTTCACCATTCCTACGTTGTGTACCCATGAAGTAGGCATGTGCACAGAAGTAATAACAGGTTCCCTTTAAGGGACCTTGAAAACAGAGGAACAGATAAGTCTTATAGACACTTTATAGCCTCATGCGCAGAGCCTGTATGGAGCACTCAGAGTCTGGCTGGCCCTGAATTATAAAAAAATTGGCACTCTGTGTCCTATGGGGCCTTTATGTGATGCTGTATTATGCAAATATTTTCCCTTTGCAGAAATACTTCTCTAATACGGCATCTGATAGAACATGGCACAAAACCGCATCCAACAGAAAATAAAAAAAAACTCTGATATGTGATAGAATAATAAAAGAAAGGTGATTTATTAATAAAAATGTGAAATATTGAAAATAAAGCCCATAGAGCAGAGCTCATGTAGATATTTTTAGAAAAAGAAAACCCCCTTTGAAGATAGATCAGAGCATTACAATGAACATGATTTCATGGATTCTCCTACTTCCAGAACACTAGTGATTCACTAACTTTATAACGTACGGACTGACCTGCTTAAATAAGAAAAGCTTTGATCTATGAACAGAGCTCATTTTCAAAAACTTATAATAATAAGATGTTCGCGGCAGATTAAAGTCATTGCATATTTATAACTGTGATTATTTTATCTTGAAATGTGCATTTGTTCCTTTACTGAAAAATTGAAGATGGTAAGAGATGAAAGAAGCCAACGAGATCACTTAGAGAACTGATTAGTGTCAGTCTAAACAGGTGGAAAACAAGACTACAAAAAATTTCAGACAGCAAAAGAAAGGAAAAAAGTGAAAGAAATGCTTGAACATGGCCTTGGGCTTCTGAAATGGTGCTCGACTAAATGAGATGGAAGTGGTAAGAGCAATGGAGAACCATTTCATGAATAGTAACACTTGGAGATACCATCAATGTAGCCCAAAGAGTGGAAAGTAACAAAAAAGTGGAAACTTTTTGAAAGGAGATGGTAAGAAGACCAAGAACCATGAAGAATTGATCACACAATAGGAAAACTCAGCCACATTTTTACAGATGGAAAATACATATTAAAGTTGGTTTGGGAGTAAATCGCCATGTAGGAATAGCGGAGAAGACAACATAGTGGTAGGTAACGTGGTCAAGATTCAATTTGTGTTGTAAACATAACAATAAGAACAGAAAATATGTACAAACAAACCATTGTCAATGTATACTACATTCTACTAGAGGAAGTGATAGGGCAGGACCACAAAAATCTATTTCACAATTCAAAAAGTTACTCTCAATGTGAGTGATGTAAGGGCATTGGCTCATTTTTTTTAATCAAAGGGCATACGTGGTTATTATCTAAAAACTTGGTACTGTTAATGCCTAACTTTCTTAACATACTTGTGCAATGTTTTTTGTCTTTATCTAATAAATTATAGCAAATTAACAAAAATATATATATTTTTAGACATATATTTCAAAAATATTTACTTGCTATGTAAGACATCATACACATAGATGTAAACGGGATGGGCAATAATGGATTTATACACTTGTACTGTTAATCAAAAGGATGAGTTATGTATAAGGATTATGGTTCTTAATAGAGATGAGCGAACGTACTTGGTTCGGGTGTTTTTGGACCCGAGCACCGCTTTTTCCGAGTAACTGACTGCTCGGATGAAAAGATTCGGGGGGCGCCAGGGGTGTGCGGGGGGTTGCAGAGGGGAGTGGGGGGGGGAGAGAGAGCTCCCCCCTGTTCTCCACTGCTACCCCCGCTCCACCATGCCGCCCCCCGCGCCCCGGCGCCCCCCGAATCTTTTCGTCCGAGTAGTCATTTACTCTGAAAAAGCGGTGCTCGGGTCCAAAAACACCCGAACCGAGTACGCTCGCTCATCTCTAGTTCTTAACCCTTTGAGGGCCAAGGGACATATTTGTCCCATAGTTTTAAACTGTTCCAAATATGATTGACTTAAGACTCTGAAAGGGTTAGTGAATCTTTAAAACATGGAATATGAAATGCAAATTTGTGGCCAAATTATTCCAGTGACAACATCTTAGCAAAATTCTGAGTTCCTTCTGTTTGGAATCATACCTTATCTACTTAGTGTACCTATTAGAGATGAGCGAGCGTACTCGCTAAGGCAGACTACTCGAGCGAGTAGTGCCTTATGTGAGTACCTGTCTGCTCGTCTCAAAAGATTTGGGTGCCGGCGGGGGGGCGGGGAGCGGCAGGGGAGAGCGGGGAGGAACGGGGGGGGGGGGGAGATCTCTCTCTCACTCCCCCCCCCCACCCGCTCAACCCTGCTCACTCCCACAACTCACCGCTGTTCCCCGCCGACACCCGAATCTTTGGGGACGAGCGGGCAGGTACTCGCATAAGGCACTACTCGCTCAAGTAGTTTGCCTTAGCAAATACGCTCGCTCATCTCTAGTACCTATCAACTGCACATTTTAGAGGGAGCCTTCCTGACCTAGTGGAGTCATTTCTTAGGATCTTTATATATTAATAAAGTGGCTTAAAATTACTTGGTGTCCCTTCATTTCTGATCTCCCAGTTTGACATGGAGACACTATTGATTGTGTTGCTTAGGCATCCATATGGCACCCACAGGTTATCATGCAAAGGTCATATTTAGTGAACATTTGCAAAGATTGGTTTGGCGAGTTTGACAAACTTTTGCAGAAAGTTTGGTTTGATCCGAATTAGTTCAAACTGAAAAAGAAGTTCATCAAAACATCTAAAGTTCCCACAAACGGAGTGCATAACACTGTCCAAGAGCCATAAAATCTCTGTATTATACTCTGAGAGTGTTCATGGCAGGTGTTGAGCGAACCAAAGTTCGGGTAGAACTTTGCTAAACAATTGGTTCAGGTTGGTGCCGAACTGAGCTTTAAGCAATATTTGACCTGAAACAGGGTTCTACTGGTTTGGTGTGCTCAATACTAGCCCTATTATAAGTAATAGGAAATGTGGAAACACATATGCTTGACTCAGCAACTGTACTACCCAGCATGCACTAATGTCTCTCCACAACCTATGTCAGAGGCGTAAAATCAGAATTAATGAGGCACTATTTAAATTTAGCCTTTAAAATGTAATAGAGAAAATTTTCTAATTTATGGCATCGGTCTTGGGAATTATTTTATGTTAATTGTGCCTTGGAGCGAGTGTCCGCCTTTCAACTCCATTTTCAAAATTATAGATAGGTCCTAAAAATTCTGCACTGATTAATTTCATAATATGTCCTTATAAGGTCTACTAAAAAGGAGATTCTGCAGATTATATTATATTTGCAGGTAAAATCCCAAATGGAAGACAGTACCGGAGATCTCAATGAAATTTTTAAAAACCTAATGTAGATGACGCAGAATTTTTCCACATGGAATGTTAGTGGGGGAACACCCATTGTGAATCCACTGCAAAATCCACATGTAACACCGATTTTGCTTTGAATTTATTGCAAAAAAATTCCTTTGCATGTGGACCTGACCATAGGTCATTGTGTGAATGTACAGACTTTTATCATTAAATTGGTATTTCCCATCTAAGACTTTCATGAAATATTCACAGCATGTCATGAAAGTCTGATAAATGCACCTTTGAGACCTGCATTTAACTCAAGCTATGGCCTCCACTGACCCAGCTTGGTGGCTGTGGGTTGTCAGAACTTATAAAAACAGCCAAGCTGGTTTCACTATGTTGTTTCCAAACCAAGCTATGCTGATTCTGCAGTTCCCGAGTTACATAAGCATACTACATTGGTTCCAAAACTTCCATTAACTTCTATAGAAGGTATGGAAACAGCATTGCAAAGCCCACTTGGCTGTTTCAGTAAGTCCCCCCACATTCAGCTAGGCCAGAGGCAGTTGGGGCCATAACTAGAGATAGAGGCAGGTCCCAGAGGTGAGTCCTTCCCCTTTCAGACTTCCATAGTATATCCTATAGAATCCCCTCTTAAGTGTAAAAAAGATTCCCAAACCTTAAAGGAGTATTTCAGTCATTTACTATTGATGGCCTATCCTCAGAGGGATCTGCCGCATGGGATCCTTGCTAGAGATGAGCGAACGTACTCGTCCGAGCTTGATATTCGTGCGAATATTAGGGTGTTCGGGATGCTCGTTACTCTTAACGAGCACCACGCGTTGTTCTGGTTACTTTCAGTTTCCTCTCTGAGACGTTAGCGCGCTTTTCTGGCCAATTGAAAGACAGGGAAGGCATTACAACTTCCCCCTGTGACGTTCAAGCCCTATACCACCCCCCTGCTGTGAGTGGCTGGGGAGATCTGATGTCACCCGAGTATAAAAGTCGGCCCCTCCCGCGGCTCGCCACACATGCCTTGTGAGTTAGCTGAGGGAAAGTGCTATCGTGCTGGTGCTGCTGTAGGGAGAGCGTTAGGAGTCAGTGTAGGCTTCAAGAACCCCAACGGTCCTTCTCAGGGCCACATCTACCTGTGTGCAGGCTGCTGCTAGCAGTGTTTTTTTTTTTTTTTTTCTCAAAATCGGCAGTACAGAGCATTGCACCCGGTATTAGGGACAGAAGTGGTGTATAGGCAGGGAGAGTGTTAGGAGTGAGTGTAGCCTTCAAGAACCTCCACGGTCCTTTCTAGGGCCAAATTGAAGCGTGTGCAGTACTGTGCTGGCTGCTGTTAGCAGTGTTGCATTTTATTTTTTTTTCTAAAAATCGCCTCTGCAGAGCATTCCACCCTCCATTGATACTACAGGGACAGAATTGTGTAGGCAGGGCCACAACACAGTTATTGTTCATTGAATATGCGCAGTGGGTCCTTCCCTTTGCTAAAAAGGACAAAAAATTATATTTGGCCAGCCTGTGTCAGTCCTAAGGTCTCCGTGTACGTGTGTGCTGCGTGGACAACGTACAAAAATCAGACGCAACCAGCTACGGTTTACTGCAGGCTTGCGTCATTGTCTTTCCTGACTGGCAAATACCTGCTCTGCTAGAGTTAATAACTCTGCTACACTAAAGTTGTGTGACACTTTTTCAGGGCCACACTACAGTTCTTAAAGTTATTGTTCATTGAATATACGCAGTGGGTCCTTCCCTTTGCAAAAAAGGAAAAGAAATTATATTTGGCCTGCCTGTGTCAGTCCTAAGGTCTCCGTGTACGTGTGTGCTGCGTGGACAACGTACAAAAATCAGACGCAACCAGCTACGGTTTACTGCAGGCTTGCGCCATTATCTTTCCTGACTGGCAAATACCTGCTCTGCTAGAGTTAATAACTCTGCTACACTATAGTTGTGTGACACTTTTTGAGGGCCACACCACAGTTATTAAACTTCTTGTTCATTGAATATACGCAGTGGGGTCTTCCCTTTGCTAAAAAGGACAAAAAATTATATTTGGCCAGCCTGTGTCAGTCCTAAGGTCTCCGTGTACGTGTGTGCTGCGTGGACAACGTGCAAAAATCAGACGCAACCAGCTACGGTTGAGTGCAGCCTTGCGCCAATTTCTTTCCTGCCTGGGAAATCAAATCACTGGTAATACAGCATGCTGAGGGGTAGGGGTAGGCCTAGAGGATGTGGACGCGGCCGAGGACGTGTAGGGCCAAGTGAGGGTGTGGGCACAGGCCGAGCCAGTGCGGTGGCCAGGGGTAGAGGCAGGGCCAGACCGAATAATCCACCAACTGTTTCCCAAAGCGCCCCCTCGCGCCATGCCACCCTGCAGAGGTCAAGGTGCTCTACGGTGTGGCAGTTTTTCACAGAGACGCCTGACGACCGACGAACAGTGGTGTGCAACCTTTGTCGCGCCAAGATCAGCTGGGGAGGCACCACCAACAGCATGCGCAGGCATATGATGGCCAAGCACCCCACAAGGTGGGACGATGCCCGTTCACCGCCTCCGGTTTGCACCACTGCCTCTCCCCCTGTGCCCCAACCTGCCACTGAGATCCAACCCCCCTCTGAGGACACAGGCACTACCATCTCCTGGCCTGCACCCACACCCTCACCTCCGCTGTCCTCGGCCCCATCCAGCAATGTCTCTCAGCGCAGCATCCAGACGTCGCTAGTGCCACAGTTTGAGCGCAAGCGCAACTACGACGCCACGCACCCGCACGCTCAAGCGTTAAACGTGTACATTGCAAAATTGATCAGCCTAGAGATGCTGCCGTATAGGCTTGTGGAAAATGAGGCTTTCAAAAGCATGATGGCGGCGGCTGCCCCGCGCTACTCGGTTCCCAGTCGCCACTACTTTTCCCGATGTGCCGTCCCAGCCCTGCACGACCACGTCTCCCGCAACATTGTACGCGCCCTCACCAACGCGGTTACTGCCAAGGTCCACTTAACAACGGACACGTGGACAAGCACAGGCGGGCAGGGCCACTATATCTCCCTGACGGCACATTGGGTGAATTTAGTGGAGGCTGGGACAGAGTCAGAGCCTGGGACCGCTCACGTTCTACCCACCCCTAGAATTGCGGGCCACAGCTCGGTGGTGGTATCTGCGGCGGTGTATGCTTCCTCCACTAAAGCACCTTCCTCCTCCTCCTCCTCCTCTAACGCAACCTCTGTCTCGCAATCAAGATGTGTCAGCAGCACGTCGCCAGCAGTCGGTGTCACGCGGCGTGGCAGCGCAGCGGTGGGCAAGCGTCAGCAGGCCGTGCTGAAGCTACTCAGCTTAGGAGAGAAGAGGCACACGGCCCACGAACTGCTGCAGGGTCTGACAGAGCAGACCGACCACTGGCTTGCGCCGCTGAGCCTCCAACCGGGCATGGTCGTGTGTGACAACGGCCGTAAGCTGGTGGCGGCTCTGCAGCTCGGCAGCCTCACGCACGTGCCATGCCTGGCCCATGTCTTTAATTTGGTGGTTCAGCGCTTTCTGAAAAGCTACCCCCACTTGTCATACCTGCTCGGAAAGGTGTGCCAGCTCTGCGCACATTTCCGCAAATCCCACACGCACGCTGCCACCCTGCGAACACTGCAACATAGGTTTAATCTGCCAGTGCACCGACTGCTGTGCGACGTGCCCACACAGTGGAACTCTACGCTCCACATGTTGGCCAGACTCTATGAGCAGCGTAGAGCTATAGTGGAATACCAACTCCGACTTGCGCGGCGCAGTGGGAGTCAGCCTCCTCAATTATTTACAGAAGAGTGGCCCTGGTTGGCAGCCATCTGCCAGGTCCTTGGAAAATTTGAGGAGTCTACCCAGGTGGTGAGCGGCGATGCTGCAATCATTAGCGTCACCATTCCTCTGCTATGCATCTTGAGAAGTTCCCTGCAAAGCATAAAGGCAGACGCTTTGCGCTCGGAAACCGAGCCGGGGGAAGACAGTATGTCGCTGGATAGTCAGAGCACCCGCCTGTCTATATCTCAGCGCGTTGAGGAGGAGGAGGAGGAGGAGCATGAGGAGGATGAGGAGGAGGGGGAAGAGACAGCTTGGCCCACTGGTGAGGGTACACATGCTGCTGGGCTGTCATCCTTTCAGCGTGTATGGCCTGAGGAGGAGGAAGAGGAGGAGGAGGAGGATCCTGAAAGTGATCTTCCTAGTGAAGACAGCCATGTGTTGCGTACAGGTACCCTGGCACAGATGGCTGACTTCATGTTAGGATGCCTTTCTCGTGACCCTCGCGTTACACGCATTCTGGCCACTACGGATTACTGGGTGTACACACTGCTCGACCCACGCTATAAGGAGAACCTTCCCACTCTCATTCCCGAAGAGGAAAGGGGTTCGAGAGTGTTGCTATACCACAGGGCGCTGGTGGACAAACTGATGGTAAACTTCCCATCCGACAGCGCTAGTGGCAGAAGGCGCAGTTCCGAGGGCCAGGTAGCAGGGGAGGCGCTGAGATCAGGCAGCATGTACAGCGCAGGCAGGGGAACATTCTCCAAGGCCTTTGCCAGCTTTATGGCTCCCCAGCAAGACTGTGTCACCGCTCCCCAGTCAAGGCTGAGTCGGCGGGAGCACTGTAAAAGGATGGTGAGGGAGTACGTAGCCGATCGCACGACCGTCCTCCGTGACGCCTCTGCCCCCTACAACTACTGGGTGTCGAAGCTGGACACGTGGCCTGAACTAGCGCTGTATGCCCTGGAGGTGCTTGCTTGTCCTGCGGCTAGTGTCTTGTCAGAGAGTGTGTTTAGTGTGGCTGGGGGAATCATCACGGATAAGCGTACCCACCTGCCAAACGACAGTGCCGACAGGCTTACACTCATCAAGATGAACAAAGCCTGGATTTCCCCAGACTTCTCTTCTCCACCATCGGACAGCAGCGATACGCAAGCAATACGTAGGCTGCACCCGCGGATGGAAGCTACGTTCTCTCTCACCATCCAAAACGGGGACATTTCTGCTTCATCAATCTGTGTCTAATATTCCTCCTCCTCCTCCTGCTCCTCCTCCTGAAACCTCACGTAATCACGCTGAACGGGCAATTTTTCTTAGGGCCACAAGGCTCACTCATAATTTTTCTAAACAATTTTTATATGTTTCAATGCTCTTAAAAGCGTTGAAACTTTAACTTGAACCAATTTTTCGTTAAACTGCGCTGCCTCCAGGCCTAGTTACCACTTAAGCCACATTAACCAAAGCGATAAATGGGTTTCACCTGCCATCTTGGTTGGGCATGGCCAATTTTTTGGATGTACATTAGTACTGTTGATACAGCAATTTTTGTGGGCCCTCGCCTACAGTGTAATCAAATGAATTTTTAGCCCACCTGCATTACAGCTGACGTTACATCCGCTGTGTTGGGCAATGCAATGGGATATTTTTGTGTATCGCCGGTGGGTTCCAGGGAGCCACCCATGCTGTAGGTGCACACGGAGTTTAACCTACATCTGTCCACTTGTAAAGAACCCCAGTCTGACTGGGGCATGCAGTGTGGGCCGAAGCCCACCTGTATTAAGCACGACATTACTACCTCAGCTGTGTTGGGCAATGCAATGGGATATTTCTATGTACCGCCGGTGGCTTCCTGGCACCCACCCATGCTGTGGGTCCACAGGGAATTATAAATGCATCTGTTTCCACTTGTAAAGAACCCCAGTCTGACTGGGGCATGCAGTGTGGGCCGAAGCCCACCTGTATTACGCACGACATTACTACCTCAGCTGTGTTGGGCAATGCAATGGGATATTTCTATGTACCGCCGGTGGCTTCCTGGCACCCACCCATGCTGTGGTTCCACAGGGAATTATAAATGCATCTGTTTCCACTTGTAAAGAACCCCAGTCTGACTGGGGCATGCAGAGTGGGCCGAAGCCCACCTGCATTAAGCATGACATTACTACCTCAGCTGTGTTGGGCAATGCAATGGGATATTTGTATGTACCGCCGGTGGGTTCCAGGGAGCCACCCATGCTGTGGGTCCACAGGGACTTCACAATAGGGAGTTGTACCTGCCTGTGTCTATGAATTAAAAACCGCGGTCTGACTGGGGCATGCAGACACCTTGACAGAATGAATAGTGTGTGGCACATAGGTTCCCCATTGCTATGCCCACGTGTGCAGCTCCTGATGGCGGTGGCACAGGATTATATTTCTCATTGCTTCTGTACAGCATTGTGGGCTATCGCCCCGCCCCTTTTAAAGAGGGTCGCTGCCTAGCCGTGCCAACCCTCTGCAGTGTGTGCCTGCGGTTCCTCGTCATGGCAGACGCACTTCTAAATAGACATGAGGGTGGTGTGGCATGAGGGCAGCTGAAGGCTGAGCAGGGACACTTTGGTGTGCGCTGTGGGGGGAGGGGGGGTTGGGCAGCATGTAACCCAGGAGAAGTGGCAGTGGAGTGTCATGCAGGCAGTGATTGTGCTTTGTTGGAGGTAGTGTGGTGCTTAGCTAAGGTATGCCATGCTAATGAGGGCTTTTCAGAAGTAAAAGTTTTTGGGAGGGGGGGGGGGGGCACTCTTGCCGCTATTGTGGCTTAATAGTGGGACCTGTGAACTTGAGATGCAGCCCAACATGTAGCCCCTCGCCTGCCCTATCCGTTGCTGTGTCGTTCCCATCACTTTCTTGAATTGCCCCGATTTTCACACAAGGAAACCTTAGCGAGCATCGGCGAAATACAAAAATGCTCGGGTCGCCCATTGACTTCAATGGGGTTCTTTACTCGAAACGAACCCTCGAGCATCGCGAAAAGTTCGTCCCGAATAACGAGCACCCGAGCATTTTGGTGCTCGCTCATCTCTAATCCTTGCCAATCTGCTGCTCTTCCGGACCACTGTCAGTGCAACAGGGTTGGGTGTTCATATAGGTGGTCATGGCCAGAAGCATAATAGTATATTAGTCCTACCTGCTGATGTGACAAAAGTAAAGAGACAGAAATGTAACAGAAGGCATAGATCGAACTTCAATGTAAGTGAAGCCATCTATTACACTTGCGGTCCTGACCACCAATGTGGATGTCTGGCCAAGCTGCATTGACAGCAGTCCACAGGATCAGCAGATTGGTAAAGATCCCAAGTAGTGGATCCCCAACATTCAACTATTATTGACCTATCCCGGGAATAGGTCATCAATAGTAAATGCCTGGAATACCGCTTTAAACCAGAATTACCGGTAGCTCTGTGTCTGTGCATATAATTTGGAGCTTTGTATCATAAAAATGGAATTCCCAACATTATAATGATATTATAATAAATGAGTACCAAATATTGGACCTAACAATGACATGGTGTTAAATGGCGGACATTTACTTTAAGGCTCCACATTATTAATCATTTGCTCTTTTATGAGATGCCCAGAGCATGGCTGTTCAATGTTATTCTGAAGAAAAGGCCTTGGGGATAAAAAATAGTCTCTATATGCAAACGTATGCTCAATACTTTGTGTTGTTCAAGCCGTTTTATACAAAACATTCTCTTTAGATATGGAATGAAATCATTGTACCTTAACACTTTGAAATTCTGTAACTAATAATAATTATATTTTTGTATGAAAACTATTAGCGTTTTACTTCCAATACCATGACTGACCACTTGGAGTGCTGTGATAAGAAAATGTTCTTTAGCAATGTCGAGCTGAATATTCTAAAGATCCACCTAATAGTAGCAGTAATTAATATATATCCAAAGCAGTGCAATTTTTGATGATAACTTGATGCATGCTACCCCCATACAGTAGGATATAAATGATTCTTAGAACATAGCTTACCCCTGAAACGATGAGTTCACCTCCCAGGTTTTGCACTTCGGCTTTCACCTTGCTACAGATATTAAGCTGGTGGCAATAGAGTGCAATCCGTTGCAGGTAGGCGAGCAGATCTTGTTTGCATGCAGAATCAGGACACTGAGGGGAAATAAAACAGGAACATCAGTAGACTTGATTAAATGTAACGCAGCTTCTAGTGGTAACTGCATATCATTATAACAAGGCAATCAGATAAAATAATATGCAAACAGCATATTAAACATACACTTTCTCAACTACAGCACAGCCGCTCACAGATAACAGATCTAACAGAGGCTTTCTTTTTGTGCTGTGTTCATTTTCCTAGGTGTTATATTATAGTGTATTTACGATGGAGGTCCATCTAATCCATCTGATGGAGGTCCATCTAATCCATCCGATGGAGGTCCATCTAAAGGTCCATTTATCAGACTTTCATGACATCCTCTGAATATGTCATGTGAGTCTTAAATGGGTATACCACTTTAATAATAAAAGGCTGTACATTCACTAAATGACCTAAGGTCAGGTCCACATGCAAAGGATTTTTTTGCTCCATATGTGCCTATGGATTGTGCTACATCTAGTGAGATGTACATGTGTGTATTAGGGAATTGATGATGTAAGAATTCCCTAATATACCCTTATTAGCAGAATAGCTTCCATAATGAGCAGGAAGAAACCAATTATAGAGCAGGTTAGCTGCTGGGAAGTCTATCGGTAATGCTTGATTCCCTTATGTCCTATCAGCAGCACAATATGGGGTCTTTCTGCTCCTGTGTACTGGTAGGACAAATTGAACCTTTAATGAGAATGAACTAATTAATTAAAAATAAATAGCCCAAACTCTGCCTCCTCTTCTGTATGTAATCCTAGCTCACCTAAACCAAGCCTCAAGGTTTTCAGATAGAGAGTCCATTGGCAGTTTGGTCTTGCATGATGCTCAGCTTGAAGACCCTCCCGATGCCGTATCTCCTTGCTAGTTCCCCATATTGTGCCACTGGTAGGACATTAGTGAAGCACTGATTATGCGTTTAATCCGTTTTCCTTTAGTCTTAACAGCGGCACAATCTTTTTCCTTTAGAACAGGCATTGGATAGGTTTAGGTGAGCTGGGATTATATAATGAAGAGGAAGCAGAGTTTAAGCCATTTGGCTTTATAAATTAGTTAATTCTCATTAAAGGTCCAGCTGTCCTAATGATACACAAGGGCAGAAACACCCAATATTGTGCAGGGATAAGGAAAAACAGACTAACAACATATTCAATGCTTACAGCATCATTCATGCCCATATTGCATAACTTCACACGAGTGAATGCGTTTTGACGGTCATCCGCATGTGCCGTTAAATCATGTGAGTGAAGAAATGACGTAATCAAGTCTTGAGCTTAATTAGCGTTTTCTCATCCATTCACATGGCCGGGTGCGACATATTAGCAAAAAAATATGCCACAGCCCAGAAAGCCCTCGCTTGGCATAAATCCTTGGAATCGCTTCAAATGCCCATTGACCTTTGCGATAAAAAATCAAGCAATCTTATCACACGATTTTATTGTAGGCAGCAGCGATGCGATGCGTGATTATTCTCTAAGGGCTCCTGCACACTTGTGTTTTTCTTGGGCGTTTTTTTCATGCGATATCACTGCGTTGTTTTTTTACGCAAATGTCAATGGGACTTTCCAATGTTAGAAACGCATTGCACAAAAATTGCGAAGCACAAACTTGCGATGCGTTTTTAACACTAGAAAGTCCCATTGACAATCGCGTGTAAAAAACGCTGCAATATCGCAACGTAAAAGTGGGTGTGAGCCCTAAGAAAAGCATCGATGACGCTCAAAAATCACAGTGAACAAAGACGCGATTTTGCCGCAGTTTTCCCACTGTAATATCGCAATTGCCCGTGTGAAACTAGCCCAAGGCTAGCAGTACATGGCTGTAAATGTAAGTTGCTCCCAACTGACTCAGGTGCAACTTGCACTGCACAGCACACATGCTGTCTGATATAAACAAACAATGCATATTCACAGCCTATATCCTAGATCTCATCAGAAGTACTGCAGTGTATTATCAATAATAGGATCACAGCTTCAAGTCCCTTGGACGGACCTAAAAATTGGGTTAAAAAGAAAAAGAGTAAAATAATATCCAAGATAAAAATAAATAAAACACCTCTTTTTGCACACCCTTAGGGCTTATTTAGACGACTGCATATCGGTTCGGTTTTCAGTCCGAGCCGATATACGTTGTCCTCGTGTGCAGGGGGGGAGGATGGAAGAGCCAGGAGCAGGAACTGAGCTCCCACCCCCTCTCCGCCCCTTGCCACTATTTGCAATAGGAGAGGGCAAGATGGGGGCGGAGCTAAGTCCCGGCGCTTAGCCCCGCCCCACCCCGCCTCTCCCATTGCAAATAGTGGTGATGGGCGGGGAAGGGGCGGGAGCTCAGTTCCTGCTCCTGGCTCTTCCATCCTCCCCCATCATGCAGACAAGGACACCATATATTGGCTCGGCGTGAAAACCGAGCCGAAATACAGTCATCTAAATAAGCCCTTATTTTGCAAAAAATGAATACATTTCATATTTAATATAGCTGTATTCGTAACGCCCCATACAAGAAATTGAACCCACTTTTTATCCCACTCGGCAAAAACTATATTGAAAAAAAAAAAGGAAAAAGAATATATTCCCTCCAATAAAAGACAATGGGATGTTTTCACACGAGCGACGGTGATACCGGTCTGAGCAGCGAGTTTTCTGTGCACGAACATCGCATGTTCTCAGAACCGTAGGGGCTTATTCACATGTCAGTATTTTTCATCAGTATTTTGTGAGCCAAAACCAGGAGAGGGGCCAAAATCCAGAAGAAATGCAAATCCTTCCATTCTGCTTTCTCTCTGCACGCTCCACTCCTGGCTCACAAAATACTGATGAAAATTACTGACGTGTAAATAAGCCCTAAGGATAGAAAAACTGCATCACAATCCCATTTCTTTTTGTCCCTGGGCAATTTATGTTTAAAATCGCCTATTCTTTCCTATGGCAGGAAAAAAGGATAGGATGGGAAGTGATCTTTCTATCTCGGACCATCGGTCCGAAAATAAAATCGCTCATGGGATTAAATAGATTTAAATTAATGTTCTCTTCATGCGCATTATCTGACCACATTGCAATCAGATATTGTACATGAAGATCGCCTTTGTTAAAACACCCTAATGGCACTTTCACACGAGCGTATATCGGCCAGCCGATATACCCTAACCATCTGATGCATGGATTTCCAATTAGAGATGAGCGAGTATACTCGCTAAGGCACATTACTCGAGCGAGTAGTGCCTTAGCCGAGTATCTCCCCGCTCGTCTCTAAAGATTCGGGGGCCGGCGGGGGCAGGGAGCGGCGGGGGAGAGCGGGGAGGAATGAAGGGGAGATCTCTCTCTCCCTCTCCCCCCCCCCCCACTCCCCCCAGCTCCCCGCCGCAACTCACCTGTCACCCGCGCCAGCCCCCGAATACGAGCAGGGAGATACTCGGCTAAGGCACTACTCGCTCGAGTAATGTGCCTTAGCGAGTATACTCGCTCATCTCTAATTTCAATGCATCAGTTCAGATGGGCGTATTCCCGATGCGTAAAAACGTTCAACCGGCAAAGATAGTGCATACGGTGTGCATTTTGGCTGGACGTTTTTACGCCGGTCGTAAAACATAGTTCTGGAACCATCTTCCATCCGGAATACGGCGGCGGCTCCCAAAGATTCCTATGAGAGCTGCTGGAGAAGGGAGGTGGGAGGGAGTTAAGCAGTGTGACTGCTAAACTCCCACCCTCTTCCCTCCTCCTCTCTGCCTTTTGCCAGCTGTCTGCAATAGGAAGAGGCGGGACAGGTTAGGAGCTGGTGTGCTAAGTTTCTGTCCCACCTCCTTCCATTGCTGGCCACCAATAAGAGGGCGGAGAAGTGGTGGGAGTTTAGCACACTATCTCCCGCCCCATCCCTCCCCTTCCTCTGGCCAACAGCTGGCAAAGGGGTGAAGAGGGGAAGACAGTTTAGCAGAGCTACCTGACGGTAATCCAGGTGCGGCGTATAATCCGTCTGAATGAATGTTAAAACGGGAATTGCAGCCGTGACTTGGTCACAGCTGCCTCTCGTTCACGCGGTTTTTGGATGAGCTGTGGCCGTGACATGGCCGGCCGAAAATCTTCACGCTTGTGTGAATGCAGCTTAAAAGTGATCAAATCCATCATTTGCGCCCCAAAATTGTACCAATAAAAACTATAGCTCATTACACTAAAAACACGCCCTCACAGCTCCATTTATGGAAAAAAAAGAAAGTTCTGGGTAACTGAATGAAGCAAGGCCAAAAGCAAATTATTTTTAAAAAAGGGTTTTAAAAGTGTGGGAAAATGACACCCAGATTTGCTTCTCGTAGCAGCCATGTTTTTACTATTGCAATGAATCCCCGTGCACAATACATTTCTTCTAGGTTCAACGATTGATCGGAGATGAAGTCAACTTTCTTTTGAAAATCTTAGATCAAACAATGCTGGTGCGAGACGTTTACCGTAAACTCATCGTTGAACACCTTATTTCATCTCTATATTCAAAAAACATATATTTTTTTTATTTTTCTATCAACATGGCTGTATTAAGGCTTGTTTTTTTTTTTTGTTTTTTTTTGCATGACGACCTGTAGTTTTTATTGTTACCCTTTTTGGGGCATTTCTACTGTATTGTATAACTTATATTATGTTTTTTTGGAGGGCAGAGAGAAAATCACATCAGTTCTGTTATTGTTTTTTAGGTTCTTTTCTTACAGCATTAATGAAAAATACATTTTTTCTGGTGTTTGATAAGGTTACAACAATGCCAAAATTATATATTTCTTTTCACATTTTTCCACTTTTGCACAATGAAATCCCTTTTTTGGAAGTTATTCTTTGTCACATCGCTGCATTAAAAGTTGCAGAAGGTTTCTAGTTTTCCATATATGGAGCTCTGTGTGGTCTGTTTTTTTGCATGACCAACTGTAGTTTTTATCGGCTCCATTTTGAGGTACTTTTGGCTTTTTTAAATCACTTTTAAGCCTCGTTTGCACGAGCGTGGTTTACACGCTGCTACAGCAGTGTGAAAACCAAGCTTCTATAGCAACCAATAGGTTGCCATGGAAGTGCTCACATGGAGCTTTTTTACCAGCGCAAAATCTGTGCTGGTAAAAAAGATGGGACAGCGAGTGCCGACTCACCTGTCAGCTTTTTGCTGATGCGCTGTCCATGGTGCTAACCACAGGCTCCTATGGGAGCCACAGCAGTACTCTGCTTACAGCATGAACATGTGAACGGGCTGCTCCGTGGAGCATGGAGCAGCTTGTTCACCACAGAACTCCTGCATGTCAGCAGCATGGTTTACACGCTGCTACAGCAGCGTGTAAACCATGCTCATGTGAATGAGGCCTTATTGTATTTTTTGGGAGGTAAAATGAATTTTGGATCCGTTTTTTTTCTAGCGTTTTCAGCAATAAAAGTGTATTACATTTATTGCATGGGTCCTTATTAGAGATGAGCGAGCGTACTCGGAAAAGCACTACTCGCTCGAGTAATTTGCTTTATCCGAGTATCGCTGTGCTCGTCCCTGAAGATTCGGGTGCCGCTGCGGCTGACAGGTGAGACGCAGCAGGGAGCAGGGGAGAGCGGGCGGGAGAGAGGGAGAGAAAGATCTTCCCTCCGTTCCTCCCCGCTCTCCCCTGCAGCTCCCCGCTCCGTGCCGGCACCCGAATCTTCAGGGACGAGCACAGCGATACTCGGATAAAGCAAATTACTCGAGCGAGTAGTGCTTTTCCGAGTACGCTCGCTCATCCCTAGTCCTTATGGATGTAACAATACGAAATGTGGGTTTTGTATTTTTACCTTTTTTTGGTGAAAAGAGGGAATCATGCAAACACGTTTTTATTTTAATACAATTTTTCCTACGTTATTTTTTGACCATTCTTATTTTTTTCTATCTTTGTAGGGAACTTGAGGAGCTATGATTGCTACCATAATCCATTGCATTACTTCTGCACTGCAAATGCATTATTGTTATTAATAAGGATCATAGGCCATGGCAGACCTGGACGCCATAGTTTGGCATCCGGTTACCATGGCAAACCATCAGTCCTCCATGGTTACATCGTAGTTGGCCATTGAGGTGGGCTGTCACAGTGGTAGGCTGGCTGTTAGTCACAGCTTGCTCCTGCTGAGAATGGCATGGGCTCAGCTTCTGAACCCGTGTCATCTATATAATGCAAGTTTATGTCCACTGTGGGACCCCCTTCCCATCCAGAATGTAAACTGCTGTGCTGTGGTGATACAACCAGCTCTTAATCATCAAACTTGACTCCACTGCCCCACTACTGCTCTCCAGGCAGCTTCAGATATCCACATTGGTATTTAAAATTGGCAAGAGCAAAAACGTCATCTCCCACAATGCACCACTGCCTGTTACTGAAGATTGCGCATTCACAACTGTACAAACTGCACATGCCTGACCAGTAAAACAGCTGAGCATATAGGATGCCAATGGAGAACTAGTAAGGGGGGGACCGCAGGTAGAGCAGTATCTCTGCAGCTTTGTAAAACAAGTTATATCATTATATAGCAAAAGTACTTGTTATAGCCTTATGAAGATTATAACTTTCACTTTGAGGAATCCATAAGTACCAAAGTAGGCCGCGTCCTAATGGGGTAACAAACACCATTCACATATAATATAGTTTGCAGCTCTACTTCTATTTCCCAGAGGCCCCCACTATCATACAGTATCTTTACTATTGCATCACTATGTCCGTTAAATCATGATACGTTATAATTTATAGTTATTTATTTTGTATCACTCCAAGGATAACATGAAAGTGTAAGATTTAAAGTCCCAGAAAATACAAGATGTAGTTTAAAGGCAGGTTTTACTCATGTTATTTACTGCTACTGCAGCCATAAACCAACCATCGAGCATCATAAACCCATCACATTTCATCATCATAGAAAAGAATAAACTTTATTAACAAGTTGTAAGTTCTGGTTCGGGGGTTAAAGAGACTCCATCACCTAAGCTTATGGGTTGGTGACCTGCTGATTCTGAGGATGTTATACTTACCTCCCCCCTCATTCCCCCGGTGTCAGCACAAAAGCTTTGAGTGGTACTGCTAAGTAGTAGAGATGAGCGAGCGTGCTCGTCCGATCTTGATGCTCGTTCGAGTATTAGGGTGCTCGAGATGCTCGTTACTCGAGATGAGCACCACGCGGTACTCGTCTCGATTAAACGAGCACTGACCATTGAATTCAATGGAGCCGGCAATACAGACGGCTCCATTGAAAGCAATGGGCTGCCGGCGATCGCGGGATGAATTGTCGGTAAGGGCTTAAATATATAAGCCCTTCCCTGCAATTCATCCAGAAATGTGTAAAAATAAAAAAAATATATATATACTCCCCTGGTCCCGGCAGACGGAGTTCAACACGGCCGGCTGCAGTCCTCCTGAACTGCTCTGAACAGCTGTGAGTAGTATTCAGCAGCCGGGGATTTAAAATCCCCGCCTGCTGAATGAGCTGCCTCTGATTGGTCACAGCCTCACCAATCAGAGGCAGCTCTCACTCACACCCATTCATGAATTCATGAATGGGTGAGTGAGTGCTGCCTCTGATTGCCCTTCCCGACAATTCATCCCGCGATCGCCAGCAGCCCATTGCTTTCTATGGAGCCGGCTGTAGTGCCAGCTCCATTGAATTCAATGGGCTAACATTGTTCTTCTCTGCCACAGCTGTTACAGCTGTGGCAGAGGAGAACGACCTTTACGCTGACAGTGCGGGGGGGGGGGGGCTCACTCTTGCCACTATTGTGGCTTAATAGTGGGGCCTGGGAACTTGAGATGCAGCCCAACATGTAGCCCCTAGCCTGCCCTATCCGTTTCTGTGTCGTTCCCATCACTTTCTTGAATTTCCCAGGTTTTCACAAATGAAAACCTTAGCGAGCATCGGCGATATACAAAAATGCTCGAGACGCCCATTGACTTCAATGGGGTTCGTTACTCGAAACGAACTCTCGAGCATCACTGAAAGTTCGACTCGAGTAACGAGCACTCGAGCATTTTGGTGCTCGCTCATCTCTACTAAGTAGTCCTCCCATTCTACTCCTATAGTGGGAGGTCTACTTGGCAGTGCCCATCAATGCGTTGAGTGATGGATATCAGTGCTTACACGGGGGAAGCAACAGGGAAAGTAAGTATAACCCTTTCATCCCCAGACTCAGCAGGACACCTATTTTCAGCACATAAGCTGAGCTTCTAGGGATAAAAGTAGTTGACAGATGCCCTTTAAATGGAAGCTATCCCATGCATCCCATCTCCTTTAGTTTCATGTGGACATTATTTATAGAGTCAAATTGAAATGATGATTGATAAATTGCCTCAGACGTCAGCACTCAGGATTTATTACTTGTTTTTAGAAGAGGCTACTGAGAAGGCATTTAGCGGAAGAGCAAATGAAAGACTTAATATGTTATAGGAAACATGAAATTAATGCAAATGCTCCCTGAATTTTAATCAACCTGGAAGGAATAGGACTTCAATAAATTCAATATATGTTTTCATGATTTCAATTTTTATTGAATAGAGAGGACTGGGGGCATTTTGCCCTGTGGGCGAGCTGCCAGGGGGAGGAGAGGACACCAGTAAGCCACTCTGCTTAGATTAATGTACTTAGATGCACAGTACTGCAGCATATTGAATCTTTAGCCCAGGTGAAGGAAAAGCTAGATATGATTCTTCACAAGTTATCTATAGAATGAATCTAGCTGCTGTATAAAGTTAAAGAACTTTGTAAAATGTTGGGAGGGGGGTGTATATGACACCGGTTCCAGGATACGATATAGAGAACAGAGTTACAAAAATAGGAACTTTTTATTTTAACCCCTTTAAACCTCAGGGCATATATTTATATCCTGGGTGTGCAGGGCTAATACGGAGCAGGATCGGGGGCCAATCCCACTTTATAATGGGTGGGTTCAGATGTTTTTGACAGCTGATACCTGCCCACAACAGTTGGGATCAGCGTGAACTCTGACCACGACTATTAACTCTTTAAATGCCACTGTTAACTATAACATTAATGTGATCATAAGGTGTTGTTTGGTTGCCATGCAAGCCATGAGTGATTGCCTATCAAGGTGTGCTTGTGGCATGTCTTGATAGACTGCCTGTCAGAATGTCGTATAATGCAATACTATGGTATTGCCTTATATTGTATGAACAATCAAATGATTGCAGGTTCAAGTTCCCTATGGGGACTAAATAAAACAAATTTTAAAAATGTTGTACCAGGCAGTGTTGGGGCACTGACGCTAGTTTTAAGGCGTAGAACACATCCAATGTAACTACATGGGGAACAGGAAATAAGTTTGTACAACACAATTTAAAGAATTTTATTTCCAACATGAAATGTTCATTACAACTAGAGATGAGCGAACGCGTTCGTCCGAGCTTGATATTCGTGCGAATATTAGGGTGTTCGGGATGTTCGTTATTCGTGACGAACACCATGCGGTGTTCTGGTTACTTTCACTTCCTTCCCTGAGACGTTAGCGCGCTTTTCTGGCCAATTGAAAGACAGGGAAGGCATTACAACTTCCCCCTGTGACGTTCAAGCCCTATACCACCCCCCTGCAGTGAGTGGCTGGCGAGATCAGGTGTTCGCCTAATATAAAAGTCGGCCCCTCCCGCGGCTCGCCTCAGATGCCTGGTGAGTTAGATGAGGGACAGTGCTGTTTATACCGGAGCTGCTGTAGGGAAAGAATTGGTAGTTAGTGTAGGCTTCAAGACCCCCCAAAGGTCCTTATTAGGGCCACTGATAGCTGTGTGTTGGCTGCTGTTAGCAGTGGGATTTTTTTTTTCTCAAAATCGCCTCTGCAGACCGTTGCACCTGGCATTAGGGACAGAAGTGCTGCATAGGCAGGGAGAGTGTTAGGAGTGAGTGTAGCCTTCAAGAACCTCAACGGTCCTTTCTAGGGCCATATTTATCCGTGTGCAGTACTGTCCAGGCTGCTGTTGGCTGTGCTGCATTTTTTTTGGGCTTCTCAAAATCGCCTGTGCAGAGCATTCCACCCTCCATTGATACTGCAGGGAAAGAATTGTATAGGCAGGGCCACAACACAGTTATTATTCATAGAATATACGCAGTGCTGCCTGTTGGTGGGAAAAAACTGAAAACAAATCTATTTGTCCAGCCTGTGTCCGTCCTTACGGGCGGTGGACACGTGTGAGCTGCGTGAAAAACATTGCTAAATCATACGCAGCCAGCTACGCTTTACTGCTGGGTTCGCCATTTGCTTTCCTTAAGTGGGAAAAAAAATACCTGCTCTGCCACAGTTAATAACTCTGCTACCCTCACGTTCTGTGACACATAAGCAGGGACACAGCACAGTTATTAAACTTCTCAGGTTCATTGAATATACGCAGTGCTGCCTGTTGGTGGGAAAAAACTGAAAACAAATCTATTTGTCCAGCCTGTGTCCGTCCTTACGGGCGGTGGACACGTGTGAGCTGCGTGAAAAACATTGCTAAATCATACGCAGCCAGCTACGCTTTACTGCTGGGTTCGCCATTTGCTTTCCTTAAGTGGGAAAAAAAATACCTGCTCTGCCACAGTTAATAACTCTGCTACCCTCACGTTCTGTGACACATAAGCAGGGACACAGCACAGTTATTAAACTTCTCATGTTCATAGAATATACGCAGTGCTGCCTGTTGGTGGGAAAAAACTGAAAACAAATCTATTTGTCCAGCCTGTGTCCGTCCTTACGCCTGTGGAGACGTGTGAGCTGCGTGAAAAACATTGCTAAATCATACGCAGCCAGCTACGCTTTACTGCTGGGTTCGCCATTTGCTTTCCTTAAGTGGGAAAAAAAATACCTGCTCTGCCACAGTTAATAACTCTGCTACCCTCACGTTCTGTGACACATAAGCAGGGACACAGCACAGTTATTAAACTTCTCAGGTTCATTGAATATACGCAGTGCTGCCTGTTGGTGGGAAAAAACTGAAAACAAATCTATTTGTCCAGCCTGTGTCCGTCCTTACGCCTGTGGAGACGTGTGAGCTGCGTGAAAAACATTGCTAAATCATACGCAGCCAGCTACGCTTTACTGCTGGGTTCGCCATTTGCTTTCCTTAAGTGGGAAAAAAAATACCTGCTCTGCCACAGTTAATAACTCTGCTACCCTCACGTTCTGTGACACATAAGCAGGGACACAGCACAGTTATTAAACTTCTCAGGTTCATTGAATATACGCAGTGCTGCCCGTTGGTGGGAAAAAACTGAAAACAAATCTATTTGTCCAGCCTGTGTCCGTCCTTACGCCTGTGGAGACGTGTGAGCTGCGTGAAAAACATTGCTAAATCATACGCAGCCAGCTACGCTTTACTGCTGGGTTCGCCATTTGCTTTCCTTAAGTGGGAAAAAAAATACCTGCTCTGCCACAGTTAATAACTCTGCTACCCTCACGTTCTGTGACACATAAGCAGGGACACAGCACAGTTATTAAACTTCTCAGGTTCATTGAATATACGCAGTGCTGCCCGTTGGTGGGAAAAAACTGAAAACAAATCTATTTGTCCAGCCTGTGTCCGTCCTAACGCCTGTGGAGACGTGTGAGCTGCGTGAAAAACATTGCTAAATCATACGCAGCCAGCTACGCTTTACTGCTGGGTTCGCCATTTGCTTTCCTTAAGTGGGAAAAAAAATACCTGCTCTCCAAGAGTTATAATAACTCTGCTACCCTCACGTTCTGTGACACATAAGCAGGGACACAGCACAGTTATTAAACTTAGATTATTCATTCACTAGAGGCAGTGGGGCCTTTCGTTTTCCAAAAAGGGCAAAAATTATATTTGGCCTGCAGTCTTGCGCCAATTTATTTCCTGCCTGGGAAATCTAATCACTGGTAATACAGCATGCTGAGGGGTAGGGGTAAGCCTAGAGGACGTGGACGTGGACGTGGCCGAGGACGCGGAGGGCCAAGTCAGGGTGTGGGCACAGGCCAAGCTCCTGATCCAGGTGTGTCGCAGCCGACTGCTGCGCGATTAGGAGAGAGGCACGTTTCTGGCGTCCCCACATTCATCGCCCAATTAATGGGTCCACGCGGGAGACGGTTATTAGAAAATGAGCAGTGTGAGCAGGTCCTGTCCTGGATGGCAGAAAGTGCTTCGAGCAACCTATCGTCTACCCGCAGTTCTGCGCCGTCCACTGCTGCCAATCCGAATCCTCTGTCTGCTGCTCCTCCTTCCTCCCAGCCTCCTCACTCCACTACAATAACACCTGCTCAGGAGCGGGAACACTCCCAGGAACTGTTCTCGGGCCCCTGCTTAGATTGGGCAGCAGCGGTTCCTCTCCCACCAGAGGAGTTTATCGTCACTGATGCCCAACCATTCGAAAGTTCCCGGGGTCCGGGGGAAGAGGCTGGGGACTTCCGCCAACTGTCTCAACAACTTTCTGTGGGTGAGGAGGACGATGACGATCAGACACAGTTGTCTTGCAGTGAGGTAGTAGTAAGGGCAGTAAGTCCCAGGGAGCAGCGCACAGAGGATTCGGAGGAAGAGCAGCAGGACGATGAGGTGACTGACCCCACCTGGTGTGCAACGCTTACTCAGGAGGACAGGTCTTCAGAGGGGGAGTCAAGGGCATCAGCAGGGCAGGTTGCAAGAGGCAGTGCAGTGGCCAGGGGTAGAGGCAGGGCCAGACCGAATAATCCACCAAGTGTTTCCCAAAGCGCCCCCTCGCGCCATGCCACCCTGCGGAGGCCGAGGTGCTCTAAGGTCTGGCAGTTTTTCACAGAGACGCCTGACGACCGACGAACAGTGGTGTGCAACCTTTGTCGCGCAAAGCTCAGCCGGGGAGCCAACACCAACAGCCTCACCACCACCACCATGCGCAGACATATGATGGCCAAGCACCCCGCAAGGTGGGACAAAGGCCGTTCACCGCCTCCGGTTTGCACCCCTGCCTCTCCCCCTGTGCCCCAACCTGCCACTGAGATGCAACCCCCCTCTCAGGACACAGGCACTACCGCCTCATGGCCTGCACCCACACCCTCATCTCCGCTGTCCTCGGCCCCATCCAGCAGTGTAGTTCAGCGCACCGTTCAGCCGTCGCTTGCGCAAGTGTTCGAGCGCAAGCGCAAGTACGCCGCCACGCACCCGCACGCTCAAACGTTAACCGTCCGCATCGCAAAATTCATCAGCCTTGAGATGCTGCCGTATAGGGTTGTGGAAACGGAGTCCTTCAAAAGTATCATGGAGGCGGCGGCCCCGCGCTACTCAGTTCCCAGTCGCCACTACTTTTCCCGATGTGCCGTCCCAGCCCTGCACGACCACGTCTCCCGCAACATTGTGCGCGCCCTCACCAACGCGGTTACTGCCACGGTCCACTTAACTACGGACACGTGGACAAGCACAGGCGGGCAGGGCCACTACATCTCCCTGACGGCACATTGGGTGAATTTAGTGGAGGCTGGGACAGAGTCAGAGCCTGGGACCGCTCACGTCCTACCCACCCCCAGAATTGCGGGCCCCAGCTCGGTGGTGGTATCTGCGGAGGTGTATGCTTCCTCCACTAAAACACCCTCCTCCTCCTCCTCCTCCTCTGTCTCACAATCAAGATGTGTTAGCAGCAGCATGTCGCCAGCAGTCGGTGTCGCGCGGTGTGGCAGCACAGCGGTGGGCAAGCGTCAGCAGGCCGTGCTGAAACTACTCAGCTTAGGCGATAAGAGGCACACGGCCCACGAACTGCTGCAGGGTCTGACACAGCAGACCGACCGCTGGCTTGCGCCGCTGAGCCTCCAACCGGGCATGGTCGTGTGTGACAACGGCCGTAACCTGGTGGCGGCTCTGCAGCTCGGCAGCCTCACGCACGTGCCATGCCTGGCCCACGTCTTTAATTTGGTGGTTCAGCGGTTTCTGAAAAGCTACCCACGCTTGTCAGACCTGCTCGTTAAGGCGCGCCGGCTCTGCGCACATTTCCGCAAGTCCCACACGGACGCTGCCACCCTGCGCACCCTGCAACATCACTTTAAGCTGCCAGTGCACCGACTGCTGTGCGACGTGCCCACACGGTGGAACTCTACGCTCCACATGTTGGCCAGGCTCTATGAACAGCGTAGAGCTATAGTCGAATACCAACTCCAACATGGGCGGCGCAGTGGGAGTCAGCCTCCTCAATTCCTTTCAGAAGAGTGGGCCTGGTTGGCAGACATCTGCCATGTCCTTGGTAATTTTGAGGAGTCTACCCAGGTGGTGAGCGGCGATGCTACAATCATTAGCGTCACCATTCCTCTGCTATGCATCTTGAGAAATTCCCTGCAAACCATAAAGGCAGCTGCTTTGCGCTCGGAAACGGGGGCGGGGGAAGACAGTATGCCGCTGGATAGTCAGGGCACCCTCCTGTCTATTTCTCAGCGCGTACAGGAGGAGGAGGAGGAGCATGAGGAGGATGAGGAGGAGGGGGAAGAGACAGCTTGGCCCGCTGCTGACGGTACACCGGCTGATTGCCTGTCATCCTTTCAGCGTGTATGGCCTGAGGAGGAGGAGGAGGAGGATCCTGAAAGTGATCTTCCTAGTGAAGACAGCCATGTGTTGCGTACAGGTACCCTGGCACACATGGCTGACTTCATGTTAGGATGCCTTTCTCGTGACCCTCGCGTTGCACGCATTCTGGCCACTACGGATTACTGGGTGTACACACTGCTCGATCCACGGTATAAGGAGAACCTGCCCACTCTAATTCCCGAAGAGGAAAGGGGTTCGAGAGTGTTGCTATACCACAGGACCCTTGCGGACAAGCTGATGGTAAAATTCCCAGCCGACAGCGCTAGTGGCAGAAGGCGCAGTTCCGAGGGCCATGTTGCAGGGGATGTGCGTAGATCGAGCAGCATGTACATCCCAGGCAGTGCAACAGTCTTTAAGGGCCTGGCCAGCTTTATGGCTCCCCACCAAGACTGTGTCACCGCTCCCCAGTCACGGCTGAGTCGGCGGGAGCACTGCAAAAGGATGGTGAGGGAGTACGTAGCGGATCGCACGACCATCCTTGGTGACGCCTCTGCCCCCTACAACTACTGGGTGTCGAAGCTGGACACGTGGCCTGAACTAGCCCTGTATGCCCTTGAGGTGCTTGCTTGTCCTGCGGCTAGCGTGTTGTCGGAGAGGGTGTTTAGTGCGGCTGGGGGAATCATCACCGATAAGCGTAGCCGCTTGTCAACCGACAGTGCCGACAGGCTAACACTCATCAAGATGAACAAAGGCTGGATTTCGCCAGACTTCTGTTCTCCACCAGCGGACAGCAGCGATACGTAAGCAATACGTAGGCTGCACCCGCGGATGGAAGCTACGTTCTCTCTCACCATCCAAAACGGGGACATTTCTGCTTCATCAATCTGTGTCTAATATTCCTCCTCCTCCTCCTCCTGCTCCTCCTCCTGAAACCTCACGTAATCACGCTGAACGGGCAATTTTTCTTAGGGCCACAAGGCTCACTCAAATAATTTTTCTGAACAATTTTTATAAGTTTCAATTAGCTTAAAAGCGTTGGAACTTTAACTTGAACCAATTTTTCGTTACACTGGGCTGCCTCCAGGCCTAGTTACCACTTAAGCCACATTAACCAAAGCGATTCACCTGCCATCTTGGTTGGGCATGGCCAATTTTTACTGAGGTACATTAGTACTGTTGGTACACCAATTTTTTGGGGCCCTCACCTACAGTGTAATCATAGTAATTTCTATGTTCTTCGCCTGCACTCATGGTACAGAAAGGTGTGTGGGGTTGGCCTACAGTTTAGCTACATAAATGTCACTTGTGCCTTGGCTATACTAAGGCTACTGAAATGGAACGAAGACTGCGCTCCCGCTATACTGCTGCTTCAGAATTGTTACTGGGGCCTGTCTTGAGTGCTACTATTGCTTACATGGAACGAAGACTGCGCTCCCGCTATACTGCTGCTTCAGAATTGTTACTGGGGCCTGTCTTGAGTGCTACTATTGCTTACATGGAACGAAGACTGCGCTCCCGCTATACTGCTGCTTCAGAATTGTTACTGGGGCCTGTCTTGAGTGCTACTATTGCTTACATGGAACGAAGACTGCGCTCCCGCTATACTGCTGCTTCAGAATTGTTACTGGGGCCTGTCTTGAGTGCTACTATTGCTTACATGGAACGGACACGTGGAGAGGACACGTAGTGCCTCAAAAACATCCCCCTCCTCCTCCAACAGGGAAAACATTGTTGGCAAATGCCTTTGCATTGGTTCGTCTGGTGGCAGTCCAAGAATTTCACCTTTACCGACACTACAAGAGAGCCCCCCCACCATCCCCCCGCCACGGCCCACTTAATCCTGGCCACATTCCGAAAACCAACAAAATACAACCGTGGTACTAGGTCCGCAGTCACCACCACATTACCACCAACGCGGTTACTGTTAAGGTGCATATAACCACGGACACGTGGAGAGGACACGTAGTGCCTCAAAAACATCCCCCTCCTCCTCCAACAGGGAAAACATTGTTGGCAAATGCCTTTGCATTGGTTCGTCTGGTGGCAGTCCAAGAATTTCACCTTTACCGACACTACAAGAGAGCCCCCCCACCATCCCCCCGCCACGGCCCACTTAATCCTGGCCACATTCCGAAAACCAACAAAATACAACCGTGGTACTAGGTCCGCAGTCACCACCACATTACCACCAACGCGGTTACTGTTAAGGTGCATATAACCAGTCTGACTGGGGCATGCAGACACCTTGACAGAATGAATAGTGTGTGGCACATAGGTTCCCCATTGCTATGCCCACGTGTGCAGCTCCTGATGGCGGTGGCACAGGATTATATTTCTCATTGCTTCTGTACAGCATTGTGGGCTATCGCCCTGCCCCTTTTAAAGAGGGTCGCTGCCTAGCCGTGCCAACCCTCTGCAGTGTGTGCCTGCGGTTTCTCCTCATGGCAGAGGCACTTATAAATAGACATGAGGGTGGTGTGGCATGAGGCCAGCGTGTGGCATGAGGGCAGCTGAAGGCTGCGCAGGGACAGTTTGGTGTGCGCTGTGGGGGGGAGGGGGTGCGGTTGGGCAGCATGTAACTCAGGAGAAGTGGCAGTGGAGTGTCATGCAGGCAGTGATTGTGCTTTGTTGGAGGTAGTGTGGTGCTTAGCAAAGGTATGCCATGCTAATGAGCGCTTTTCAGAAGTAAAAGTTGTTGGGAGGGGGGGGGGGCCCATTCTTGCCGCTATTGTGGCTTAATAGTGGGACCTGTGAACTTAGGATGCAGCCCAACATGTAGCCCCTCGCCTGCCCTATCCGTCACTGTGTCATTCCCATCACTTTCCTGAATTGCCCAGATTTTCACACATGAAAACCTTAGCGAGCATCGGCGAAATACAAAAATGTTCTGGTCGCCCATTGACTTCAATGGGGTTCGTTGTTCGAAACGAACCCTCGAGCATCACGGGAAGTTCGTTACGAATAACGAACACCCGAACATTTTGGTGTTCGCTCATCTCTAATTACAACGGATACAGTTACAACATTTCATAAGTATCATCATATCGTAAATTACAAGTACTTACCTGCTATTCGAGCATTTTATTCTACCATACATAGAAATTAAATGACCAAGGTTGTATCTACACATTATTTTTCGCAAAACCCCAGATGAGTTAGTTACAAAACATTCTCAACTTACAAACTACTGGTCTATGATTAGAGAAGTATGATATAAATGGGAAGAGACTAGAATCAATATTTTGAGCAAACATCAAATCTATGCCCGTGCCACCCAATGTAGTAGGTGATTTGATGGGTACATAATTTAAATTAAAGTGTTTCTTCATAAAGCTAAGAGCATGTAAATGTTATCTGGCTTCGATATTATAATTGGCACATCAGTATCCACCTCCCTGTTGTCAGTGATCAGTCCAGTTGCTGAATATGTGATTATTGCACCCAACAACATTTCCATATCAGATATTAACACATTAGGATGAATGTAAACACTGCCTAGTATAAATCTCACTGTTAGCAGGGCTTAATTTTGGAGTAGGGCTTATATTTCAAGCATCCTCAAAACGCCTGAAATATCATTTTGCATCCTCGAAAATTCTGGAAAATCATGCTATGTCTTATTTTCAGGGTATGTCTTATTTTCAGGGAAACAGGGTAGTTTGACCGGTCTATTTCTACAGGTTTGCATTGTAAAGACCCAAAGCTGCCTCCTTGTCTATATCTTTTAACACCATTTTTGTTATCAATTCGAATCCTTCTATGTGTAGCGGCTCATCTACATTCATCCAAGTCTCACTTATTGCCAAGTGATCAGATTGAATGAGTACAGATTCTGTTTTGATGTCTTGTGAATGCGCAACTAAACTCTGAGCTTGGAGACTGGTACCTTCAAGGTTTAAAATGTTTGTTGCTCAATCGAATGGTCATCACTATTGTGAATATTATCGCTGTTTTTCAATGTGAAATCTTTCACATTTGGTGATTGTTGACAGTCTGTGTGATTCCTATCTTGCATACTTATCTCTGATCTCTTGATTAGTCAGGCTTGACTGCTTGCAGAGTGATAGGAATTAAAGTTGTCTTTTGAATTAGTTAAAATAATCCATCTGTACTGTTTACTCTACTCAACCCAACATAAACCAGTTGATTTTGTTGAGATATTGTCAGAGCTTGGTTAGGCTATTCAGGACTTGGACAGTTTCCTTGACGAAACCCTAGCCTTGCTGTGTATTTCCCAGTTACCTAGTTCCTGACCCTGACCCTTTTCCTGATTGCACTTCCTATATAAGTCTAGCCCTGCCACTCCTTCAGTGTGTGATTAGTGAGCTCCCAGCCTGTAATCAAACTCCACTGCTGCCTGCTCCTCTGCTACTACAACTGTGACCATCTGCTAACGACCTGGCTTCCACTTGACTACACTTCTTGTCTCATCCTCTGTACTGCAACTGTGACCACCTGCTAACAACCCGGCTTCCACTTGACTACACTTCTTGTCTCATCCTCTGTACTGCAACTGTGAACACCTGTTAATGACCCGGCTTCCACTTGACTACTCTTCCTGCCTCATCCTCTGTACTGCAACTGTGACCACCTGCTAAAGACCCAGCATCCTCCTGACTACTTTCCTGTCCGGCTCGGTTACTACACCTGGGCTCCAATGCAGTGCCAGTAAGACCTTACAGATATGTCATAATCATAGAAGGCACAATCAAAGACAGCACCTTGAGATTTATGCACTGTGATCATAGAGGCTTGCACCAATGGGAACTGTGCATGTTTACATTTGATTGTGCCACCGAGATTGATGTATGCTGTGTGTCTAGTGATTGGTGCCCTTCAAAGCATCATTTATGTTACCTCTGAACTTTGAAATTGCATGTGGCTTACATTTAATTCATGTCCTCTTGCCCATTTCTTCATTTGGTAACAGTAGCCATAATTGACAGATGCGTTGTTGCTGTTGAAGTTGTAGATGTTGTTCACTCATTTCATTCTGTCCAAACTCATCAAGTGCATAGCCATAATTGACTTCACCATCATTGTTCACATGGTGTGCACGGGGCATTTTTCTTGTAGTTCATCACCATCAACATCATTGTTGGTGTTGTCTGTGTATTCTATGTGTCTGAGTACAACGATCGCACTGTTTACAAGTCCATCATCCACATCGACTTTCACTGTCAACATGTGTGGTGAGTTGATACTGAAGCATGTAGTGTATGGCAAGCCTCCAATTCGACAGTGCTTACCTTGTGTAGTTTTGTTCTTGCTATAACTAATTCCCTTCTGTGGCCATACCCAGCAATTTTATCTTCAGCAGCGGCAACTATATGACTCGCGATAGCAATCTTGATGTGAGCATCAACACTGTAGTTGCAATAAAACAATATAACTACATCAGGCAAATTATCCATGTACCATTCTTTACTTCTAAATCTACTCTCAATAGATTCTTTCTCATGCAATCTTTTACCATTGCCGATCTTGGTTAGTATAGTTGAGAAAGTTTCATCACTCTGGGGCATCATTCGTGGAAATGTGTAGGGGAGTAGAGATGGACATAACACATTGCCACCAATCACATCTCAACTACCTTTGTAGATCGATCTAGTGTTCACAGGTGGAAGTTGTCTAAAGTCACCCGCTGAGATCATGAACATGCCACTGAACAAAGAATCCTACATATACAGTAAATGATCTCCTGCAGATGATGATTAATTTAGTGAAACAAGTCTGAACCGATCATACTTATCTCATTGATTATAACACACTTGACATATATGAATTGATGATGATATTGTTGCAGTACCTCATGAGTCAATCTACCGATCCTTTTGCACTGCGGTGTGGGTCTAAATGTAGAGTGCATAGTGGTGCTGTTCAAGTTCACTGTAGCCTTGCCGATGGACGCACAAGCTATGTACGCATTCGGAAGTGTATTCTGGTGCTGTCCAAAAATTTACTGTTTCCATAATTCCTTCCACCCTAAACGTTTGGCCAGTTCCACTACAGGTATGCTTGCATAGATTCGCTATTGGATGTGTATGGATTCTAAGGTCAACTCTCTCTCTCTGTCCTGGTTTAGTTAATCATAATCGTTCATGGTACTCTTATGTGGTCATCACATTGTTCCATAGCATTGCCAGTCTCGCATTCGGAGTTATCATTTCTCTCATCACCCGCCTTGCCAACGATACTGCACACATACTCATCTATTTCATTTTGTTGTCATCGTCATTCTTGCACAGTTCTCCAGGTTCTGCCATCACTGCATCTATATCTATGTTGCCTTCATATTTTTTCCTCTTGGCCATAATGATCTCCTCGTTCTCACTGTACACTTGGATGAACATGTGTGCATCTAACACATCTGCAACTTGATTGTGAAATGGGTAGAACAATGTAACCATTTCACGCTTGTAATTGATAATGCCATTGATGCTTTGATGGTATCTAATGATTCTGGCCACATTTCTGCATATCTATTGGTGTTTAAACTCAATATGTGATCTGCTCCATCATTTCCATCATCATTCTGTCGTTGAGTAGCTTCATCAACGTTTGGATCATCACCATCTTCATTTCTGTTGTTACATCTTCTATTCACTACCGATGTATACCATGCAACGAAATTGCCTAAATATATATTATCTAATTCTGTCTGTCTTTCCTCATATTTTTGAATTATAGATTTAGTTCAAATGTCTGTAGAATTGTTATCTTAACCGTCCTTATCCATCATTGCACGTCTCTTCTTAGCTTTGTGACTCTCTTGTGGTCAAATGGTTGAATGTAAACAACTAGTCTACTACTGTGGTTCAATGGTTGATGCAGTAGATACTACGGCATCTCTTGTGCACTTATCTCAATGGTGTTGAGTAGTTTTAAACTTAGTTTCATTAGCAAATCAATGTAATCACTGTTTAGATTCTTAGGCTGCATTCACACGAACGTATATCGGCTCGGTTTTCACGCCGAGCCGATATACGTCGTCCTAATGTGCAGGGGGGGGGGGATGGAAGAGCCAGGAGCAGGAACTGAGCTGTCGCCCACTCTCTGCCTCCTCTCCAACCCTCTGCAGTATTTGCAACGGGGAAAGGCAGGATGGGGGCGGGGCTAATTTTCTGAACTTAGCCCCGCCCCTGTCCTGCCTCTCCTCATTGCAAATAGTGCAGAGGGGCAGAGAGGAGGAAGAGAGGGGGCAGGAGCTCAGTTCCTGCTCCTGGCTCTTCCACCCCCCCCCCCTGCAGATGAGGACACCGTATATCGGCTCGGCGTGAAAACCGAGCCGATATACGTTTGTGGGAATGCAGCCTTATTGTACAATTTTAACATTTTTTAACAATGAAGAATCACTGATACCTCACTCAACCACATATTGTGCACATGGCTATTCCTCTAAGATGAATTGTAAGTCCAGGTTGGAGTTGAGTCTCAATGCTAACCATGAGTGGAATGTATTTGTGTAAATGTATTTCATGTCTTGCTTGAAGATCACACTCATTGATGCTCTGATGATGTCTAAATATTTATCATAATTAAACCAATTTTCACACAGGAATTCGTTGATGGTAGTAAGTTGCGCTCCTCTAACATCTTTCCTAATTGAACTGATTTCTTCTTGTATAATTGTTTACAATTACCATCCTTAACCATCAGAAGAAGAATTCTGCTTTCGTTCATAGGCCAGTATGGGATGTTGAAATGACAGCTGTCCTGGCCTCGTTTGGTGCAAATGAACAAGTGAGGATAGATCTGATTATTAATTTTAGATAGTTTCTGCTCATCAATAATCAATTTCAATGTGCAAACCATCATATTCTCCGCGATATGCCCATTTTATTTCACTAGCACTCATCGTTAAGAACATAGTGGGCTTGCCACGTTTACAGATCATGACGAAGAGATTGTTTTGCCCATTCTACCAATATACCATTGAGTTTGGTAAGGATCTGGAAAACTCCTCTCTACAGACCTTCGTGGAATCGGTAGTCTTCTATTTCTTTGTGCATGATATTCTCAGTGGCTGATATGCATTTAAATGCATCATGGATATCTTCGATGACGTGGAAACCCAAGCATAGATCCTTTCTTCTAATTTCCCTAGTAGCCATAATGTACCGAGTGACATTAACATGTGGTTTGAATGTACGCAGCACAGTAGATTGATGGGAAGGATAATTCTTCAGTTTGCACATCATATATTAAATTCATTGAAGTATATTTTTGACATGGGTTGATGTTGAGGCACCAGTCTTCATTCCACAGTAGAGTGTGCTGCCTTGCGGTGAGAACTTCTAAATCAGGATCTGCATCAGGGACATGTTCCTCAATGTTTTGTCGTTGTTGTAACGGCTGAACTATTATTCGTGAAGTAGATGGTACTGCATGATTATCTGCAAAGCGCCCATCAACTTTGCTCCAATCAATCTGTATATTGTATAATCTATACAACGGTTGGTTTTGTAGAAATTGAAGCCAATGTTTAACTACACTTTACTTCACCGCGCCATGTAAGTATGTTGATTTATGGATTACATTTCTCTTCATGTTTACATTGAATGCTTGATCATTACTCAAATTGCGCAGTAATGATGTTATCATGGTCTGTACATCAACTGGAACATTTCTAACTTGTCCCACAATCGCGTATCCGTCATAACGCCATCGTTGTATAAATGGTTGTCGCGGTTACTCTGTGATCTCATCGAGTTGTGACAAATCTGGCTTCGGTGGGTATTAAAATCCATTAACCCCTTGAGTGGCAGGTTTCCTACCACCCTGTCGTGCCCACCAGGGCAGGTTTTTTAAAATGGTCTAATCATTGAATTTCAACTAGTTTTGCAGTTGCGTCTCAAGAGCCATAACTTTTTCATTTTTCCATTGACATGGCCATATGAGGGCTTGTTTTTTGCGGGACAAGTTGTGATTTTTTAAACAGGGGGGAGGAAAAAAAGAAATGGGGAAAAAAGAAAAAAGGGGCCATGTCATTAAGGGGTTAAATAATGTATTAACTTCCTTCTCTGGGTCATTACGACGCACGGATACCACATGTGTGATTGTATTTTTTATTTTTTACAAAGTAAAGGGAGACAAGTGGTTTTTTTATTTTTTTTTAAATTTTTTAACTTTTTTTTTTTTAAATTTAAAAAATTTTTTTTTTTTTTTGTCCCTTTAGGGGACTTCCACAGGGACCCATCAGGACCCCTGATCACATTCCAGGGGTCCGATGGCGACTGACAGCCCTTTACATGCTGCAGTGACAGCCCTTTACATGCTGCAGTCACATAGACTGCAGCATGTAAAGGGTTAACACAGCAGAGATCGGAGGTTTTCTCTGATCTCTGCTGTAAGAGCTAGTACCTAGCTGTCCTCTGACAGCTAACAACCAGCTCTCCCTGCCACAGAGACCATCGGCTTGCTTCTGACAAGCCGATGGTCTCTATGGCAACCTGTAAACAAAGCAGGACATTGCCGACATGTCGGCAATATCTTCTGCTTCTGTCATAGCCCTTGCTTTGTTTTCTGTGGGTCTGTGCAGGCAGAGCACACTGTCACAGCTTGTGGCATTGTGCTCTGCAGCTCCCATAGTGATACATAGCCCGGAAATCTTCCGGGCTATGTTGCTATGAGCAGTGGAGCTCGTCACGGAACTTTTCCGGGCGTGCCACTCAAGGGGTTAAAGGGGTTGTCCCGCGCCGAAACGGGTTTTTTTTTTTTTTTTAACCCCCCCCCCCCCCCCCCCCCGTTCGGCGCGAGACAACCCAGATGCAGGGGTTAAAAAAACAACCCGCACAGCGCTTACCTGAATCCCGGCGGTCCGGCGTCTTCATACTTACCTGCTGAAGATGGCCGCTGGGATCCTCTGTCTCCGTGGACCGCAGGGCTTCTGTGCGGTCCATTGCCGATTCCAGCCTCCTGATTGGCTGGAATCGGCACGTGACGGGGCGGAGCTACACGGAGCTACACGGAGCCCCATAGAGAACAGGAGAAGACCCGGACTGGGCAAGCGCGGCTAATTTGGCCATCGGAGGGCGAAAATTAGTCGGCACCATGGAGACGAGGACGCCAGCAACGGAGCAGGTAAGTATAAAACTTTTTATAACTTCTGTATGGCTCATAATTAATGCACAATGTACATTACAAAGTGCATTAATATGGCCATACAGAAGTGTATAGACCCACTTGCTGCCGCGGGACAACCCCTTTAAATTTTGATAATGGTGGTATTCTCGATAAATTTGTTCTACAGTGACTACGCAGCATAAAATCATTCACATTGGACTGCAGAAACTCGTGATGGAGCTATGATATCATGCTAGTGTTCCGTGACTTCTTCAAGGCTTTCTCAAATCAAAGTCTATCACAAACATTACATGAATACCCAAATTTATTGCTTATGCATACAAAATGAAAATGTCTATTAGCATTGTCCCAAATTCTCACATATGTATTGCTTCGCACGTATATCACATTTGGTGCACTCGCTGTTGATATTGATGGTTGTACCTCATTATTGACCCCATGGGTTGCATCCTATCACTCGATAATGAAACGTTCATGTGATCAGAAATGCTATTTGCATTGAATTGAATGGTGGAAGTACTTAGTGCATTCGTATCGACATTTGTTCACTTTGGTGGCGCAACGCCTCAACTCTGAGACACTCCCGCGAAGCCCGTTAAAGTTCAGCAATAGACATACTGGTCTTCTTGCATTGTCTATCTCTCGTTTTTTCTTTCTGTTGATGTCTTCTATAATTCTTTTAGTGTTTATTATGCATATATTTGTACATTATTTAATTTTTGCTAAATTTCCATACTTTGAAGGTCGTCATGTAAACAAGTCTTAAATATTGAGGCTTTATTTGTGATCTACTTTATAAAGTTCAAAGAGACAAAACAAATAACAGCTCAAATATTGTGCTCACACAAGGGAAGCTGGAGCTACACTAAATTAATGGCCCCCGCTGCGAACATCTTCATGACTCAACTTTGTGCTGCCGTTGCATCAGCCAATGACATCAGTGCAAGGTTAATCAGTATCTAAAACAGGCTGTGTTTCAGGTTCTATTGAATGCACCATCGTTAATGTATGTATAGTTAATGCTGTTGAGAATGGATGATAAATTGACGTGTGATCATCATTCCAATCCCGTGCCACCTCCGTCACAAAATTGTCAGGAGCCGCAAACGTGGGCATAAAGGGGACTCAGGTGCCAGCACTTCTACACATCTCCACAATGCAGCAATACTCTGTGTGGGAAGCACGTGAGCGGGCCCAGGGTCAGGCTCGGTCCCAGCCTCCACCATGTGTGACCCAAGGTGCCGCGAGTTACATGGGTCCCCATATAAGTTATTCTGTGTAGATGTCAGATAGCTCAACACTGCAATGGCAAGTCTTTGAGTTCCTTGGGCTCGCCTATGCTGTCGGTGCACAAAGATGGTATTACACAGGAAGAACTCAGAGTGCCCAAACATGGCAGAGTTTCACCCCGCCAAGGACCTCGGCCTCGGCCCACATTTCTGCCCACGTCAGGAAGTGTATTTGTGCCAGATAGGTAAAACACTGCGATGGGAAGTCTTTGTGCACCCACAGCATAGGCAGACCCCTGTAACATTTCTGTAGCAAAAGTATAGGTGAATCCCAGTAACATTTCTGTAGCAATAGTATAGGCGAACCCCAGTAACATTGGTGTACCAAGAGTATAGGCGGACCACAGTAACATTTCTGTAGCCAAAGTATAGGCAGACCCCAGTAACATTTCTGAAGCAAAAGCATAGGTGAACCCCAGTAACATTTCTGTAGCAAAAGTATAGGCGAACCCCTGTAACATTTCTGTAGCAAAAGTATAGGCGAACCCCTGTAACATTTCTGTAGCAAAAGTATAGGCGAACCCCTGTAACATTTCTGTAGCAAAAGTATAGGTGAACCCCTGTAACATTTCTGTACCAAGAGTATAGGCGAACACCTGTAAAAAATTTGTTTACCAAGAGTTATAGACGAAGCCTAGAAAAATTAGTTTGCTAACAGTATTGGCAATGGCCTCAAAAATTGGTGTACCAAGAGTACAAGTGTACCTCTGAAAAATTGGTCAACCACGAGTGCAGGTGAAAACCACAAATATTTTTTGAAGATACAGCTCGTTATTGGTTAATTTGTAACAGAGCCTGGAGACAGCCCTCCACAAAAATTGGTTTAAGTTTAACCTTTAAAACTTTAAAAACTGATAAAACTTTTAAAAGTTTTAAACAGAGCATTTTGGGCCGCAAAGAAATTGGCAGTTCAGCGTGATGACATGTTGTTTTAGGAGGAGGAGGAGTAATAATATCCGGGAGGGATACACAAAGCTAATTCTCCCCTTTTTTGGGGTGGTAGAGGATGCATTTTTCTCCTGTTGCAGCGAAAATATTCTTTAGGATCCGCTGCTTTCCACTGGTGGAGAAGAGAAGACTGGGGAAATCCAGCCTTTGTTCATCTTTATGAGGGTAAGCATGCCAGTGCTGTCAGTTGACAGGTGGGTACGCTTATCCGTGATGATTACCCCAGCTGCACTAAACACCCTCTCTGACAAGATGCTAGTGGCAGGGCAGGCCAGCACCTCCAGGGCGTACAGCACAAGTTCGTGCCACATGCCCAGCTTTGACCACCAATAGTTGTATGGAGCAGAGGCATCACGGAGGATGGTGGTATGAACAGCTACGTACTCCCTCACCATCTTTATACAGTGCTCCCTCCAACTCAGCGTTGACTGGGGAGTGGTGACACAGTCTTGCTGGGGAGCCATAAAGCTGGCAAAGGCATTAGAGAGTGTTCCCCTGCCTGTGCTGGACATGCTGCCTGATCCTCACGCCTCCCCTGCTACTTGGATACATGCAGCACAATGCTGTCCTCACTAGGAAGATGACTTTTAGGATCCTTCTCCTCCTCCTCCTCTTCAGCCCATACACGCTGAACAGATGAGAGGCAAGCAGCATGGGTACCCTCTGCAGTGTGGCCAGCTGTCTCTCCCCCCTCCTCCTGCTGCTCCTCCCAACCCCCCTCCTCCTCCTCCAAAATGCACTGAGATATAGACATGAGGGTGGTCTGGCTATCAAGCGACATCCTGTCATCCCCGTCTCCTGTTCCAACCGCAAAGTGTTGGCCTTTATGCTTAGCAGCGAACTTCTCAGCAGGCAAAGCAGCGGGATGGTAACGCTAATAATTGCCACATCGCCGCTCACCATCTGGGTAGACTCCTCAGTAAAGAATTGCGGAGGCTGACTACCATTCTGCCGCCCATGTTGCAGCTGGCATTCCACTATTGCTCTATGCTGCTCGTACAGCCTGGCCAACATGTGCAGCGTAGAATTCCAGCGTGTGGGCACGTCGCACAGCAGTCGGTGCTCTGGCAGCTGAAACCGATGTTGCAGGGTCCTTTAGGGTGGGAGCGTCCGTGGTGGACTTGTGGAAATGTGCGCAGATGCGGCGCACCTTGCCGAGAAGGTCAGACAAGTGGGGGTAGTTTTTCAGAAACCACTGAACCACCAGATTGAAGACGTGGGCCCGGCATGGCATGTGTGTGAGGCTGCCGAGCTGCAGAGCCGCCGCCAGGTTACACTGTTGTCACACATGACCATGCCCGGTTGGAGGCTCAGCGGTGAAAGCCAGAGGTCGGTCTGCTCTCTCAGACCCTGCAGCGGCTCGGGGGCCATGTGCCTCTTGTCACCTAAGCTGATTAGTTTCAGCACGGCTTGCTAACGCTTGCCCACTGCTGTGCTGCTGCGCCGCACGCTACCAACTGCTGGCGATGTGCTCACACTTCTTAATTGAGAGGTAGACGTGGTGGAGGAGAAGGAGGGGGAGGGTTGGGAGGAGGTGGCACAACACGCCACAGTTACCAGCACCAAGGTAGGACCCGCTATTCTGGTTGTGGGTAGGACGTGAGCGGTCCCAGGCTCTGACTCGGTTCCAGCCTCCACCAAGTTCCCCAATGTGCTGTTAGGGAAATATAGTGGACCTGCCTGGCAGTACTTGTCCACGTGTCCGTGGTTAAGTGGACCTTCCCAGTAACCGCGTTGGTGAGGGTACGATTTAAGTTGCGGGAGACGTGCTGGTGTAGGGCGGGGACGGCTCACTGGGAAAAATAGTGGCTACTGGGGACCGAGTAGCGTGTGATCGCCGCCGCCATTATGTTTTTGAAAGCCTCCATTTTCACAAGCCTGTATGGCAGCATCTCCAATTTGGCAATGTGCACGTTTAAAGCTTGTGCATGCGGGTGGATGGCGATGTATTTGCGCTTTTGCTCCAACGCTTGTGTTAGCAACAGCTGAAGCTGCGCTAAGAGACATTGCTGGATGAAGTGAAGAATGGTGGAGGTGAGAGTGTGGGTGCAGACTGGGAGGCGCTCTTGCCTGTGTCCTGGGAGGGAGATTGGATCTGTGTGCCAGGTTGTGGCACAGGGGAAGAGGCAGTGGTGTGACCTGGAGGCAGTGAATGGCCTTCGTCCCACCTTGTGGCATGCTTGGCCATTATATGCCTGTACATGCTGGTGGTGAGACTGGTACTGGTCGCTCCCCGGCTGATCTTGGTGCGACACAGGTTGCACACCACTGTTCGTTGGTCGTCCGCGCTCTTAGCGGTGAGACCTCTGTCTAATGCACTGCAGACACAGAACGGTATAACTGAAATAGTTTTCAGTAGGCTAGGAGATGTTAGAGTTCAGTTTCACGGTGAGAGCTGGTTGTACAGCACTCCAGGCTGAGAACGCTATAACTGCAAGGCTGGGTACAGGCCTAGATGCATAATACAAAAGGTAGTGCACTACTGCTCCCAGCCAGTCACAACTGTAAAGCACACGGTCAGATGTAGCCCTAAGAAGGAGTGCTGGGGTTCTTGTGTGGAGGATCAAGAGTCCTATAAAACTTTCTCTATAGAAGTCGCTGTGTCCCTAAACTCTGCGTTATGCACTGCAGACACAGAACGGTATAAGTGAACTACTTTGCAGTAGGCTAGGAAATGTTAGAGTGCAGTTTCACGGTGAGAGCTGGTTGTACGGCACTGCAGGCTGAGAACGCTATTAATGAAAGACTGGGAACAGGCCTAGATGCGTAATACAAAAGTTGGTGCACTACTACTCCCAGCCAGCCACAACTATAATGCACATGGTGAGAAGTAGCCCTGAGACTGAGCATTGGGGTTTTTGCACGGAGGATCAGGACTGTATAACTTTCCCTATATAGGCAGCTCTTTCCCTAAACTCTGCGTAGTATACTGCAGACTGAGAATGCTATAGTTGAAATAGCTTGCACAGCCCGAGATGCTTAAAAAAAAAATTGGTGCACTACTGCTCCCAGCCAGCCACAACAGTAATGCACACTATGAGGAGTAGCCCTAAGAAGGACCTTTGGGGTTCTTGATGACAGGATCCTACTCTAACACTGTCCCTATATCAGCAGCAGCACTTTCCATAACCTCTGCCGGCATGCGTCTGAGTCGAACCGCGGGCGGGACCAGTTTAAGTGCTCGGTGGTCACCTGATCGGCTCAGCCACTCACTACTGTGGGTGGGGAGAGGGCTGGCACATCACAGCAGGAAGTGGTAATGCCTTTCGCATGCTTATTGGCTAGAAAATGGCGCTAAACATGCAGGGAAGGAAATGCAATTGACTCGAGTACCGCGTGGTGTTCGACTCAAGTAACGAGCATCTTGAGTACCCTAAAGCTCAAATGAGCATCAAGCTCAGACAAGTGTGCTCGCTCATCTCTAATCTAAAAGTTAATGTGAACTTCAAAACCAATATAACCTACATGATGTACAGTGAAAAAACGAGCCCTCACACAGCAAGTGATGGAAAAATAAAAACCTCATGGAGGCAGTATCACAGCAATAAAAGAGCTATATTGTATTGTCATATTTGTACTGAACCATGGAGTAAAGTTATCATGTCATTTTTACCTAAATGTGTATGCTTTAAACCAAAATATCCCCAAAGATGGCTGAATTTAGATTTTTTTCCTGTCACTTTGAATTTTTTTTTTAAGCTTTTCGGTACGTTATATGAAAAGTGCAACTCATCCCCTAAAAAACAAGCCCTCAGACATTTATGTCAATGTATAAATAAAATGATTTTTTGAAATTGGGAGAAAAATACAAAGATGAAAAAAAAGGCCAGTGTGATTAAGGGGTTAAACAAATAACTGAAAAAAAGCAGTTTTATAGAGTTTAAGAAACAATTCAAGAAACACATGTCAATACAGATATTCCCCGCTCTCCTCTGCTGAGTATTTAGAATATCCCATAGCATCACAGCTGAGCATCATCTAGTGCGCTGGCTGGCCGTGAGTCAATAGGCAAAATAACGAAACACTAAAGAGGTGCCGCTCCGTAAAAAGAAACCTTTATGTGCATAAAAGCACATAGTAAAAGGTACCTATGAAGGTTTGACACGTTTTGAAAGCAACTACTTGATCACAGCTTGAAACAAATTACTGCCACGGTACCATGGTGTGTTCCGGACTGCGTCTAACTAAGGCCTACGACTGTGATGTTAGGCTTACCAGGAAATGACAGTTTCTCAGACTTTGTTTTAGATAGTTACAATGTTACCAACACACACGTGATAAAGTGGATTAAACTTCAACACAGTCTATTAGAACAGTACTGTGAAATTTAGTGCACTCAGTTGCAAACAGCTTTAGCGGTAGATTCTATAGGTTCCAGGCTTGATCCTGGAAGATTCTAGTCACAGTATGCTATAAACTCTTCAAGCTGTATTACAAGGTCTCCAAATAATAACAATTGTAGAGCTACACTGCTAGCAGGACTGCTTTGTTCCTCACTACTAGTTTGCACTTTATTCGGCTTTTAATGAGGTCAGCCTCACTTACAACTTGATGCTGATGAACTTGTTGATGTCCCCCTGGTGGTCTTTTTGAATTGGCTCCATAGCACAGCTTTAAACTCTGTATGTTGCAAATTGTCTCCGCTTGGGTGACAAGTTCTTTACTAGCTTTGTCACTCTGTGGCGGTCCCTCAGCAGATTTTGGCCATCTCCAGCAGTGCAATTAGTGGTCCTATCATTCTTCAGCCTGCCATCCTCTGCTTCCGCTACAGGCTATTGCACCTAGTTATTCTCTCCACTATACAGCACTTATTCTCTCCACTATGTCCAGCACACAGCTTCTTTCTTGCAGGCACCAGCAGCTCCTCTGTTTAGGGCGCAGCACCCAGCTCTCTCACAGTCCCTGCGCTCTTCTGATGGCACAAGTGCAATTCCTTTTATCGACCAGGCAGCAGCCATTCAGTAAATGTTCTTCTGGGCATGCTCAGTTCAAATTGTCGCACATTTTATCGTATTTCTGCCCATTACCATAGTAACCAATTAACCTTTTAGGGGAGGTCCCTTACATAAACATTACTTAGCTCTTGCTCATTCTGATTTACATACTGTACTCACCATTCTGCTGGTGGAGTCAATGTGTACTTATATTACTTATCTTGCATTGATCCTGAGTTACATCCTGTATTATACTGCAGAGGTGCAGTCACTATTCTGCTGGTGGAGTCACTGTGTACATACATTACATATCCTGTACTGATCCTGAGTTACATCCTGTATTATACTCCAGAGCTGCACTCACTATTCTGCTGGTGGAGTCAATGTGTACATACAATACTTGTCCTGTACTGATCCTGAGTTCCATCAAGTATTATATTCCAGAGCTGCACTCTCTATTCTGTTAGTGGAGTCACTGTGTACATGCATTACTTGTCCTGTAATGATCCTGAGTTATATCCTGTATTATACTCCAGAGCTGCACTCTCTATTCTGCTGATGGAGTCACTGTGTACATACATTACTTATCCTGTACTGATCCTGAGTTACATCCTGTATTATACTCCAGAGCTGCACTCTCTATTCTGCTGGTGGAGTCATTGTGTACATACATTACTTATCCTGTACTGATCCCGAGTTACATCCTGTATTATACTCCAGAGCTGCACTCACTATTCTGCTGGGGGAGTCACTATGTACATACATTACTTATCCTGTACCGATCCTGAGTTACATCCTGTATTATACTCCAGAGCTGCACTCACTATTCTGCTGGGGGAGTCACTATGTACATACATTACTTATCCTGTACTGATCCCGAGTTACATCCTGTATTATACTCCAGAGCTGCACTCACTATTATGCTGGTGTAGTCACTGTGTATATACATTACTTATCCTGTACTGATCCTAAGTTATATCCTGTATTATACTCCAGAGCTGCACTCACTATTCTGCTGGTGGAGGCACTGTACATACATTTTGTATCCTGTACTGATCCTGTGTTACATCCTGTTGGATACTCCAGAGCTGCACTCACTATTCTGCTGGTGGGGTCACCGTGTACATACATTACTTATTCTGCACTGATCCTGAGATACATCCTGTAGATCTTTTATTAGAAAAGTATAAAACACAACCAAACATTAACAATAACACAACTGTATACAACAAGATGAGGCCCTTTCCCCGGTCCATGACCCATCAACAAAAGAAAAGTCACTTTATACCCATTCCCCCTCCCCCCACTGTACACTCACACAGCCACTCATACTCAATATATAACAAAAATACTTAAAAGAGCATATCACTACAGAAAACTAGAACTACAGGTCCAGCCGAATCCCCTGAAACCACACAAATAAAATAAAAAAAGCGTTAAACAATAACAGAAATAACTAACCAAACCATCCTAACATAAAGACTGAGCCAACCGGCATATAACCAAACCATCCTAACATAAAGACTGAGCCAACCGGCATATAACCAAACCATCCTAACATAAAGACTGAGCCAACCGGCATATAACCAAACCATCCTAACATAAAGACTGAGCCAACCGGCATATAACCAAACTAATATTTTTATTTTTATTTTATTTTTTTTTTTTTGGGTCCCCAGTGCAGCTTGGGGGCCATGCCTGCTCCACCAGTCCGTGCCCAGAGTTCAAAGTTCAGGACGTGCCAAGCCACACCAGGGGTTTTTTTTTTCGTTTTTTTTTAAAATATACATCATACCACACTTTTCCCTGCCGCAGCCTGGGGGCCATGCCCACTCCACCAGTCCGTGCCCAGAGTTTGTTTGGGACGTGCCAGGCTACGGCTCAAGGCGTGAACCCCACTCCCCCCAACTCCCCACCCAACCTACCTACCACCCAAAATGTGAATATATACAATATATACAAAACCATAATAAACTATACACCGACATACACCAATATACATACTATACAATATTCATACAACCCGAAAGCCTAAGGTCGGCTCACCTGCAGCCCTACTTCTTTTCATTTTGCCCAAACCAAAACAAAAGGCTTCATGGTGCACTCACAGCCCACCACCGGGATTGGAGATGATAAACCGGGCACATACACGGCAATGCCCTTTCCCTTCTCTTTTTTTAAAAAGGTCTCCCTATTCTTTCCCTAATTTGCCCTAGACTGTCCTTAGTCTGCCCCTCAGTCTGACCCTTCATGGAAAACTTTCCCTGCCCTATCCCTCCTCTCTCCCTATCCTGTCCCTATTCTCTCCCTACTCTGCCCCTAGTAAATTAAGAAAAGACTGTCCCTAACGAAATACAAGCCCTCTCCATAGGAGAGAAGCCTTAGATGTGCCCAGCCTCTCATACTCCAAAGAACGCACCTTCACCAGGTCACCCAGGATGTTCCTACATACCGTATCCACGGGGAGGATTTTCAGCTCCGTCGAGATTAGACACCGTGCACTCCAGATGTGGAACCTGACCACTAGGCTAACTAGAAATAAAGTGCAGCGGTCCCTGCCACCAAGACCTCTGAAGGCTCCATAAGCCCACTCCGCATAGGAGAGGTGTGCCAGCTGACGCCAGCCTATGGAGACCCCTACCTGTTGGTAAACCTCTGTATTAAAGGGGCACTGAAGCAGGAAATGCTCCATGCTTTCCAGCACGTCGCTGCACTCCTGACGGGGGCAACCCCTGTCAATCAGAGGCCTGCTCTTCAAGTTACCCCTTACATACAGTCTCCCGTGAAAGCAGCGCCAAGCCAAGTCCCAAAACTTCAAGGGGACCCGGGTTGAATTCAGTAAACGTAACCCTCCCTCCAGGTCCCGACTTGGGCAGTCCTTGAGCGCCAGGGGCTTCTGGAAATGGGTCAACAGGACTCTTTCGTCGAGGAGCCTCCTCGTCAGAGTCCTGATCTCCCACATCCCCAGACCCCACCGGCGTATCACCTTCAGAACCAAGGTAGCGTAAGCCGGGAGATATCCATGCTGCGTGCGAAGGTCCTTCACTCGGCCTCCTGTCTCCCATTCCTGGAAGAAAGGCCGAAACCATCCCCGGCAGGAGTAGACCCACGGAGGAGCCCTCTCTTGCCAGAGGTTGCCTATGTTGATCTTAAAAAAGGTGTCTACAAGAAACACCACGGGGTTGACCATAGATAACCCCCCTAGTCTCCTCGTGCGGTATGTAACATCTCTTCTGATCAGGTTCAACCTATTCCCCCACAACATTAGGAAGAACAGGTTGTAGACCCGGGTCCAGAGAGGCTCTGGCAAAATGCATACGCTGCCCAGGTAGATGAATAAAGGGAGCAGGTATGTTTTGATCAGGCTAACTCTTTCCCGAAGGGTTAAAGACCAACCCTTCCACTGATTAACCTTGTGAGTGGCACCGTCTAGCCTGTCTACCCAATTTTGCATGGGGTAATCCCCCTGGCCAAATTTGATGCCAAGAACTTTTGCTGAAGTCTGGGGCACCGGAAGAGTGTCCGGGAGATCAAACACAGGATCTCCCCTTCCTAACCAGAGACTTTCGCACTTATCCCAGTTGATCCTGGACCCAGATGCCTCTGAGTAGCCATCCACCTCCGACACCACAAACTCTGCCTCCTCCCTTGAGGATACGAAGAGCGTGACATCATCGGCGTATGCCACTGCCCTCAGGGTAGCCTCCGGCACCGCCCGGTCCATCCCGACCCCTGCTATAGGTCCACGATCAACCCTCCTGAGGAAGGGATCTATCGCAAACACATACAACAGGGGACTTAGAGGACAGCCCTGGCGGACACCGGACCCCACCTCGAAAGGGCGGCCAAGCCAACCGTTCACCAGCGGGAAAGTCTCAGCCCCTGCATACAATGTTCGCAGCCAATCAACAAACCCCACTGGCAGGCCGTATCTCAGAAGGACTGACCAGAGGTACTCGTGGTTAACCCGATCAAACGCTTTGGCCTGATCCAAGGACAGCAAGTACCCCTCCCAGTGACCAGCCCTACCCTGCTCCACTGCCTCCCGGACACCAAGAACAGCGCTAAAGGTGTTACGGCCTGGAACAGAGCAATGCTGGGCGCCCGAGAGGAGCCGGGGTGCAAACTTGACCAACCGATTAAACAGCACTTTTGCCAGAACCTTCCTGTCCGTATTGAGAAGTGCTATGGGACGCCAGTTCTCAATACGGCTCGAGTCTTTACCCTTTGACAGAAGGATCAAAGCTGACCTCCTCATTGACTTTGGCAGAGTGCCCGAGGAAAGACACTCGTTTAATACCTCCGTCAAGAGGGGACTCAAGAGGTCCTTGAAGGTCTTATAATACTCGGATGTTAGTCCGTCCGGTCCTGGCGATTTTTTGAGCCGGAGCCCATCAATCGCCAGTTTAACTTCCTCTATTCTGATCTCTCCTGTCAAAACATCAAGAGAGGTGTTTACCCCCGGCTCAGGGACAGTTTCAGCCAGGAAAGCCGACATCACTTCCGAATCTAGATCCCTCTTTCCCAAGAGTTGCGAGTAGTAGGATCTGACGACCTCCAGAATCCCTGATCTGGATCGATTCAGGGATCCTGTACTATCGATCAGTCCAGTGACCACTTTACTATTCACTGACATCCTACAGTTTCTGTAAGGGTCGGGCGAGCGGTACTTCCCGAAATCCCTCTCAAAAACCAAGGATGCGTGTCTATCGTACTGGCACTTCTTGAGCAAAGATTTCACTCTGGAGATCTCCTCGCGGCTACCTCCAGTCGAAACGAGATGTTCGAGTTTCCTCCTCAGGCCGTTGTACAGGCGGTACCTGTCCAGGCATCTGAGGTTGGAGAGCTCTCGGAAGAACCTCGCTGCCCTCCTCTTGAACATCTCCCACCACTCTGACTTACTGCTACAGAGATCCAGTAATGGTACCTGGCTCTGCAGAAAATCCTCAAAGGACTGTCTTATCTCTGCTTCCTCCAGGAGTGATGAATTCAGTCTCCAATAACCTCTGCCCATCCGGGGGGTCTCTGCAACATTCAGAGAAAACAAAATCAGACAGTGGTCGGAGAATTCCACCTCAACAACGGACACTGGTGAAGAGATGGCTTCCTCCTTCAAAAAAAACCTGTCTATTCTTGACCTGCTCTGACCTCTATAATAGGTGAACCCCTCGTGGCCTGGGGTGTGCCGGATGTGGACATCCACCAGGCGAGCCTCGCTAGCTATGCTATTAAGTGCGACGCTGTCAAAAGTCAACCGCCTGTCTCCAGAGCCTCCCCTATCGCGGGCTCTTGTGACTGCATTAAAGTCACCTCCAAAGACAACTTGGCGGCTGGTAAAAAGGTAGGGCTTGATCCTCATAAAGAGACTCTTCCTGTCCTTTTTTGACTGGGGACCATAGATGTTTACAAGTCTCAATTCTTGTCCCTTCATGAGGACATCTAAGATCAGGCACCTTCCCATTTCTAATTCAATAACTCGTCGGCATTCAACCGCTGCGGTAAAAAGGACCGCCACTCCGCTATACGGCTCGGCCGCAAGAGACCAGTAGGAAGGGCCTGACCTCCACTCCCTTTTTGCCTTATGTATCGCTACCAAATCAGACAGCCTGGTCTCCTGCAAAAATAAAATGTCAGCTTCAACTCGGCTGAGAAAATCAAAGGCCGCAAATCTAGCCGTATCCGACTTAATGCTGGCAACGTTAATTGATGCCAGAGTCAGCGGAGTGGGTGCCGCCATCATGAGTGATTAAATTAGATGGCTTTCTTCCTCACACACCCTTCCTCGGGGTCAGAGGAAAGCCCCTTGCTTCTTTTTTTGGACATAGATGTGTCCATAGCAAGGGATCCCCCGACCCCATCGTCCTTGTTTCCAGGCTCTAGAGTCGCCTCCTCCCCTGTAGGAACTATGCCTCCATGAGGAGGAGACTCAGCGCCCCCTGTTGACCCTTTCTTTGCCCCAGGAACCTTGCCCTTTCCTTCCCCCTCAGAGGAGGAAGAGATGTCTTGAAGGGCTCGGAACCTATTGGAGTGTCCAACTGGAGGTGAGCAGGCTTCCCCTTCCAGTACTTGGCCCGGGGTGGGAGAAGATCTTGAATCCCCCCTTCGCTTCCTCCTCGTGGCACGTAAGCTTTTTTCTAACCACCTCTTGCCTTCCTCATCCACACTTTCATAGTGGGAGGAATCTGCAGAGTTGGTCTCCTCCCTCTGGATCCTCCTGTCCTCTTCATCTAACTCGCTGTCCCTCAAAGCCTCAGCCGCGAGATTTGCTTCTGGAACAGGGGCCACCATCGACCCACCTGCTGTGGGCGCTCCTGTCAGCTCCCTGCTCCGTCTGCGCTTCTCCTGACGCCTCTGCTGAGCAGCCGTCTTTTGCCGGTTCTTCCCTGGCTCCTGAGCTCCCTCACCTCTGCTGGTCCCCTCACCCCCGGAGGCCACCTCATGACCCCCATCCGTAGGGGCAGAGACCGCATTGGCAAAGGAGCGTGGACAGCGGCTAAATGGGTGACCGAGATCACCACACAGGTTACACCTAATCTCTGTACAGGAGGCGGCAAGATGACCCAGACCCCCACACAGAGCGCACTTCAAGATCTTACAAGCAGCGCTCAAGTGTGAGGGGTCGCCGCACCTGTGGCAGAGCTTCGGCTGCCCCTGGTAAAAGGCCAAGATACGATCCCTGCCGAGGAAGGCTGCAGATGGTATGTGTGCCACTGAGTTTCCTGAACGCTTCAGCTTGACCATAAACGTCCAGGCCCCGGACCATATGCCGTGCTCATCCCGGTTCTTTTTGGGCATCTCTGTCACCTCTCCGTACCTACTGAGCCACGTCATGATGTCAAAGCAAGAAAGTGACTTGTTACGAGTCAAAACGGTCACTTTCTTGATATCGTTCTGGCGAGACACCACCTGGATGGCAAAGTCCCGCCAGCCGGGCTCGTTTTTCATCAGCTCATAGTTCCCCCAGAAAAGTTCTAGACCCTCTGGGCGAACGAAGCTGATGTCAAACTCAGACGTGCCGTAGGGATGGATCAGGGCAAAGATGTCAACCGCCCTAAAGCCCATCTTCAGTAGGAGCTCCACTACCTTCCCCCTTGGAGGACATGCATCATTGCCCCTCCAACGAAGACGGACCACATTCCTACGACCTGCGTCCTGCCCGGGTGTTGGTAGGGACCATACGGTCTCCCCCCTTTGCTCTCGGAAGGAACCCAAGCCATGTCTCTCTTTCCAGAGAGATAGGTCCACCTCTCTTCCTCCAACTGTAATTGAACTCTCCCCTTTCCGTAGAGCCTCCAAGAGGCGCTGTTGCAAAACGCCCTCCCTAGAGCCTGGAGACAAGGAGGACCCACTCCCTCCAGCGGCGACACTGGCATAACTCCTACCAGGTGTTGTCGCCGCTGGAGGGGCGACTGGAACCTGTGACACTTCCTGACCCCCTGAACAAACTGTACCTGCTTGTGCAGCAGGTGCCCCTATATTAGGGGCACCACGAGCTCCCTGGGTCTCTGGGCTCTTAGTAGTATCAGAGACCCGGGCTGAACTGGGAATCTTCTTATTACCACTAGTACCTCTCTCACACGCACCCTCACCATCCGGACCAGATTTTGGGTCACGACCAGGGTCCAAGCGGGCCTTAGCAGACCTAGGGGGCAACATTGCTGGCCCAGCTTGTGCAGCTGCAACTACCGCAATGTTCCCCCCACGGTCAGCACTCTGTGTTATAGCAGAGATGTTTTTAGTTTTGCTTTTGCTTTTGCCTTTCTTTTTACCTTTGCCAGAAGCCTCCGCATCACTGGGTGCCTGGGACCGAGAGACCCCCGCAGACCGAGCTGTCACACAGGAGACCTCAGATGCTGATCCCGCTGCTCCCTCCGCATCACTGGCCTTACTGGCACCATCACCGCCATAGCCTTCAGCCTTCTCATCTTTACCACAGGGTCCCAGGTCGGAGGTGCCTCTTTCTGGCTTTGCAGCCGGACCAGCGTCCCCCGTCACATAGACAAATTTTTCCTGGGGCTTCCTTTGTTTTCCTTTTTTATCCTTGATTTTTGTGTCCACTTTGGGAATGTCTTTGCCAAAATGAAGACCCCCCATATGAGGAGGGGATTCCAGCAGTTGCGACACCAAAGCCCCCACCTTATGATTTCCTTCCTCCAGATCAGACTCCTCAGAGGTTGTTGGTAGCCCAATCTGCTCTGGCTGGAGATTGCTGGTGCTTGTAGTGCTGCCTTGGGTTAGGGCTTGTTCAGCCGAACACGCAGGCTGCTCTCCCAGACTCTCCTGTACATCCTTGTAGTCGTCCTCATCCGAGCTGTCGTCGCGATCACTGGACTGATCAGTCTGCTGCGAGTTACTGCGTCCTGCAGCCATCTTCGCAAAGCGATCATCGTTCATGATCTTTTCTTTAAAGGGACCGCTCTCCTCCAAGATCCGCTCTCTCACATCTTTCCACACTTTAATGCACTCTTTGCACTTCTGTATCACTTTAGAGACTTCCGCCTTTTTGCCTTTAGAGGTGGCTTGGTCTCTTTGCAGCCTGGCAGACCGCAGTTTTTCCATCTGCATAACAATCTGCTTTCCCGCAGTCTCATACTCGGCCATGCTTCTTGCCAGCCGGGAGGCCAGCTCTACTACAGACTCTCCCTCTGGCCTATCACTCCACTTTTCCGGCTTTGCCAGCTTCTGTGGCTTACCTGTCTTCCTCCGGGCCTGGCTACGCGTCACCATCTCGCTGCCTGCGCTGTCGGATGCAGCCGCACTGATAGACTGGCCCGCGTTACTGCGCCTGCGACTGGAGCCCGTGTCACCGCTGCCACGACTTAGAACCGTCCTTTTCTCCGGCTCACCTGCAGTCCTTGGCTTCTTATATTTTGCCGCTGCTGCTGCGGAACATCTTGGAGCTGCAGAAGCCACCGATGCCACTGCGGAGGTCGTTGCGGCCATCTCTGTCCTCCCTCCCTTCGACCGAGATCGGAGGGAGGAGGTGCGCGACTGCATGACAAACAAAGCCCAGAAACGTGCACTGTTCCTGGGCTCTCAACAAGGTCTCCACCTGAGAAGCAGACCACACCCTGGATCCTGCAGAGCTCTTCAGAACACAACCTTACTCCAGAGTTGCACTCACTATTCTGCTGGTGGGGTCACCGCGTACATACATTACTTATTCTGCACTGATCCTGAGATACATCCTGTATTATACTCCAGAGCTGCACTCACTATTCTGCTGGTGGAGTTACTGTGTATATACATTACTTATTCTGCACTGATCCTGAGTTACATCCTGTATTATACTCCAGAGCTGCACTCACTATTCTGCTGGTGGAGTTACTGTGTACATACATTACTTATCATGTACTGATCCTGAGTTACATCTTGTATTATACCCCAGAGCGATATTAAGATGGCAATAAATGACAGGAGGCATCGGCTCTGAATATAAATGCCATCCTGCAGGAGAAATGTAGCATTACATGATGGCCAATCACATGAATGACAGTTTTACAGTACGAGGATACACAAAGACAACCAGAAGAGAAGTGACTCTGACAGAATGCCTTTCCATTTCAGAACATAAAAGGGGCCCCCAAGCTTCTTGGAACAACCCTCTTTAACTTAAAATCAATGCAGGGGATTTGGCATTCTGAATCAGAAAAGTAAGAAAGCTCATTTGAGGGGTTCTAATCCATCTCCCAGGCACCTCAGGTTACTCAGTAATGTCTTTGGTTCTCTCTAATTTAGGATACTATACTGCAGTCTGCAGTTTTAAGAAACATTACCGATTAAACATCATGATATTGTAAGCAGCAGCTCACAGCCGCTATGTCTGTAGCATGGTAGCCGCATGCCAAGCCCTGCCAGGAGGGGGAAAGGAAGAGAAAGGAGGCTGGTGCTGGCCAGCGCCAAACTATACAGTGCTGCAGCACTACTTGACAAGGCCCCTCCACCGGACATAAAGTCAAGGTCAGGAAGGGCATGAGGAAAGAACTCTTTTTGTTGAAGCCTCTCTGAGTCAGATTCCCCCATAGTGATGCCCAAAAGAATGCCCCCTCCACAGGAAATAATGAAGGGCTAAGTTCTCCCCCGGCTTACAGGTCCTACAGGGCATTATAAAAAGATTTGTGTAAGGACTGTGGATGTGGAACCACTATGTCAACCTTCTGGGTAGGTGAAGATCAGATCCAGCACGGCCGACAGCCAACCTCAGTGTGGGAGGTAAGATACCATATGAACAGCCCTGTACATGGATGAAAACTAGGGAAGGTATCTTGCCCTGAACTGATAACCAGGAGAAGGAGACTCCTGCCTACAAGCGGAGCACTCGCCCCGATAAGGACGACCCCATGATCTTCCTCTAGGCGCTGACTTACCCTGGCGGGCCAGAACACCAAAAGGTCAAAGATAGAACAACACCGAGGAGTAAAGAAACAAATGAGGAAGAAGTGGACAAGGATAAACAGAGAAGCGGACAACGGGAACAACAGACTACAGATTACACGAAAAAAGTACAAGAAGTATAGTAGATGGAGTAGTATGAAGATGGACCGTAACCAGAGAGATTGAAGTGTCTTGTTATACTGAGTTGGAGACATATTGTAAATCTGACATTTGGTTAAAGTGTTATTGTACCTATGAAGAACGAAAAGTTAATGATTACATATATAGTATAATGGGTGATAAGTAATTGACTTCTGTCTCTTTAAGAGTTTATGCCACAAGTTACGATTATTCAACATTCAACTACCGTGCCCTGCTATGGAGCAAAAACATTGCTCAACCGGCTATAGTTAAGTAAAAGTTCTATCTTTATAAATATACGCTGCCTCCGTCAGTCTGCGCCGCGCTATATATTCAACCCCACCTGCTTACGCTATTACCATAAGCTGCAGCAAATGACAAATACAGCTCCGCTACATGTCAAAGCTTGCAATAGTTTACAAAGCTGATCTGCGGACTTTCTTATGTCTCCCCATATCTTAGCACGGCGTTGTCTTATGTTGCCATCAGCATCTAAAACTATAATCAAATGAAACACCAATTCCGGATGTCGATGCCGCAGAGAGTCTCTGTATAGGAGAGCATTTGGAGAACTATTTTATGTTTTCTGAAATGGTATCTCTAGGGGATGGAGAAATGACTCCAAGTCTGGGGTATATGTACCGTTAATATGATATTAGAAGCTTCTATATGCGCTGTGTGCCTTGTGTCCTCCTCTGAACGCTGGAAAACAAATCCAGTGATTGCCAGTAATGTCTCCATCAGTATTCAGTCCCCAAATGCTGCATTACAAGCACAGATGAGCTTCGCCTCTACATCTATTACTTCCTGTAGGAAAGCAATATGTGGGACCTTGTTGGGCAGACAATAAGATCTTGTCTCCTACAGGGGTCACTTGTGTCACTCATTTAGACTATATTGGATTTATGGATAAGGTCATAGATTGTCTTCCAGGCCGCAGGCGCAGACAGATATCTTTCATTATCGCTAAGGATGAAGCAATCCTACAGATAAAACAAAAGATCTAGCCTGAATATTAAAACAATGCAATACAACTATTTGAAATCATAATTTCTCGCACAGGGATATTACTTGAACCCCTTACTATCGTAGTCATTTTTTCATTTTTTGTTGTTTTTTTCATTGTTTCCTTCCAAGCGGTATGACCTACTTATATTTCTATAGACATAGCGTCTTGTTTTTTGAAGAACGAGTGCCATTTTTTTAAAAGGGGAAGGGTAGAGAGATATTGCCACTGGTAGCAAAACAGCAAACACAATTCTGGGATGTACTAAGAGAAGCATAGAGTCTAGATCACATGAGGTCATTATCTCCCTCTATTCTTACTTGGTCAGACCTCATCTGGAATACTGGGTCCAGTTCTGGGCACCCCACTTTAAAAAAGACAAAGGCAAACTGGAGCAAGTTCAGAGAAGAGTTACAAAGATGGTGAGAGGTCTGCAAATCATGTCCTATGAGGAACATGGGAACATAGGAACATGTCCTATGAGGAAAGGATATGGGAATGTTTAGCTTGCAAAAAAGAAGGCAGAGAGGAGACCTAATAGCTGTCTACAAATATCTGAAGGGCTGTCACAGTGCAGATGGATCAGCCCTATTCTCATTTGTACAAGGAAAGACTAGAAGCAATGGGATGAAACTGAAAGGGAGGAGACACAGATTAGATAGTAAGGGGAATCAATGAGTGGAACAGGTTGCCACAGGAGGTGGTGAGTTCTCCTTAAATGGAAGTCACACATCTGTCTGGGATGATTTAGTGAATCCTGCATTGATCAGGAGGTTGGACCTAAAGACCCTGGAGGTCACTTCCAACTCTACCATTCTGAATCCAAAAAGAAGAAAATCTCTGCACTCGTTTAATTAGGCAGTGGAGGTCACCACCGGTATTTAAATAGTATACATTTATTCAACATATAATGATAGGAATCAAAGAATGCAATGTGTTTTGATGCTATATCTTGTGTCTTCCTCAAGCATATAATACTAACAATCGCATTATAGATTTATATAGAATCACAAACACTTACATGTAGGATTTCAATGAGCCGCCAGAGATTTGTGGTGACGTCATCTTCCGAGATCAATGGGGTTAGTAGTTGTGTCTGCATGTACAGCGTGCCTTGGAACCCAAATGTATCTAGTGTGTTTCCTCAATGGATGGTGGAATGTAATGTGCCTTCCACCAGACGTAGGGACATCACCGCATTGGAAATTTACCATTGGCATGAATACAAATAAGATCTGCATAAGTTTCCCATTTTATATCAGAAACTGACAGTAACAGGGATATGAGTGGTACCAGAGCCGCCATCAGGAAATCGTGCACCGAATACAGACAAGGACCCCCTCATTACTGAATTAAACGAAAAGAGGGGAGGTACATGGTAGCAGATGTTCTGCAGGGACAAATCTACTAATTAGGCCCAATGTCCACGGGTGGAATTGAATTGCAGAATCTGCACAAGTGCCCGCAGTTCAAGCAGCCAATAGGGAAACATGGGCGTCCGCACTGAAATAAAGCATGCAGGTTTGTTTTGCGGACCCTACTCCGGAAGACAAATCACAGCATGCTCCATTTCAGTGCGGATCCTGCACAGATGGCTTCCATTGTAGTCAATGGAAGTTGTCCAATCCACGGCCCATCTGCAATTGAAATGCAGACAGGCTGCAGAACGTAGAAGTTCAAAATAAAAAAAAAATTGTACTGCACATGCGTGCCCACATGCATCCATAGACCAGAAGAGAGAAGACTCAGAGGACCTGGACAGATAAAGCATGCAAAATCTTATCTGCCCATGGACATGAGGCCTTAGCCAAGCGGTCTTAATACTTTAAGCCATGTTGTAATGATCAGCGGATGTGGATTGCTGGGTCACACACTGGTTCCATTTTGGGCAAAACCAGAGGCGACACCTTGGTCTTCAATCTTTCACCCCACCAGTCAGCATCTAAACTTTGCTGCAGGGTCTGCAGGCCATTACACTGGAAGTGGTCCCAGTTATGTGGTTGCTGATGCTAGAAATGACCAGGGTGTGTGAACAGAGGCATAGTCAGAGAGTTCCATATTGAGGTAGGCAGCATGACTTCAAAACGAAGGATAGTCCAAAGGTCAGGGCACACGGAGCAGGTTCAACATGATACAAACAGGCCTGGAGTTGGGGCAGGCAGCATGGTCAATACAACAAGCCAGGGTCAGGAATGAAAAATGCTGAGTAGTCAACTACTGTGAAGCCATAGTCAGAAACCAGGAAGTCAACATATCTCCTGTTTCTTCTTAACTACACATCCAGAAGAGGTGGAGCAGAGGGCTTGGGGTCCTCGTTCTAGTAATCACCGGGATCCCCAATGTTGTGGGTACAAGCAGATGAGACTACATGGGGAACTTAAAATTGATCTTGCTGTAATAAATGTGATTCATTTTCTGACACATTTCAGCCTCAGTGTCCTTGTGTGTAGCTCGGATGTTTAAGAAATATTCAGCTGTGCTTCTGTCGTTTCGCAGTCTTCAACTTTTGAAGCTTTAACAAGTAAAAATGATGTTCAGGTGAAATGTGACAAGTGGTTTATCGATCCACAAAACTAATATTGGAATTACTCCTGACTTCCAACACAACAGAAAATTGTCTTTTGACAAATGCCAATGTTTTATATATGGGACCTCTTCTTTGTGTTATGGTATCTTTGGTTACAGATGTTCTATGGTTACTATATTTATATGTTCAAGACTAGACAAAAGTAAATCTTCAAAAATTTAATTTTTCATGCAGTATCCAAAGATGGAAAATCATTTTGATTCAAGGAGAATTGAGTAATATATTTGCAAGAATATTTAAAGGGCACTAACTTTTCAGACAACCTCTGCTCATCTACTAGTTTGTATTAGTCTCATAATTTCTATAATATACTTGCATTAAAAATTGTGATGCTTTACCATTGTTAATCACATTTGAAGTGGCTATCACTGGGGATTTCCCTTCCAGCTTCTCTGTAATCTACTCTCTATCATTAGCTACAGATCTTCTGTAGTATCAAAGACACAGGGACATTTCCATAGCAACAGGGGGAGGGGCTATTTTCACAAGCAGCTCCTGTATAGTCACAGGCTGCAGGCAGACAGATCTGTAGACACTGTGATAACGTTCACTACAATCTCTGCTTTTCCTGCTGTTACAATGTCTGTGCATGTCTGTATGTGTGTGCACACATTACACACATTATAGTGGGTTTATTTCAGGTATACATTTTGCCAGAATGTCTCTAAATGCCTGATCATCCTGGAAAAGCAGAAGAGTGAGCATTAAAATACGATCCCCCTGCTGATTTAACCAAATATAGGGCAGAATGGGAAGTAAGGGCAAGGAATTCAAGACAGTGAACTGCTGGCAGAATGCTAGGTTTGCTACATGTCCCCTACCTGAAAGTAGATTGCAAGGAGCATAACAATAGAAAAAGGAAGATGAAATGAAGCAAGTGAAAACATGAGTGAATGAGTGGGTACAGAGAACCTGGTGTATTTTTAGAAGACGTGTTGAAAGCTCAGACATGCTCTAATATCTGGAGATGTATAGTTCTTTACACAAACAGATAACCTTCCCATGCTAATGACCACTGACCGACAATGAGCATGTAAGTCAATGCTTGTTCCCTTGATGTCCATGGGCTGATTATCTGCTCTATGGTATCAATTGATCATTAACACATTCATTCATCCACATACAGTTGTCATTAATTGGCTGCACATGTCCTCTTTTACAAGACACAATCAGCCTGTGCAAATTTCTTTCATCAGCTGATCATCCCTTTTTACATGGCCTGATTGTGAGAAGTACAAACATTCATAGGAATATTTGGGTCCAAAAATTGGCCAGTGTAAAAGGATCATTAGACCTAACACCTATTGGTGGATACCCACAGGAGCAGATAAGGGGTCGGCACATGAGGCATATGCTCTGGGGCCTCCACCACTTTGGAGACACAGAGAGCCTTTACCACCCAGCTGCCCTAGTTCTTCTCAGAAACAACTTGCAGCAAGACATGGGTATTTGAAAATATCTAAAGCAATCTGCAATGATATGCATTTTTAGCATGTTAATATGTATAAAGAGGTTTCCATTCACTTTTCCCTGTTAATGGTTAGAGCTCTGTGCTTCTTGTATGGAGATCTAATAATTCCCTGTAAAGCTAGCTAAAAAATGTGATAAATTGTGTAATTTTTATTCAAGATGAAGATAAGTTGCCCGAAACATTAGATTCTGCTTATCTCATGGATAAACAAAGGATCAAGCCAGAAAATTACTGCACACTGATGAGAGGCAAAAACCCCGAAACAGCTGTCTGTACATGGCTAATTTTTCATTCAGAGGAAGACTCTGGCTTGGCTTATATGCCCAGTCACTGTTACAGGGCTTGTTAATGGGTCTGACATTGACTTGCAGGAATGCTGTCGTCCAATAGGTGGCACTGTAGAGGCATTGTTCCACCTTCTCATTTCCATATTTCCCATAGGAGCATGTATGGCCATGTAAGTCTCCTAACACCTCGTAGTGTTCTTCTTAAGTAGAAATGATACCCTTCCTGACTCACATCTACAGGCCTCTCACAAGCCAAGCCAGTCTCCTACTGCAAGCTAATGAGGCACAATCACCTTGAAACACTCTGTCTGTCTTTTCCTTCTGGAGAAGATTCTGGCTTTGGCTTACATTTCCAGTTATTGTTACAAGCCTTGTTAAAAGGTCTGACATTTACTTGCAGGAATGATGCCTTTCCATAAGTGGCGCTATAGGGGCATTGTTCTATCTTCCCATTAGTCCCTCATATAGGATGTGGCTTCTGAGGACAGGCCACCATCAATTTATTTTTTCCCAAACTGATGCAAGGGGGAAAAATCTTGGGGACGGGTGTGGGAGGATCGGATTATGGAAAAAGTTAGTGTAAGGTCATATGCAATGGAGAGCACATGTAGATTGGCAGACAGAGATGAGGTAGGAGATATAGAGTGATGCAGCTCCATGGAGAGCTTTATGGATTAAAGTGATGAATTAAAATGTATTCAGTGGTGAACGGGCAACTAGTGCAGTGACTGGCACAGAGTGGAGGCATCAGTGTCGTGGCTGGACAAAAGATAAACCTGGTTGATGCAGTCAGGATAGATTGGTAGGAAGAGTTTAATAAGAAGACTGATCAGTAGAAAGAAGCAGTAGTCAAAACAAGAATGGGTAAGGGCAACAATAAGAGTTTTTGATGTATCCAGAAAAGGATAAATTCTGGAGATGTTTTTGAGGTGCAGATAACAGGAGTGCAGGTGATTGAAGATGGGCAGTGAAGAAAAGACTGGAGTCAAATATCACCGCAAGACAGCGGGCATCCTGCCCAGGAGTTATGATGGGATCACAGACTGAGATTAAAATATCATTTCTGTGGGAGGCGGAGATCTTCGTTCTTGCTGTGGCAGCCAGGCTTGGTTTTGCATGCCAGGTTTCTATTGAAATGAATGGGAGCTTTGCCTGCAGTGCTGGGCCTGGCCACTGTAGTGGGAGGGGGCTGTCTACTTCCTGCAGAGGTCAGATCACTGCACAAGCAGGCTTTCCTGGCAAGCAGCTGATCGCTGGGGGAATTCCGAGCGATGAACCCCCACTGGTTTGCTATTGAGAACTTGCCTGGGGGGTGGCCCACTGGTGGTTTGCAACTGGACAACCCCTTTAAAAAGCAATGCATCTTATTTGCATGTAGGTAAATGTGATGAGGAGGAAGAGCTTCAATGACTAATTGAATTGTAAAGCCAAATGTATCCTTTTTCAAGGCACATTATTCCTTAGGTTATCCTACAAAACTTTGAAGTGCTGTGTGGGTCGGTTACATACGGTGTATAGATGACATCTTTGCTATCAAAAACTAAATCTGTGAAAAAATATCAAACTATATATAGGCTATTGAAAGCAGATTAGAGATCCTATAATTCCCAGTTATATATACTGCCCCTGACACATTTAATATGCAGAATTTATAGCTTTAACCAAACACATCCTAAATTTATTTGGTTGCGGGGCAAGGCAGTGTGCACTGTGGGGGGTCTTTTTTTAATTTGACCTCTCTAGAATGTATAATATATATTTGCTAATCATTTTAATTTTATGCACTTACTGTCACATCCGTGCGGCACACGAGCACCACGCTCAGCACGGACGCAGGGTGACATTCAAATCTACTGCAGTTGATAATACTATGCACTGTAGAACAGTGGACACCACAACCGGAGTATGTAAACCAGTATGTAAAGCCCATGCGACACAAGAGTATGACACTCAGCACATCGTCAGACAATGTACACACTGCGGAAAATAGAAGCACACAATGCTATGCTGAACAGTAGCACTACTCCAGGGAGAAGGAAGCCTAGCTCTAGCCTAGCGGGGGGTGAAGGGTCCCTGCCTAGAAGCGGAGTCATTGCCTCAATAAAGGCGCGGTCTTACTATCTTCTTTCTGGGCCCTGGTTGTACCTATTGGACGCCATGGATAGATGAACTGACACAGCAAAGCAATAACAATAAGGGAAAACAAAATACAGCTGATAGCAAACAACAGCACTTATCTGTATACGTAGCAATTCACCCAGCCTAGAGGGAACACCAAACTCCAGCGTTTCCTCTAGGGAACTGAATAAGCAGCACTGAGCAAAGGGAGGAGTGAGAATATAAAGCTACTTCACACTTGAGGACTGGCAGAGTGATTATAGAACCACACCTTCAACCTTCTCCCAGGCATGACTAATCCAGCATGCATGCATGCAGCAAAGAGAGACAGCATCCAGCAGGCTTTGCACATGGTGCATTAACCCTTGTCCTGCATAACAAGGCAACAGGTCTTGGCCTGCGTCGAGGTCACCATGCCACAGCGCTGTTGCGACCAACAATCCGCGACACTTACTCGCTAATTGTTATAATGCTATCTTAAAATGAAAAATGCTATAAGGCTGATGGTCTGCTTTTAAAATACATATGACTATGTAGCTTGGGCCTTCCGTGTATATTGGCCAATTGACAATACATACCATTTCTAGACCACAAACTAAATACACCTGGAATCTCTTTGGAGAGGAAAGGGTTAAGATTGTGCAAATCCCAGTGTTTTATTTTTTTTTTAACTTTTGACTATTTCTAGTTCACTGTGAGTGTAATCTGTTTGTTACTTGGAAACATTTCTTTCCTTTCAGTTTTTAAATTTAATTAATGTTTGTTAAAGTATTTGAATTGGAGAAAAAATATATATATCGGGTTTTGTTTGGTTAGTAGATGGTGGAATTCCAAGAAGTTAAGTTTTTGAAGGATTCAGTTAGAAACAATGGGCAGACAATCACCAGGACTATGTAGTAGTGAGGGTGTGGGGTCACGGGAAGAAGTGTATAATTGGTTGTCATCGGCGTAGAGATCATGTCCAAAGCCAAATCTGCTGATAGTTTGTCCAATAGCAGCTGTGTCGATAGAGAAGATGAAAGAAGCTAAGACTGAACTCTAAGAAAACCTAACAGCAAAGGGAAAAGGAGAAAAAGTAGAGCCAGCAAATGATATACTGAATATCACTTAGAGAGGTAGGAGGGATAACAGGAAAGAGCAGTGTTCAAAAGGGCAATAGAGTGGAGTATGCTAAGCAAGACTGGGGGATTTAAAACATTGAAAGCCAAGGAGAGAAGTGGAATAATCAGTAGAGAGTAGTCGCTGTTCAATTCAGCCATCAAGAGATGGTTTTCAAAGGCATTCCAATTCATTCTATTCAGGTACAACCTTAATAAAAATAGTGCTCCACCACTTACCGGGATAAAATAAGACCCACGAGGAGAACGGATAGCACCTGCCAATTGATAAGATGGTGCCGAGTATGCCTGGGTCTCGAATCTGACTCTACGTAACAGTTTCAGTTTCCTGAGCACCTTTATTCTTTTCCTAAAAGTTTTTCACATAAAACACCTCGAACAACTTTCATGTTTTATCTGTCTTTAGCATAGTTCTGTGAGTGAATAGAAGGGGGTGTAAATATCAGTAGAGTACTCCTCATATTAAGCTTTTATAGAAACGCTCTAGCCTGCCATTAGGAGAGGAGCTGACGAAAGTGGTCCAATTTAAGAATTTAATCAGCAAGCTTAATCTAATGTCATATAGAGAAATATTCTTTATCTCTCCGTATGTGGTATCTTAAAAAGGTTTTTAGTGTCAATTTTAGATCAGAGCTTAAAAAGGAGCTGAGTACAAGGCTTTTAAAAACCACTTAGACTACCCTAATATACAGTAAACCTAACACCCTCTTCAACATCATCAAGGATCGAAAAGTAAGCAAACTTTACGAGCTTAACATCCCACTAGGTTGTTCTTTTTTTATCTTTAACATGCATTTGTGCTGTGAGTGCTCCGATAGACCCTACCTCAAAGTAAATTCTTGGCAATTACCATTTTACTTGGTATTAAACGAAGAGGGTGGCCAGCTCCATTACACAACAGATGTTAAGTGACATTAAAGTTAATGTTTTCAGCCAGAATCTTCCGGCTGCAAAATTCCATGAAGAGACACCAGCCAAGCACATGGCATTAAGAACACGATACAGTTTGGAAATAGCAAATGCATACATTAAGCTAGATAGAGTACACAGCAGTAGTTGTGGAAACAAAGGCATCGATGATTCCGGCACCGAGGTTGCCATGGTAATTTTACTGTAAAAAGGGGGGAAAGTTTAGAGACAGCCAAAAAGGAATATAAATCTTCAAGGCTCAATTTGAGTATTTGAGGTGGACCAGAATCTATTATGCATAATATATAGTCAGGTAAACGGAATAAGAATGTATGATGAAAGACCCCTGAGGTGCAGTTTTTCGTTAAGAACTTGTATTAGAAATGCAGAGTTCAGAAAACTCCCGTGTTGTCTTCCTGGGGTCTAAACACTATCCTTCCTTCCTAATCAGCTTACACCGTCTGCATGTTTATATGGAGTCGTTAATGTAAGTGTCAATTAACACTTATAAGATTTGATTTCTCCACACTCACAGAACCGAAAGAAGCTTTATCAGTGGGGTTGCGCTGACTCATAACAAGTACAGTATTCAGCCACCTGCCTGGATAATGTTCCAAACATCTTGTTGCTGTTCACTAACTCTTACGTTCGGCTTCTTCTGGTTGTTACATTAAATTATAAGATTTTTTGTGTTTTTTTTTTTTTTTTGATAAATCAAATACATGATTAAATAAAACGAGAAGCTAAAATATATAAAGTGATAAATAATATTCTATTATTCAGACGGGAGGCAGTTTATATACAGCTTTACAAAAACACACTTATAGAGGGGGCTGCCTGGTTAGAAAGGTATATTTTAAAACCATAGCCAAATGACTGAAAACAATGACGCAAAGTGAATCCCCCTCCTGCTGCCCCGTGATTTCTCCCGTTTCTGTTGACATGAGTGCCGTGATGCCTGAAGTTCCAAATGCTGCGTCCTCTGATTGGCAAGACGTAGTCATCTGACTTCTGCTGTCAAGAGAGACTGGAAGAATTGTGGGGCCACAACGCTGGATCACCGGTGGTGAGGACAGGTAAGTACTTTTTGTTTTATTGTTTACAGTCATTTGACTCTTATTTTATAAAATACAACTTCGTAATCGGACAGCCTTGTTAAGTCATTTCTGTTGTTCGGTCCAAGAGCACCTAAAGCATTACTAGAAATTACCTGCATAAGGAAGATGGAACAATACCTCTGCAGCGCCATCTATTGGATGGCAGCATTCCTGCAAATCAATGCTTGACCCTTTATACCGGTCTTTATAACAATGATTGGGAATTGAAAAGCATGCCAGATCCCATACACAGACAGCTGTTTTGGGGGGTTTGCCCCTCATTAGTGTTCAGTGGGTTGTGGTTTGGTTAGTGAGAGGCCTATGACGTGGGTCAGGAAGAGTATTATCTCTCCTAAGGCTGGGTTCACACGGGACAGATTTGCAGCGGAAATTCAGTATGGAATTTCTGTGCGGCAAATTCGCCTGCGGCTCCTAATCCCGGGGTTAGCCAGCCATGTGGATGAGATTTTGCAAAATCTCACCCACACAAAGCGGCCAATCAGTCACAGCAAAGCCAGGTGGAACTGGCAATGCGGCGTGGAATTGACAGCCGCAGTATGTCTTTTTTTTTCATTGCGGCCTTACTCTCTATGGGGAGAGAAAGCCGAAGCAAAATGCCGGTGGCTGAACCCTCCACAACCTGCGGCGAAATGCTTTTTGCTTTCCCACGGAAATCTTGCAGCTTTTCAGTGCGACCAAGCCCCAAGATTTTCCTCCATTTGGAAACCAGCCTTAAGGAGTGCACTTAGTAGGTGTGTGGGGAGACACCTAGGAGGTGAGTGAGGAGGCTTATAAGCCATACATGCCATCCAATAGGTGGTGCTGCAGAGGTATTGTTCCATCTTCCTTATTTGCATAGATTTCCCAGAGGAGCATGCATGGCCTTATATGTCTTGTCACACACCTTCAAGGTGTTCTCCTTAAGGAGAAATGCTACCCCTCCCGACCCTAGAAATTACACAGCATGCTTCTCTTTTTATCAGCAGTCCACGACAACTGCCACCCATGCAGGGTATTTCATTGTGCTCTAAACCTTCATATTGCAATACATGTGAACTACCTATATAATAATAATACCCTTTACATAATGCCAACATATTTCTCAGCCCTTTACCAGTCATATGCATTTACGAACATGTTAAACAAGACCAGGTGAACCTTCCCCTGTCACACTGGACCTGTGGTGTTCTTTAAACCTTTTATATAGGTTGAATATAGTTTTGCCTATGTAAAAGTGAGCACAAGGAAAAAAGGATTATGTATATGACATGATGAGAACTGCCTTACTGTATGGTTTATACCTCAAAAGATATGAGCAATGCCAACAATGAGAACCTGTCAGGATTGTCAAGCCTACTACACCTTGTAGCAACAGGCACTCAAACACAGCTGTTTCCAACAATGAGTTTGTTGTATTTGCAGAAGAAAGCATACCTACAGAAAACTTTTTCTTCAAAATTTCCCGCACCGCATGCTAATGTCGGTCGTCCGATTCGGTGTAGTCTGATTCTAGATGGAGTTTTTGCCATCATTGCTGGTATGCCTAAAAGTGCTAAACATTTATGAGCAGTGACCTCCTTATGGAACAAATCTCTTTTGACTATAACAATTCTTCAAGATAATGGACCTTATAATGGAGGCAATAAAATGTAACGGAAAGTTAAAGTGAACCACTAATCTTTTTTACGTAGTGGAGCAATAAGCTTTCTATAAGCAGCAGGTCTTATAACCTGTTCTCTCTCGCAGGGGTGTCAAACTCATTTTCACTGAGGGCCATAGTAGCCTTATAGTTGCCTTCAAAGGCCGATTGTAACTGTATAGTAAAGGCTCATTCACATGAGCATATTTGCGTAGCGTGTTATGTGCGCAATTTTTGCACACATAATATGCAGTGAATGGAACATATTGATTTCAATGATTTTGTTCACGGGAGCATTTTTTTTCATGCAGTGTGCAATTGCATGGCAAAATATGTGGCATGACCTACTTTAGTGCATAATGCGCATCCCAATTGACCATTGAAGTGAATGGGTGGGCGCAAATGTTTATTGAATATGAAGGAAACATATTTGGGCACCATTTCAAAGAGCCTGACTGCAGTCTTCTTTGCGTGTTCAAAAACGCATTGCATTTGTGCGCATAAAACATCCCATAGACCCCCAAAACATGGGCATAAGTGAGTTTTGGACGTGCAAATATGCCTTGTATTTTTACAATGGAAATGTGCTTACACCTGTGTGAATGAGCCCTAATAGTGACCCTCACAATGGCCGCAGTAGTAAAGAATAACCCCCTTAGTGGCCCCAGTAGTAACAATGACCCCCATCGTGGCTCCAGTGGTAATTGTGAACCCACTCCATAGTGGCTCCAGTAGTAATAGTGCCTCTATAGTGGTCCCAGTAGTTATGGTGACTCCCATAGTGGTCCCAGTAGTAATGTTCACTACAGTGGTAAGTAACCCCAATATAGTGTCCCTAGTAGTAACAGTGACCCTATTGTGGCCCCAGTAGTAATAATGATCCCCATAATAGTCCCAGGGATGCTGCCCGGCCAGAGGCCCATAGCAACCCCCTTATTGGCCTCTGTTCGGATTACATCCCGGCAGGTGTTTTTCACTCACCCCGCCTGCAGCCCTGATCCAATGGCAGCAGCCACTGCTGGTTCTTTGACCACTTACCCTTCACCTCAGTGTTCAGCCTTCACAGACAGTACACTGCCCTGCTGGACAGGAGCTACAGGTGGGGTAAGTCGAATTCTTTTAAAGGGGTTATACAAGCAGTACAAACCGGGCTACACCAGGGTCGGAGCGGAAGCACTGCTCCGACCTCTGTGTAATAGCCAGCACTCCTAATTGCAGATGCAGCTTTCATTGAAATCAATAGGAGCTGTGCCTGCAATCACAGGGGCAGCCACAATGAGAACTCTACCTGCAATTACGAATGCTGGCCACGACACAGGTACTGCCTGTATAACCTGTGATTAAGATTTAATGTCCATCCACTGGACCATATTAAATGAGGTGGTGGGCCAGATTCAGCCTGCAGGCCTCGTGTTTGACATGTGTGTTCTATAGTGACGAACGCAACCAAAAATGGAGTTTGATGCTCACTGATCTTGGAAGTAAACTTATTTGGTTGTGTTGACCTCATTGAGATATATGATGAAATCTCCAACGTCCTCAGAAGAACTGTATCAGATAAAAACATTATCCACATACCTTAGATACAATGTGAAATGGTGAATAAAAGGTATATGAATGCTGTAGATATATGCTTCTGAAAAACTGCAAGAAAGACTTCCAAGGATACAAACTCCGAGCGTGGGCGCACGCATAGTGCTACCGTTTCTTTCTTCTTTTGCAAAACTAAGTGTTACTTACTGAATTTAAAGTTGTTATGTGTAACAATAAACAGAAGATCATCACAAACAGAAGGAAAAAGTTTGGTACCATGTTAGTCAATGAAATAAAATGATAAGCAGGAAATATAACCCTCATTTATTGAGTGTTTACTAGAGATGAGCGAGCCTACTCGGCCACGCCCCTTTTTCGCCCGAGTACCGCGATTTTCGAGTACTTCCGTACTCGGGCGAAAAGATTCAGGGGGCGCCGTGGGTGAGTGGGGGGTTGCAGCGGGGAGTGGGAGAAGGAGAGAGAGAGGGCTCCCCCCCTGTTCCCCGCTGCTACCCCCTGCTCCGTCACACCTCCCCCCGCCCCCCGGCGCCCCCCGAATCGTTTCACCCGAGTACTGAAGTACTCGAAAATCGTGGTGCTCGATCGAGTAATTACTCGAAACGAGTAGGTTCGCTCATCTCTAGTGTTTACCAATATCTGGCTGAACATATCGATCCCTACCTCATGGGCTACACAGGCATACGAATTCGCAATTACTTTTGAAACCAACTTAGATTCTTTTTGGCTTACAACATCATTGACAGCAATCAGAATTATTTTAGGTATGAAAGGCTATCCCTGATCAGACTGCCGGTCTAATTCCAAAAGTGACCAAACCCGCTCTGGCTACAATAGGATAGTCTTTTGTGTGGTTCCGAAACATAATACAAACAGGGTTTCTGAGGTAGAGGAGGCAACAATTTCTCAGCAGTTCTAGTAGATAACATCCTTTTTTCAACATTTTGACACAACAAAGATCAGAGTTGAGATTGGTGCTTAATGGTGGGATCCTGAGTAGTTAGCAGGGTCACTGAGTGGTCCTTTATCCTCAGCCATATAATAATCATTAGTCAGTGGAATATTGCCAGCCTTATCTGAACTATCAACGATAAGATTATTACATGATTTAAGCTGATCAAGAGATCTCCTCCCCGGTTAAGTCAGAAGTGGCTATTGTATAAACCAAGGCTTTAAAAACGTTGCACCAGAATTTCAAGTTTTACCCTATCCATGGGATAAGTGATAACTTGCTAATGGAGGGAGTCTTATTGCTGATACCCTTGCCAATCTCGAGAGCTGCAGTCCCACATCCCCCTCGTTGAGAGGTTACTGCACCCCCCGCAGAGAGAAGACTGAATGAAGCGCTGGTCGTCCAAGTGCACTAGCAATTCAGTCACTTACAATGGAACTGTGGAGATAATTGAGCGGCACTTACTCGGCTATTTCCATCCACCGCATTGAAATGAATGAAGTGCTGACCATGCAAGCGTGGCAGCTGCTCCCTTCAGGTTGATGCTACTGCAAGGGGAAAAGCAGCCCCCGCAGTGACAGGAGAACAAGACATGGGAATCCCATCCTGCAGATCACGGCGAGTCTCAGCGGTAAGACGCCCAACAATCAGCCAATTATCTTGTGGGTAGGTGATAACTTGAAATTCTGGTACAACCCCTTTAATGTTGTTCAAGACTGGAACTTTGAAGAAATCCCTATTGCTACCTACTTGGAGGAGAAAACTTGAACACCGACTTCCTTTAACACATTTTCCACACTTTGCCCTAAATTAGACATAATGGTTATTTCTTCTCTTTGTGATTCTTCAACAGAACTTGTTATGTTGAAAGCTAGATGACCTACGAAGATCATTTTTTTCCATCTTTATTTACTACATCTTTAGTATCATTTTTGTCAAAACATTTATACAGATTCAATCTATGAACAGACTTAAGCCTTATGCACATGACAGTATACAAGCTATTTAGATGCATACAAAAATTAGGCAAAAATCGTGACCACCTGTAGGATTGGATTCCAATGTATTCATTCAGATGAGCGGTTTTTAGCTGCATAAAAAAAAACGGGCTGGAAAAAATTGCATATTTTATATGCTGCATCCAAAGATAGGTCTTGACTTATGCTGGGAGCTCCCATAAACTCCTGTGGGAGCTGAAAAAAAGGGAGTTTACCTTCGTCCAATGCTGGGAAGAAGAAACAGCTGGATCTATTTAAGCATCAGCCGTTATTCCAAGGCTTTCTGCGTTGCAGCGTATTTTTTTCCGATATGCTGCCACTCGTGTGAACAGCAGAAAATATGCAGTTTAAGATTGGGACTTGATTGTGGCTACTCTTCATTCATGAGATTTTTTTTGCCCATATGGCCAAGCATAAAAACACATTGTTATGTGTGCTGCTGGGATCTGTAGTTCTTAGCTTCCTAGCAGCACAGCCATCACTGGGTTAATTGATTGAGTTGGCTGGGTGTGGTACTTCCTGTTAGCCAATCCCCCGGGTCTGTGCTCATATAAACCCGGCTCCTGGTCAGTCTCTGTCTGGTGTTCATGGTGAGCAGTCATGAATCCTTGTCTGTTGAAGTTTGCTGTGTGACATGCTATCTGTGTTCTATTGCAGCTTGCTGTGTGATCTGTGCCTTGCAGTTCATGTCCCTATGTACGTTTATTTGTGTCAGTTTGGTCTGCTGAGTTTGTTTGCTATGTCTGCGCTAGGTTGCCCCTTAGGGCCCTTTAGTAGATGTGTCTTGCTAGTGTAGGGACTGCAAGATATGAGGGGTCTTGCCGGGGCTTGCAGCTTAAATTCATTGGCCAATGTACGAACTAACACCTCGCATTTATAATCAGCTTATCATCTGCTATTAGTGTTTGCATTGTGGCTGCTGTATGCTGTGTATTCTGGCTGTGTGTGTCTGTGGTTCAGTCCCTGTCATGTGGCATGTGAATGCATCCTGTTCTGGTGCGTTGCTCCTAGGATCAGCTAGGGCCCAGATCCGAAGACTGCTGGGCTGCCCTTATTGGGGCAATGCCCCTGCTTAGGTAGGGCCAGGTCAACCTCCCTTGTAGCACAGGGCCAGTCGCTTGAAATCCGTGACCCTGTTGCAACCTGTGTGTGTGCATCCCTTTCCCCTTTGGTCACAATCGTGTGGACCCTGTGCTTAGTTTGCCCACACGATCATAACACACATCTAGTCATGTGAAAGAGGCCTTATATAGATCTAATTCAGAGTCAGCTATTTTAATTCCTTGATAAGCAGAACTTTAACCCAGTAAGGAAACAACCCCCACGCAATGCAAGGCCAGTTAGATTTATCACCACGGATGCAACTAAACAGTCACTTTCTTCCATTGTCTTCATGGCACCTGCTTGCTCTTGTATCTGGACCTGTTGCTTCTTTTCCCTCCTCTCTGGACCGCATGTTCTTAAGGGGCTGTTTCTCATGCGCTACTGTTAATATTCTAATTCTATTGTCATTGACCTGCAGCTCTGGTAAAATCTGAGACACTTGAACCAGAGTCGTCCGTCCACTAACCTATATTTCCTTGGCACTGATTTCTTTTTTATTTGTCTTTGATTATTGCAGTGGAAAATTATATTCTATAGAAATCTTGTTCCTCTGAAAAGCATTTCACTTTTGCTTATTTTAGTTTTCATTTGGATAGGGACTGAGCGTTTTACCATTTTTTTTAAGACTTGAACTTCATTCTCAGTAAGACGTGTTCTCGGTTCCATCTTGGCTTTACAAAGCTCTGTGGTGACCAATTCATGCCGTTTTAAATTGTGCTTCAAAACAAGTCACATTAACTTCAGAGAATGTTCCAGGTGCTCCAATTTCCATTCTAACATGAAAGCTGCATCATCATGGGACTAAGAGCCTTCCTTGTAAGACCTCAGTCCTTATGGAACATGGTTACTGGCATCCTAGGACTGTAGAGAGTTCATGGTCCAAAAGAGAAGTATTTCTTCTTCTGCTAATTGCACAGTTCTTTGTTCCAAATAGCTGGCTTTGAAGTAGATCTATATAAGGCTGTGCATAAATTAAATCCATAGAAATGTTTTGACAGAAATGATACTGTAGACATTGACAAAAAAGAAGGAAACATCCCTACTGTTAAAGGTTGTCTAGGCTTCAGCACACAAAGTTCTTTTGAAGAATCGGAAAGACAATGTGTAATCATTTTGTCTGATTTAATGGAAAAAGTAATTTTAAGTTTAGAAAATGTGTCGAAGGAAGCTAGTGACTTTACCGATGGAATTATATCCACTTTTTTCTCCTCCCATTAAAGGAGACAGTAATTTCAATCTATTTACAGCTCAAGTCCTGAATGACTTCAAAGCTCTTGTTAATGCTATGGCCCTTCTACTTGAACTGTAAGGGAGGAAAGAGCATTTAAATTGCCTAAATCTTTTGATGACCTTATCATTAAGAGTATACGCCATATTGGGGTAGAAAAATTATTATGATGACTACTTTTACATAGGTTGATAGTCGCCTGAAAAACTGCTCAAATGAGCGTCGACCCTTGAAGCATCCGACAGGGTAATGAGCTCACTGAAACGGAACGACTAGTAAATGACTTCTCACTCAGTATGAACAGGGAGTCGTTCATCTATGAACAACTGCCTGTTTGCAAAAAAATGGAGGCAGTATGCCGTTAGAGATCTTTGGCACGCTCCACCTCCATTCACTGAATGACTATCACTCTTATATGAAAGCATAGAAGCAATAGTCATCCGGTCTAAAACCACCCTAAAGTTGACTTTATATGGAACAACTACATTTCAAATAATTGGTCAATGTAATCAATGAATGTCAGTGATAGTTGTTCTGTGTAAACATGCGACCAACGGAGTCACAAATGATAATTCGTTCACGAGTCGTTTTGTTTTAGGTCACCTGAAAATAGTCGCTGGTTGATTAATTATCATTTGGTGTAAACAGGCAAACGTTCATCTTTCAACGACTAGCCAAGAAACTTTGCAGGCAGGTGTGTAAACATGAACAACGATCGATCTGTGCAATAGTGCACAAATACAGAAATAACAGATGCCTGTAAGTTAACAAGTTGCTGTAGTGACTATCTCCAGCGACTAGTCAAATGATAGTTGTCCAACTTAAACTCACTATAAGGATAACTAATGCATATGGATGAGGCCAAACGAAAACTCAGTGACTCTGTTACCTATCATGTCCTTAATGAGGATCCCACCATTAAGTATCAATTTTAATTATGACCTTTGTTGCACCAGAATGCTGAAAAAGGGATATTATCTACTAGAACTACTTAAAAATGGTTCCCTCCATGTACTCAGAAATTAGTTGTTTTTTTTTGTACCAAAAATACATGAAAACCCTTGAGCACTCTCTCCTCACCAGTATTATAGCCGGAGAGGGCTTGGCTACTGAATCGAAGTATTTAGACCGGCCCTTTGCTCAGAAATATCTCACCCTATATAAAAGATGTCAGTGAATTTCTGATTTGCTCTAAATGATGTTGTGGGACAAGAAGATTTTAAGTAGGCCTTAAAATACATTTGTGTACTCATATACACCAAGAGCTGGGATCAATTCCATCAGCTCGATATTTATTAATACTGAAAAATTAAGGGTTTATTGCTTTTTTGTGATGCTCTTTCCTTTATTCTTACACATGATGCCTTTAAATTTGGTCACACTTGGTACTGCCAAAAATTGGTACCACTATGGTAATGCCGTAACTTGCACCCTCACAAATCTTTCAGGTATAGTAAGGTCCTTCTGAAGATTTCTTCACATAACTCAGCAAGGTTAACACAATAATCCTGAAGTTCACTTCCGAGATCAGTAACCATCAACTTTAATTTTTGGACATGTTAGTCATCATAGACCTACAATTCACAGCTATAAGTTCTAAGGAAAATCGCAAAGAAACTCCATCATACCCTACACAAGGATGACCGTCTGGAAACCATATTCCTGGACCCTCCCCTTCTGTGTTATAGGCAACCCCTTTGTAATCAGGAGTGCATTGCCCTCTGACACACAAAAAGGAACTTATCCCTGTAATGTAAGGAGCTATAAGACCTGCTCATATGTACGGAGTGTGGACAGGATACGGATCTCCAACACAAAGCAGGACTAAAAGATCCCAGGGACATTCACATGTTCCACGTCTGATGTTGTGTACCTGATCCTGTGTCGTAAATGTCCTGTTGGGGGCCTTATGTTGGAGAAACAGGACAAAAACTGAAAGTGAGGATGAGATCTCATTGCCACACAATTAAAGAGAGAAAGACAGAACTACCTGTGGGGGAGCACTTTTCTAGTCATGGACATGACATAGAAGAAAGGTGGTTTCAAATCACAAAGCTATAGAAATTTGGGAGTACAAATTTATAACAACTTTTAAAACTTTCAACAGAGGTCTAAATTCTTTAAGAGGATCCATGTGTGAATGGGATGTATGAGACATCTATAGCACAGATAATGCTGCTGGCCTGGTGACCCCTAACACTAATTCAGAGACCACAAAACTTTCCCATCTTTATCAGTGGACTACTTAAGTATTTATTTATTTCTCTACTCATCCTGTTCTGATATTGTTTTTAAGTACAAATTAATCCCGCCATGTCTGTGTCTGTCATAAGTATGTGTGTATATATTTATGCCTCTTCGGATCTATTTCATTATGCCTGTGGAAGAATACTGAGTAGGTTCTCAGCTCGCTATAACATCATATATTTTTGTTAGCCATTAAATGGTATCATATTTACCAAGATTACTTGGTTTCTCTTGCTGAGAACTATCACAGTCATCATGGAAGAAAAGGTTATAAAACCTTCTAGCTATAGAAAGCTTACTGCCACTAATGCTTTCCTGTGTCTAACTAGTTACCACCTAGAACATACTCTAAAATGCAGTGCACTGTAACTAGTTCCTCCATCTAAGACACATTAATAGCAATAGGAATGATGTTGTCCAGTAAGCTGTGGACCTCAAAATACATTTCTTATAGAGGGGTTCTCATCAGAAGTTATTAGATTTAGCAACAGAAAAACAGAAACTGAGGTTCAGCCAAAAAAGGTCAGGTTTACTTTTAATGACAATTTCTTGCTCCCACTACTAGGTCCATTTTCTTGAAGAACTGGCACATGGTTGAAAGGATTCTATACAAGAGGTCTTTGTAAATAGTGTTGAGTAAACTTGAAAAGTATGGCTTGGCTGATTCACCAAACTTCAGCTAAAAGTTCAGCTCGGTCTGAATTAGTTTGAACCGAACAGGAACTTCACCAATACCCATAAGGCTGGTGTATAAAACTTTCTAAAAGCCATGATAGTCCTCCTTCTTCGTAACTCAGTGGTAAGTGCTCTTGCTTGCAACACGAGTCCTAGGTTCAAATCTGACCAAGGACAACATCTACATTTGTTGCAAGGCAACATTGCTAACCACTGAGAGAAGTTGAAAGAAGAATTTTAGTTGGGTCTTGCTGAGACCAACCACCTAAAATTCAGGTTCATGCTGAACTGCACTTTAGCAAAGTTTGACCCAAAACAGAGTATAACTATTTTGGTTTGCTCAACACTATTTGTAAATCCCTTAGCAGTTTTAGGTGTGGTAGCTCTCTAAAAGACTTTCTGGTAAAAAGAACGCTGCTCCAGTTATGTTACAATTAGATCGAAAAAATGTTTCCCAAATGGAAATTTGGATATGGGCATTACTCATATTGTAAGTTCTTCCTTTCAACTAAATTGTAGACCATTCAGTAAAAACCCTTTTACATGAGCTCATACTAGAATTTTGAACAGATGCTCTTTAAATAGAGCAACAAGCTTTATTGTCATCTGATTAGGTTGCTTATGTCACCACAGAAAGCATTGTTCCTGGTAGCACAACTGTTGGTGTGTACTGGGGATGTGCTGCTGATAATGCTTATACTGTATTGAAGACAACCGATCATCTTAATAAGCATCCATCTCTAATGAAGTTGGTATTGGCCCTTGTAAAGACATTAAAGGGGTTGTCCCGCGAAAGCAAGTTGGGGTATACACTTCTGTATGGCCATATTAATACACTTTGTAATATACATCGTGCATTAATTATGAGCCATACAGAAGTTATTCACTTACCTGCTCCATTGCTAGCGTCCCCGTCGCCATGGTGCCGTCTAATTTCAGCATCTAATCGCCCGATTAGACGCGCTTGCGCAGTCCGGTCTTCTGGCTGGTGAATGGGGCCGCTCGTGCCGGAGAGCTGGTCACCGCGTCGTCATCGTAGCTCCGCCCCGTCATGTGTGCCGATTCCAGCCAATCAGGAGGCTGGAATCGGCAATGGAACGCAAGGAAGGAGAAGAAAATCCATGGTGCATCATGGGAGAAGACCTGCGTTCCACCGTGGGAGAAGACCAGCGGCGCCATCTTCACAAGAAGAAAAGAAGAAGCTGCAGAACGCTGATGCAGGTAAGCGCAATGTGCTTTTTAAAAACTAACCCATGCTTTCTTTTTAACAGGGCAGAATGCGGGGGTAAGTGAAAAAAAAAAAATTTCACTTTCGCCGCGGGACAACCCCTTTAAATGAGCACTTCATGGTCAAGCTTAAATGTTCTTGGACTTAACAAAAGAAATTATTCCAGTATGTTTCTGTTTTTTTTTAATAAAGATATATTTATAATTTGGCTTTTTAAAAAGGACCTATACTTTGCAATATATTTACTGTAATAACAGGATTGTTCTTCCTTTTTGTTTAAAATGTTTGAACTTCAATGCACACAGCTTTTACTGAAGCAACCTTTGCCTCCAGAGAATGGAACAGCTGATAAGACAGCCCCCCAGGACAGAAACTCTGTGGGTCTATATAACACTTGCTAAAAAAAGATGTACAGATTAAACAGAGAAACAGTGATCTCCATCAGTTGACAGAATATGTAAAATGCATTTTAAATAGAGTTGAGCGAACATGCTCGTCCTAGCTTGATGCTCGTTCAAGTATTAGCATAGTCAATGGTGCTCGTTACTCGAGCGAGTACCACGCCGAATTCGACCCCTCCCTGTTTTGACCCCTCACCGCATTACCACTTCCTGCTGTGACGTGCCAGTGTCCGCACATCCACAGCAGTATGTGGAGAGAGAAAGAGAGAGAGAGAAGGAGAGAAAAAAGAGCTCGGCACCCAGTGGGTCAAATACAAAAATGTTAGGGTCTTCCATTGACTTCAATGGGGTTCGTTACTCGAATAGAGCTCTCGAATATTACGAAAAGCTCAACTCGAATAACAAGGACCCATTAAATCATGTATACAAGTCAAATTCCTTCCTCCCCTCCCATGAAAAAAAAAAAATATTCTAGATACTCTTTATGTGTACCATCCCCTTTTGGTTGTTCTCAGGAATGCTATTGATGCTCAGCCTTGTTGTCTTAGCATTTCTTGATGCTTGAGTCATTTAGAGGCTTGTTGCTACTATGCCCCTAGCTCACTGTTTTTATATGCTTACTTCTGTGAAATAGTGTCAATTAATATTTAATTACTCAGAACAGAAAAAAAATATTTGGGGGTAATTTATTTTTTGCCAATTACTTGTCTTTGTCGCAGTTTTCTATTTTTGCTTTGTTTTCAAATGCTGTTTCAGGTAAACCTCAAATACTGATAGCCAAGCATTCAGATCAAGGACAATTAAAAATTGTTAAAAGTAAAGGCTGATTAACATTTATATTATCCAGATCAATGACAAATGATTAGTCTTTTTTAATTTTTTGCTCAATTACTTAACCTTTTTTCACACTGTTTTGCTTTTTATCATTTGTTTTATTTTGTTAAAATGTTGTTAATGTTTATTAATTTTTTTTGCTGCATTTCTGACTTATCCCTCAGGAAACCAATCAAAGAGTTTGATACATTTTTATTCCTGATTATCTGGAGGTTTTTTTGTATATATATTTTTTTATTATTATTTCTTTCTGCAAATCCCTGTAGGCAATTACTAGACTTTATTTGTGGCACTATTTCTATTAACTTTTGAAAGGTTATATATTTTCCCCCAATCATTCAGCCAGCCTCAAATTTTTATAGTGAGATAACATGGCATCCAAGCTTTTGAATGTTTTGATGCTCAGATAGATCACTTATCGCTTTCATACAGTCAACGTAAACCAACAATTGGCTGTTCCAGATTAAACATCATTGATCGTTACATGATAGCTGGCACTGCAGTAGTGTTTTACAATGCATGTACGGCTGGCTTTAAAGCCTGGATAATTCTACTGATGTAATATACAATGAGATTTCTTATCTGTGAATCTGTGCTTATGAAATTAACCTTCAAATCTATGTAGTTGGTGTAAAAGTGTTTCAGACAAACCTAAATATATATATATATATATATATATATATATATATATATATATATATATATTGTGAGGGATTAGCGTTTAGGATCGGTAGCAACCTGGGCATAAGCAGTCAGAGACAGTGACACTTGCGATAAAGTCTTTAGTCCAGGCTTTGCCTGGGTTTATTTCCAAGCAGACAAAGCAAAAATACAGGCCTTAACATCAGGCAAACATAAAGTAAATCCTGCTCGTCTGAGCACTTACTATACATGTAGCGTCCCTGTCTACATACTGGTAACCAAATGGCTCCTGCACACAGCCAGCCAGGACTCTCAGAGCTGCAAAGGTCTCAGCTCTCTCTCTAGGCCCTGTAGGCCCAGGCTTTATAAGGCCTGGTACCAGCCCCACCTGGTACGTGGGAGTGACCATCCCACCCTTCACTTTGGTCACTCCAGGAAAAGCCGGCCCGGATTATGCGGCTTGGAGCCACTTACTTACTACAACGTGTTAGTAGCTTAATGCTACTAACACTATACTGCCGGCTTCCTCCACCGAGCCCAGGCTGCTCGGTGGCACGTATCTGCCCAAGCGCTCCCCAAGGCAGCATAGGAGAGCATCCTAGGCGACACGTACCTGCCCTCCAGCACCTTGCCGGTCACCGTCTCACAAAGCCTCCCCCTCTGTTCGAGCCTGTGGGCTCGGACACCTTTCGCCATCATGCAATGCGTCCTTGATAAGGCATCGGCATTGCCCTGTAGCTTTCCGGCCCTGTGCTCTACCGAAAAACTAAAATTTTGAAGGTTCAAGAACCACCTAGTGACTCTGGCATTTCTTTCTTTTGCCTGTGACATCCAGGTTAAGGGGGAGTGGTCTGTGATCAGCCTGAAGTGCCGACCTAGCAGGTAGTATTTTAGGGATTCCAGGGCCCACTTGATGGCTAGGCACTCCCGCTCAACGATACTGTAATTTTTTTCCGGTGGCGTGAGCTTCCTGCTCAGATAAATTACGGGATGTTCCTCTCCCTCTACTTCTTGGGACAGAACTGCTCCCAGTCCCACATTGGATGCGTCTGTTTGGACAATAAATTCCCTTTTAAAATTGGGTGTGACTAACACTGGACGTCTACAGAGGGCCCGTTTTAATTCTTGGAACGCCTTTTCTGCGTCAGGGTTCCACTTGACCATGACTGACTTACTGTTCTTGGTCAAGTCTGTTAGGGGCGCTGCTATGCTAGCAAAGTTTTGCACGAACCGCCTATAGTACCCTACAATGCCTAAAAAGGCTCTCACCTGCTTTTTAGTTGTGGGTTGTGGCCAGTCATGAACAGCTTCAACTTTATTGACCTGGGGTTTTATAATACCCCTACCTATTATATACCCCAGGTATCGTGCTTCTTCAAGACCCAGGGCGCACTTCTTTGGGTTTGCTGTGAGCCCTGCTTTTCTAAGGGAGTTCAGTACTGCCTGTACCTTGGGTAGATGGCTGTCCCAGTCTTCGCTAAAGATGATGATATCATCTAAATATGCTGACGCATATTGACGATGGGGTTTGAGTATGATATCCATCAATCTTTGGAAGGTTGCTGGGGCTCCATGCAAACCGAAGGGTAGGCAGATGTACTGAAACAACCCTTCTGGTGTGGCAAACGCAGTCTTTTCTTTCGCGCTCTCTGTAAGGGGAACCTGCCAGTAGCCTTTAGTAAGGTCGAGAGTGGAAAAGTACCTGGCATGACCCAGTCTCTCAATTAACTCGTCCACTCTCGGCATTGGGTATGCGTCAAATTTTGACACGTCATTTAGCTTCCGGAAGTCGTTACAGAAGCGCAGAGAGCCATCAGGTTTTGGTATCAGCACGATAGGGCTGGACCATTCGCTTTTCGACTCCTCAATTACTCCGAGGTCTAGCATTTTCTTGACCTCCTCTGAGATGGCTCGTCTGCGGGCTTCTGGAACCCTGTACGGTTTCAACTGAACCTTTACCCCTGGTTCAGTTATAATGTCGTGTTTTATGACACCAGTATGCCCTGGTATATCGGAGAACACATCTGCATTTAGTTGCATAAATTCCCTAGACTCTTGCTGTTGGGACTTGGACAGGGACCCTGATACACACACCTCTGGGACCTCACCATGGGGGGTGCTCACTGCAGTCAGGGCTTCTCTGTCCTTCCATGGCTTAATTAGGTTTACATGGTACAACTGTTCTGGTTTCCGCCTACCTGGCTGGTATACCTTATAATTTACCTCTCCGACTTTCCCAATTATTTCATAGGGCCCTTGCCATTTTGCTAGGAATTTACTTTCCAGGGTGGGCACCAACACTAGTACCCGATCCCCAGGGTTGAAGGTTCTCACCTTGGCGGACCTGTTATATACCCGGCTTTGGGCTTCTTGAGCCTGCTGTAAATGTTCTCTAACAATGGGCATGACCGCCGCAATTCGATCTTGCATCAGGGAGATGTGTTCAATAACACTCCTGTAGGGGGTGGACTCGTGCTCCCAGGTCTCCTTAGCTACATCAAGGAGCCCTCGGGGATGTCTACCATAAACTAATTCAAAGGGAGAGAACCCAGTGGAGGATTGTGGGACTTCACGGATTGAGATCATTAACTATGGCAGCAGACAGTCCCAGTCCTTCCCATCCTTATTGACTACCTTTTTTAGCATGCTTTTTAGGGTCTTATTAAATCTCTCAACCAGGCCATCCGTCTGTGGGTGGTACACAGACGTCCGTAAGTGCTTAATATTCAGCAGCTTACACAATTCCTTCATGACCTTTGACATAAAGGGGGTTCCTTGGTTCGTCAGGATCTCTTTTGGTATGCCCGTGCGGGAGAACATGTGAAGTAGTTCCTTTGCAATACCCTTGGATGACGTATTGCGTAAAGGAACGGCTTCAGGGTAACGGGTGGCATAGTCTACAACCACCAATATATGTTGGTAACCCCGGGCAGACTTTACCAAGGGTCCAACTAGGTCCATAGCGATCCCCTCGAACGGCACCTCTATGATGGGCAAGGGCACTAAGGGGTTCCGGTAATGGGGCATAGGAGCTGTTATTTGACACTCCGGGCACGACTCACAGTAACGTTTTACATCACCATGTACCCCAGGCCAGAAAAAACGCTGAAGGATGCGCTCCTTAGTCTTTTCGCTCCCGAGATGACCTCCCAGCACATGCTTGTGCGCCAGGTCTAAGACCATCCTACGATAGGACCGAGGTACCACCAGCTGTTCGACAACCTCCCCTCGGACCTTGTCAACCTGATACAACAATTCTTGATTGACTGCCAGGTGTGGAAACACAGTATCAGCCCCTGGAAATTGAGGCTCCCCATTTATCACTTTAACATTTTCCCTGGCTTTTACTAAGGTGGGGTCTCGGAGCTGCTCAGTTCCGAAATTGGCACGTGAGACCTCTAAGTCAGGCATAGCAACTACTTCATCCTGTACCTCCGTCTCACCCGCCAATACTGTTAAGGGAAAGTTATCCCCATTTTCTTGGGTCACCCCTACTGCCGGAACCGTACCCTCAGGGTCAAACGGTTCTGGACACACATCATGAACCTTATTTGCAGACGACCCTCGGTGTCGCCACAAGTCCCAAAATAGGGGAAAGTCTCTCCCGAGGATCACGGTGTGCATTAAGGATTTTACGACGCCCACCTCATGGGTGGCAAGTCCACACGGAGTCTCAAGTCTTACAAGGGCAATAGGATACTCCTTGGTGTCCCCATGCACACACACAACCCCCATGCGACGGCCGGTGAAGGTTGTGGGATCGACCAGGCTGGAGTGCACCAGCGTAACCAAGCTCCCTGAGTCCAGTAGAGCTGTCACCGCAAAGTCATTCACCTTTAGGTGACATAATGGTCGATCAGTCTCTGACACAGTCTCTGCAGAACATACTGGCCGTGCGAACATCGACCTCCGCCGGGCAGAGTCACAGTCCATGGGTTCCACAGTGAGGGGACAGCTGGCAGCAAGATGCCCGGGCTCATGACAGCGCCAACATCGTATGGAGGCCCGGTCTCCTTGGGGTTCTACCCGGGACCCGAATGTCCATTTGAGGCTCCTCCTCTGCCCCAAACGATCCCCCTCTGAGCCGCCTCCCCTGGGGACACTTTTGACACCCCTTACATATGGAACAGTCTTACCAGGTGCTCCGGCCGACTTGCTGTTCCCGGGGTTGGAACATCGAGGAGGCACGGCTTGCAGTAAGTCCTCCGTGGCTTTATACCTCTCGACGAGCCTCACGAGTTGGCCCACATCCTGGGGACCCCCTTGTCCCACCCAGCGCTGGATTGCGGGGGGCAACGAGCGGATGAACTTGTCCAGAACCACTCTTTGTACGATCTCCGCTGGGGACGACTCCTCTGGCTGCAGCCACTTTCTCACCAGGTGGAACAGGTCGTACATCTGTGAGCGAGCTGGTAGGTCATCTGTGAAAGTCCAGGCGTGTACGCGTCGGGCCCGCACATGGGTGTCCACACCCAAGCGTGCCAGGATCTCACCTTTGAGCTCATTATAGTCCTTGGCATCCTGCTCACCGAGGTCAAAATAGGCCTTTTGGGGTTCTCCTGTCAGGAAAGGCGCTACTACCTCCGCCCACTGAGGCGCTGGTAATTTCTCCCTCTCGGCCACTCTCTCAAAGACCGCGAGACAGGCCTCGATGTCATCGGTGGCCGTCATCTTTTGTAAGGCCGCCTGTACCGCGGTACGGGTGGTGGGGAGTGAACCAGACGACCTCTGCACACTTTGTGCCAGGAGAGCATTAGTCTCGGCCTGAGCTCTCATGGCCTCCTCATGGACCTTTTGCTGGGTCGCCATCACTTGTTGCTGCTGGGCCAACGCTTGCTGTTGCTGCACGTTAACTTGCACCAGCTGCTTTATCAGTTCTTCCATCTTGGCTGTGTCTGGTTGCTGCGCCGTTGCAGCTTTCACCCAGGACACGGGGGTTACAGCACTCTCCCGTCAATCTCAGTTGGGCGGTTGCCCTTAGCAACGGTTCTCCAGCTGCTGCAGCAAAATGTCCATTAATTGGTGTATGTCTAAGACCGCTGCCCGCATCCAAACACCATATGTGAGGGATTAACTTTTAGGATCGGTAGCAACCTGGGCATAAGCAGTCAGAGACAGTGACACTTGCGATAAAGTCTTTAGTCCAGGCTTTGCCTGGGTTTATTTCCAATCAAACAAAGCAAAAATACAGGCCTTAACATCAGGCAAACATAAAGTAAATCCTGCTCGTCTGAGCAGTTACTATACATGTAGCGTCCCTGTCTACATACTGGTAACCAAATGGCTCCTGCACACAGCCAGCCAGCCAGGACTCTCAGAGCTGCAAAGGTCTCAGCTCTCTCTCTAGGCCCTGTAGGCCCAGGCTTTATAAGGCCTGGTACCAGCCCCACCTGGTACGTGGGAGTGACCATCCCACCCTTCACTTTGGTCACTCCAGGAAAAGCCGGCCCAGATTATGCGGCTTGGAGCCACTTACTTACTACAACTTACTACAACGTGTTAGTAGCTTAATGCTACTAACACTATACTGCCGGCTTCCTCCACCGAGCCCAGGCTGCTCGGTGGCATGTATCTGCCCAAGCGCTCCCCAAAGCAGCATAGGAGAACATCCTAGGCGAAACATACCTGCCCTCCAGCACCTTGCCAGTCACCGTCTCACAATATATATATATATATATATTAGCTGACATACCCGGCTTCACCTGAGTTAATTTGGTACAGATGTTTACCTGTTGTTTGCATGGAATATTTTATGGAGTCGTGGTTACTTCAGAGGTACCGAGGAATAAAATGCATATACACATAGAGGAGTGTTAGGTTCTCCTCAGACTGCGTGTACCAATGTCCCTCTGCAGAATGTGCCACCCCTCCCACTCTCCTCACTTTTTAACCCTATAGGTAACACCCTTTTTATTCAAATTTAACCCCAGACTGGAGGTTGAAGCCCATTTTTAGGCTTAAAAGCCTGCTCCATTCCTGCAGTCCATCGCCGCTTCCTTTTGTACTTTACAGCCTCTAAGTATATGCACATGGAGATCAGTTATATTATTCTCAGTATATACACATAGGGGTCAAGTAGATTCTCCTCAGTATATACACCTAGCCATGAGGTAGATTCTCCTCAGTACATATGCCTAGAGGAGAGGTAGATTCTCCTCAGTATATACACATAGAGATGAGGTAGATTCTCCTAATTATATACGGATAGAGGTGAGGTAGATTCTCCTCAGCATATACACCTAGAGGTGAGGTAGATTCTCCTAATTATATACACCTAGAGGTGAGGTAGATTCTCCTCAATATACAAATTTTTCCCTAGGCTTTATGGTTTCTGAGAAAAGAACTGTCAGAACCGGCGACTCTTGAGGTCTCTGTGCCCGCACTGACAGTCCTACTGCCCGGGTTGCAGGAGTGTGACGCAGGGGAGCCCCGGTTCTAGTGATCTGCCCTGGCTGCCGTAACTTTGGTCACTGTCGGGTTGCCAGGGACACAGCGGGTGCCGCCCCGTGGCGTGTCCCTATTTCCATGACTACCGGGCGTACTTCCTCAGCATCCGTATGTTCAGCAAGGCTGGGGGCTGTGTTTCCAGTGTTTCCTTGATAGGGCCCTGCTGCTGTCAGGCTCCCCGCCCTAAGCAGCTGCTGGAGCCGGAGTTCTGACAGCATTTAAATGTGTCTGATTTCTTCCAGCATTGCCAGTGTTAGTTTGGTATTCCAGCTGCACCCACGTATTGTTTGACTCCTGTTGTGACCCGGCTTTCTGACTTTCTGCTTTCTGGACTTGACTTTGTTTTTGCCTGACCCCTTTGTATCACGTACCCTCCTATTGCCGCCCCAGATAGTCTGACCATTCTACTGTTTGTTTGTCTCCAGTGTCTGTTTGTCGTTCCGTGTCCCGCTTTTCTAGTTTACTGTAGGGACCGCCACCCAGTTGTCGCCCTGGGGGGGCAAGTAGGCAGGGACAGGGGTTGCGGGTTTTCTCAGGGACTTCCATTATCCCGGACCCTGTCCTGACAAGAACTATGTAATGTATCAAGGATTTCCACAGTTTTTCACACTTAGAATTGAATTTTGAAGTTGCAACCCCTTTGCTTTTGCTATTAGGGCATAAAGAATGGTTGTGGCAAATTTCATGTTTGTGCAGTTCAGCTGTATGTTATTAGTTACATTACATCACAACTAGAATTGAATACTCAATTTGCATCCCATTTACTTTTCCTATTTATGACCTAAAGAATGGCTGTGCCAAATTTCATGTTTGCACAACACCGGAAGGTAGAGAATTAGATTAGGTACGTAACATTGGGGGTCACTTACTTTTGCACTTACAATTGAATAATCAAGTTGCAACCCCTTTACTTTTCTTATTTCGGACCTAAAGAATACTTGTGCAAAATTTCACGCTTGTATGACACTGGGAAGTTACATACATAGGGGGTCACTTACTGTTGCACTTAGAATTGAATAATCAAGTTGCGAGTCCTTTACTTTTCCTATTTAGGACCTAAAGAATGCTCCTGCCAAATTTCACATTTGTGAGGTACAGATGTGTTTTATTATTTACATTACATAGTGAGTAACTTACTTTAGCACTTAGTATTGAGTAATGAAGTTGTGACCCCTTTACTTTTCCTATGTAGGACCTAAACAATGGTTGTGCCAAATTTCAAGTTTGTCCAACACCGGGAAGTTAGAGACTTAGGTTATTTACATTGCATAGTAGTGTACGTACTTTTGCACTTAGCATTGAATAATTCAGTTGTGACCCCCTTTACATTTCCTATTTATGTCCTAAAGAATGGTCATGCCAAATTTCAAGTTTGTATGACACCGGGAGGTTAGAGAATTAGATTAGGTACATTAAATAGGAGTCACTTACTTTTGCACTTAGCATTGAATAATCAAGTTGTGACAACTTTACTATGCCTATTTAGGACCTAACGAATGATCGTGCCAAATTTCATGTTTGTACGACATCGGGAAGTTAGAGAATTAGTGGTGAATCAGTCACTCAGTCAGTGAGGGCTATATATATATATATATATATATATATGGATGTAAAAAAATTGTTGTATATGTGTTTCTTTGCGCTTCATAGGCTCCTACATGCATTGATGGATCTCCACAAATCTGGTACACATACACTACATAAGCATTGTAGCAAAATGATGAAAAAAAATTCATAATAGCTCCAGTACACTGCACAAATACCTTATTAAACTAAAGAAATTATGGGAAAGAAGAAAAACACAGATTTAGCGATAAAATGCTTAAGAATATCCAAAGTATAATCACTATAGACATTCCAGAACCATCTTCGGGCTAATTCACCAAGATATTGCGGTAGTACCGTGCGTAGAGATTGAATATCTGCAGTAATTGATAATGCCAAATCGAGAACAAAACTACGGTATACATTATCCATTGTGACATGTGGGCAGTATAACCTTCAGTGTCACTTCACCTTTTGGCCCATACCACTTTGGCATGCCCATAACAATCTGCCCATACTCCACCCATTCCTGCATATACCACCATCTCACAATATGCTTGATATGCACATTAACTGTATTTAACTTCACACATTAAAATACACATTGCACATAGAGGAGGCTTCTTCTCAACCTTTACATGTATAGAGTTGTTGTTGCATCCAATCTAGACATGGTTGCATCCTAAAAGGACAAACATATGCACACTCAGTACAAATGCTTATAACACAAGAATGTAAAAAGGAAACACAACACAGGCAAGAAAGGGAATCTAATACTCAGCCTTTTGATACAAGAAGATCCTACCTATAAGTGGAGCACTCACCCTGATGAGAGCAACCCTTCATCAGGAGCCCACAGGAACTCTGAATCTTCCTAGATGGTGACAGTGAATAGTGGCAAAGGTTAGATGTCACTCAGAATACTGTATATTAAACCACCATAGTACAAGGAAACTGTTATACAAACACCCCAGATAAATAGATCACCAGCAGACTTATCTTAACTTAAGCGCAGGTGAAACTCAGTAGCCGCCAACAAAACCCGAAACACCTTCTCAGAGAGACTATAACCAGCACCTTCTGTTCAGAAAAGCTGGTTTAAGTAACTAAACAACTGCTGACCGACTGGCGGAGCAGCCAATTAATTTAGCACCTACAATTAACCACTTAACAACAAAGAGCAGTTAATTTCTTGCTGACCAGTGCGAGCTGAAAAGGAAAATATGCTGATATGGCACATCACCTGGGCTGATTCTGCAATGATAGCCCGAACCCACGATGGTCCACCAGCCGCACTGCGACAGTTACTACCTTGACTTTTCTAGGTAGTTTAAAAATATCTATACTGATAATTGCATAAAATATTAAACATTGAGAGAATATGTTTATAATAATAATCTGATCTAATTTGTCAGTGGTTAGCACTAGGGTCTCCTACGGTTAGCACTCGGATCCTGGGTTTGAATCTGACCAACAACATCTGTAAGGAGTTTGTATGTTCCTCCTGTGTTTCCGAGGATTTCCTTCTATTCTCCATAAACATACTGTTCAAGATTAATTTGCAATTTAGACTGTGAGCCCCAATGGGTGTAGGGACTGATTTACAGCATTGGGGAATATGCTGATGCTATCTAAATTTATAAAATAAATACATTTCTTGATTAAGCATTTCCATTAATAAGAAATCAATGCTGTTGACTAGCCACATAAGGGATGTAAAATAGATTACTGGAAGCCTACACGGAAGTGCCATAAAACACTAATTGCTTAGAATTACAGTAGGAAACGTATTTTAATATATTAATAGACCTTCAGCTTCTTCTTGTGTTATACAGATAAATTCCAAGTTCTCTGTCTCTTCTCCATCCTTATTCTCTTATCAAAAGGGGTGTCTCTTGATGTTATATTGATGGCTTATCCATAGGATAAACCATCAATGCATGATTTGTGGAGGTATCACCTACTATGGCCCTAATATAAAGCTATTAATTCAGTTCCAGACAGCCACATGCATATCGATACTGCTGTGTTCAGGTACTGCATTAGAGATTGCAGAACATTTTTAAAAAGTTTTGTTCGGTCTGAATTAGTTTGAACCCAAATGGATGCTGACCAAAACACCTAAAACTGGTTTATAATAGTTATAATAATGTAGTGACCTGGACTGGCACTACGGGATAAAAGTACTTTACTTGCAAGTTAAGAGAGACTGTTCTAACTACCAGTTCATTTAACAAAGTGTAGTTAGGCTGGACTTCATTTAATAAGAAGAGGGAGTCAGGAAACTAAAGAGTTAAATTTGTTCAGGCACCGTCGTAAATCAGTTAGCTCATAAGCTGTGACAGGCTCCCTGAGTGAAGGAAAAAGGTGGGGGTTCCGGCTCATTTTGTATTGCGCACTTAGAAATTGATGACAGTGTTAGAAGATGGAATTGAAGAGCAGTATGTGGGGAGTATGGAGTGAGACAGTGAAGAAGTCACTCGGAGGGGAGAGTAGCCGGGATGGACACGGACGAAGGCAGAGGATAGCCATGACCCAGCGTCTTCCTTCTCCTCTGTTCTGCTTTAATTAGAGACTCCTTATGTAAACTCTCAAGAAATCCTGTGTGCAGCAGCCCATACATCTCCCCCCCCCCCCCCACACACACACACACCTGCCCAGACAGAAGCTGAAAAACTGTTTGTTTTCCCAAACCTGATGTCCGTTCAAGCCAGCTCTGCTTTCTATTGGACAACAAATTCAGACAAGAAGTAAAGAATCTTCATAGAACTTTGTGAGTACTCAAGAAATCTTGAGCACAGTGTTTCAGGAATGACAAAACTTTTAGTGGGGTTTATAAAGAGTATTTTCTTGTCAGTTCTTTCTATATAGCTCTTCCTTAATCTACATGCTGTCCCCTCAAAGTTTGTTTATCCATGTTTAAAGTGTTAAACAGTATATGATAATAATCTTTATTTGTATAGCGCCAACTTATTCCGCAGCGCTTTCAAGCATGGTACAAATGCAAACAATACAACAATTACAATGTGAGGTACAATCAGTTTGAAACAAATGGGATAGGGGTGGTACAGGAGGTACAAGGGGCGAGCGAGGCATGGGGAACACAGAAAGTAGGGGATTTCAGAAAGCAAGCGGGGTGGGGCGGTAAGGAGGTGCAGGGGTAGAGGTCCTATGTGAAAGGCAGGTTGGAAGGTGTGAAAAGTATAGTGAGGGGCGGGGGACTAGGTCAGAGGATTTGGTATGCCTCGCTGAAGAGGTGCATTTTTAAGGTATGTCTGAAGTTTTGTGCATCGGGAATTGTCCGGATGCCTTGGGGTACAGCATTCCAGAGGATGCGTGCTGCTCTGGTGAAGTCCTGTAGGTGAGCGTGTGAGGTTCATATTAGAGGGGTAGTCTGAGTGTGTTAGCGGATTGGAGTGAGCAGGCTGGGTGATGAATGGACAGTAGGGAGGTGAAGTATGGTGGTGTGGCGCCATGCAGAGCTTTGTGGGTGAAGATGAGGAGTTTAAATTTAGTTCTGCAGTGGATGGGCAGCCAATGCAGCGACTGGCATAATGCAGAGGCGTCTGAGTAAAGGCTGGATAGAAAAATGAGCCTAGCTGCCACATTTAGTATGGATTAGAGTGGAGCAAGCCTGGTGCCGGGGAGGCCGATGAATAGCAAGTTGCAGTAGTCAAGTCGAGAGTGGATGAGGGCAACCACGAGTGTCTTTAGTTTGTCCATGGTGAGGAACGGACGTATTTTAGCAATATTCCTAAGGAGCATGTGGTATGTTTGGGCCAGAGATTGGATGTGGGACGTAAAGGAGAGGTTAGGGTCCAGTGTGACCCCAAGGCAGCAGGCATATTGCCTGGGGGTTATGATGGTGCCAGACACTGAAATGAAGATGTTGAGGGGAGGTTGGTTGGAAGGCGGAAAGACAAGAAGGTCAGTTTTAGAGAGGTTAAGTTTGAGAAAAAGGGAGGACATAGTATTATAGACAGCGGACACAGTCGGTGATGTTTTTGAGGAATGGTTCAGAGATCTCACTGGAAGAGGTGTATAGTTGGGTGTCATCAGTGTAGAGATGGTATTAAAGGCCGAATCTGTGAATTGTTTGTCCAATTAGGGCTGTATAGATAGAGAAGAGAAGGGAACCAAGGACCGACGGACCCCGACAGAGAGAGGAAGTGGACAGGAGATAAAGCCAGCAAAGGAGACACTGAAAGAGTGGTCAGAGAGGTAGGAGGAGAACCAAGAGAGAGAGAAGTGTCCTTTAGACCAATAGAGCAGAGCATAGTGAGAAGGAGATCATGGTCGACAGTGTCAAATGCAGCAGACAGGTCAAGGAGGATTAGTAGGGAGTAGTCTAGACTTTGCCGTCCTCAGGTCATTTAATACTTTTGTGAAGGCAGTTTTGGTTGAGTGTAGAGAGCGGAAACCATACTGGAGGGGGTCAAAGAGAGAGTTGTCAGAGAGAAAACATATGAGGCAGGAGTAGACCAGGCGTTCCAGTAATTTGGAGATGAAGAGGGGGTTTGAAATGGGTTGGTAGTTGGCAGCATTGGTCGGGTCAAGGGTTGGTTTTTTTAAGCAGCGAGGATAGGTTGCCGTGATCTGCGGTTTACAGCTCAGGTCATGAGCAGTGCTGCTTCATCCAGGGCATGGCTGAGGGTGGTGTGGTAGTGTTTGGCTGTCAGATTAGGGCAGGGGAGGAGAGAGATAGGGGACAGGGAAGACTGACTCGGCGAACTGTTGGGTGCGGACAGACCAGAGGTTCCTAAAGGTGTGATAGATAGGAGCGTCAGGGGAGATGCTCGGATATATATGCAAGTTGTATATGCAATTTTTGGAGTGTAAGAATAATGCAGACAACCACAAGCCTGAAAGTAAATGCTGTGTCTGTCATTTACCTACATACGTGTGTTAGTCTTATTTCGCTACCAAGTGTTCTTAATCCAGGCACTGATGTCACGATCACCTAATTCCATTAGTCGTCCAGACCTTGTTGTATACCTTGAATGGTGCACAAGATTACAAAGAGCATGCTGCACTCATTGCCACCGTGACACAGCTCCTCAGCCACATTTTAGAAACCACTCAGAGAGTGCAGGCCTCTTCCGGCTTGTCACCCGTTGCAATAAAAGCCCTGTATAATACATTGAGAGTGTTGAGGACTAGTATTTAGTAAACCAAACCAATAGAACCTTGTTTCTGGAAGAAATTCGTTGAACTGAACTGAAATTTTAGCAAAATTTGATCTAAAACAGGGTTCCTCTGATTTAGTTTGCTCAACACTAGTCACAACTGATTAATTGACTCTAGCTTGTGAATTTTAAAAGGGTCATGCTAAGATTGCATCCCCTGTTTTTATGCCCTATTTAGACATACAAAAATCATAGAGGAGAATCACCCCCACCCCCAGGATCCTATGCCTCAGAATGAAGAGTTGCTCCCAGCAACAGTGGCTTCTGTCTTTGGGGATTTTCTGCCACCCCGTTATTATAGGATGGACATTCGTTTGATTGGCCATCCTGTAATACATTTTCCCTTCAGGATCCAGGCTAGATCATCTGTCTGCTGGGGTGCCGAATTCAGGTCATGGGACAATTACACGTTCTCAAAGGGGTTGTGCATCTTGGCACAACCCTTTAATGAAAGAAAAAAAGTAGATAGTGATAATAAGATTCAGCCAGCAGATGCAGTGAGTCCAACATATGAAACTCAACAGGTCCAAGAGAGTCCAAGCCAAAGGCAATAAAGGTGCATGGAACCCTAATGCAAGAAGCCAATTCAATATCCCATGAAGTATTTCTTATGAAATTGCCTGAAATAGAGATACAGAAGACAACATTCTTGTTTCATAGGAAGTTCTGAAGTCTAGAGAAATGTTAGTTATTGATTCATTTTCTTTCCAAAGTTTTTCTGCTGACAGAAAAACAATCGTCCTTGTGAATTATTAGAATTCAATTACCCAAAAACCAGAAAATTAATGAATTATTTCTGTTATATTCATTTACAGTAAAGCAAAAATAAACACATACGAGCTGGATGTATATTGCATCTAAAACAAGTGTATTAAAGGGGCTGTGCCAACATGCAGGGCCTGGGAAAATAGGGGATCACCCTGTGTGCCCCCTAGCAAGAAAAAAGACCTTCCTAGGGTCAAAATGCATTGCTTTTTACTGTTGCCTTGTCTCATATGAATAAACCTTGATACTGAAGTCCTTTGGATTTAAAAGATTGCTTCTTTCAATCACAATAATGCTGTAGAGGGAACTCATGGAGAGATCCCCCCAAAATCAGTAAGCGCCTTCTTTAAACCATATATTTTTTCATACATTTCATGTGAGCTGTTTCCAACTTTCTATTGAGCATAAGCCTATTCTTTCTTTTTACTTTGCATTTGCTCTCCCTGGATTGCTGTATATGCCTTCCAATGCCTGGGCTGTTTGCTCTCCATTGCTGTGGATAAAGGATCTCTGGAAAAGTCCATTATCTGTGTTTAACCATTGGAGAGCTGTCCCCTTGTCATTCTGTAGTAAGAGGACAACACACGTTCTGATAGAATGGGGAGCTGGGTCATAGAGGGTAGTCCTGAGTTGGAGATCCCACTCTATGACACTCATATGCCCTAGCAAGGCCTATAAACATTCAATGGAGAGTATGACTGGCCCATGATAGTTATAGTGCGAATTGTTATACTTTGTTTTGCCTTAATTATCTGGACATAAATAACAGTTCAGCATTAATTAATTAAAGGGTATAAATAAATTGTACAATTAGGTCTCTGTTGATAGTGAAGGTCAGGTGATTACTACCTGCCAATTAGTGCTTGTTTCTCCTCTAAACCTATTGTAAGTCTCATTGGACGAGTACCTACCCCTTTTCTTGCTAACAATGTAGTTCCTTGGGAGAACAATATCACTTATTAGCAAAGAGGATGGCACCTACTGGGGCTCTCTAAGAACCATGAGTTCTAAATGTATGGTATATTCACCTTTAATGATCACTGAAGACAGAAAGCTATATAATATAAAAGAGGAGGTGGTTGAAAAGTCCCTCGTTTTACACCGCTCAATGCAAATTTTCATAATTGTCCCTCCCTTTATAGAAACTCCATTCAATTAGTTGGAATTTAGTTACATCAACAAGCAGAAAACACAAATCATGACCAGACTGTTACTTCATTCATAAGAGTTTCCTTGAACCTCCTCAAGGAGTTTTACCTGATCAGCAACGGCACGTGCCAGTTTGTCCATCCTTGAGCCAGCTTCTGCAATCTTCTTGGCGGCGTTAATCACATCAGATGTGTTCTTTAGTGGACCTTTCCCTCTACGAAAGAAAATAGTGTAATTGCAATTCAATTAAATGACTAAAATAACCACCTGGACTGAACTACCTTGGTCATTGATTTTTTTTTCTCACCCTTTTTAACATTAAATAAATGATTTGTAATTTACTATGAGTTCACCTTCTAAAGTCAAGCTGAATAAAGGAAGGCGTGTGCCAACTTCCGCTCTTATCTAAAACTCCTCGCCAGCAATTTAGTTTGATGGCTTCTTCAAGCTCATGAATTATATTTAAAAGTATGTACATTTTTAAGTGCTCATTAAGAAGACAGCCCTGCTGGAATATAAAATTTTGAGTAGACATTCCTGGGCCAAACCCTGATGGTAAGACTGCTTGGTCCACTGCACGTGTTGGCAGAAGACCTCCATCAATGGTGATTGATCGCAGCAACCCGGCCGGACATGTAGGGTATGTATGTACATCAGTAAGGGTACAATATACACTGAATGACCACTTTATTGGAGACACATTCCCTTTCACAACTGTAGCTTCTCTGTATGATAATTCGATCTGTGCTGCATAACATCAAGTGACTAGTTTTAATGTGGATCAGTTTAAGTGTGGATCCACTTTAGATGGGACAGTATAGCAATTTGAGCCACTTCCAACAGGTCCTGGTCATTGGTGCTAGACTAGCTGGGGCCAGAATTTCATAAACTGCCAACCTTATAGGGTTCCGTATGTAATCGTATAAAACGTATACTGAGAATGGTATGATTGAGGAACAACATCCAGCAAAAGCAGATCTGGTAGACAAAAAATGACACAGAGGCAAAAGGGACAAAAGAAGATGTCAAACATCTTTCTGATGAACAAGTAGTACACAGACAAGCAAATGGCTGCTGAGTATAAATCTAGTGCTCCAACCAATGTGTTCAAATACAAAACCAGCCATTCCTCAGTCTAGATGGGCTATAAAAGCAGATGACCAGTTCCAGCACCAATTTTAGCTATGAGAAACATAAATATGAGACTCCAGTCGTCAAAATAGAGCAAAACTTGTTTATTGAGAAGTGAAAAAACATCTCTGGATTAGATGGATCCAGATTTCTGTTGCATCATGCTGATGAGGGGTCAGAATTTGGCTCAAGCAGCATGAATCGATGACCCCTTCCTGTCAGCTGGTCAGGACATGTCAGGACTGCCATCTAATTTCGGCAACTGCAAGAAGATTCCTGTCCGCAGGGGCCAATATTCCTTCAGAACAAGTTCAATGCTGACTGGAGTCTACAACATGGTGAATTCATGTGGTTGAGAAGACAAAAGCATGTCCAATGCACTACTAGATGGGTGCCTCAGTAAAGTGACCATTCAGTGTGTGAGATGTATGTATTTTGTTGTTTATCTTTAGTATCCAATGATTTCACCTTATAGCAGTGCTGATTTGGAGATATGTTTATGTCTTGTAAGGCACGACTGGTGGGTCATCATATAGTTACACTTTAAAAGTGTATGCTACATAAATTACATGCTCCCCATGTCTCTGTTGTTTGTGGCATGTGGATCTTGCTGTGGAATTGCTGCATATTTTTTAAAATAAAGAATCCCCCCCCCCCCCAACTATTGGACCCCATATCAGCTTCTACATACATCTACTACCCTGCTAGTTATGCTTCTAGTTCCACTACTGAATATCAGTTATTGCATACTGGTGATGTTCCACTAGTGCCTTCACTATAGGTATAGGGACCATCAGGAGGGCCAATGTCAATAAAATAATGACCATTTTATTGTTATTTCAAAATATGTCTTATGTTATTTTGGGAAGGGGGCAAGATCTGGAGAAAAATCAAACCCACTGGGTGTCAAATACAAAAATATCTCATGCTAAACAGTGGGAATAAGCTATAAAATGCATTGGACTATTAAGCTCTCCTCCCCCTTAAGGGGAAAAAAGGGAAGACAGAAAAATCTATAGATAAGACTCAATAACACATAATGGAAGACTACCAAAAATGATCTATGAGAAAAAATTCAGCTCTTTTACACCAAATTAAATTTTTTCTTGAAAAATTGGAGATAGTCATTCAGAAAGTAAAATCTGGTTTGTTTGTTGCTTTCAGCACAGAGTGTTCCAATTTCATAAAAGCAACATGTGGCAAATACAGAAGAGAAACAAGTGATCAGAATTTATACCAGTTCAATGTAGTACAATCATCGCTCACCTCTATTTTTGAATATTTTATAAAGTCCCCCTGCTGGGCTTACTTATCCTGTTTTCATGCATTTGGATATTATTATTCACTTCCACTGCAGATATAATATAGTACACCTACTTCTAAGTAGGTTCTAGTTATCTATGGAAACACATTTTTGCCTTCTCAGTCATAGACAGGATAGAAGAGTACTGAACAGAAATATCTTGGGTATACTCAATAGATGGTGATCTTAATTGGCTTTTCGTGTGCTGGCCTAAAAGCTAATGATTTTTAATTGGCCCTCACAGTAAATTTTACCGTACATTTGGTGATAGTTTGTTCCACCACTTAACACCATTTTAGGGCAGGAAGCACAGACTCTTGTGACTTTTAATAATACATGATAGGACTTTTAGTCTGGTAACATCTTCCTTGTGTCAATATTGTAGTGCATGGAAAGGTTCACAATGCCTAAAGAGAAAATAGATAGAGCCACCCTGAGTTGCAGCCCTAGCCAACCCATCCCTTTTCCTTGGGCTCCAAAATAATAGAATATGATGCCTCCATAGCATCTATACCCTTGTGGAATACACTGTAGATCACTATTTGCAGGTAAATTCCTATGTAGGTAAACAGAAAAAAAACTATTATACTTCTATTTAGCTAATTCAACATATTCAATCCTTCCTCCCCAACATCAGTCATTTAGGGATACTTGGGTGGCCCCCACACACTTAAGATGGTTGGACAATCCCATCAAATTTCTTTGGAGGCTATAACATAGTAAAATAGTATGTTAGGCTGAATGAAGACAATGTCCATCTAGTTTAGCCTGTTTCAGCCTCCTTGTTGATCCAGAGGAAGGCATAAAACCCCAAGAGGCAGGAGCCAATTAGCCCTTTCGGGGGAAACATTCCTTCCTGACTCCAGAATGGCAGTCAGAATAATCCCTGGATCAACCTCTGATAGTTCCTAGCTGTCTGTAAGACCTGTATCAACAACCGGCTGGTCACCTAATGTCTATATCCTGAAATATTTTAGCTCTCTAGGAAGACATCTATGACCAACTTTGTTTTACTGTATATAGCTAGCTTAATACCATAAATGAGAAATAACCACTTCTGTCATCATATCTCATATTGAATACTTCCAGAACATGATATAACTAAATTACTAGCACATGTTCTTATATTATCCCAGTTAGGCCACTGTGAAACCATGCACCATTCATGTCAATTCACCAATTGGCACTTCTCGAATTTACTGCATCTTCAACTCTAACACCAGACTTGTTGTTCTTCCATGTCTGTTAATCTCTCTTTTGACTGCTGATTACTTAGATTTGCTCAGCCTGCTTTCTTAATACATCTTTTCACTGAGGTTACTAGCCAAAACAACACCTTCAATCAGTATACCTTATTGTACCATCCCTTCAAATATTTGGATCATAGCCACCTTTGTTGTTCTTACCTGGTGAAATCAGTCATCTCCATCATGATCATGCACATCTGCTTTGCCAGCACAATTATATCATTGCCACTGTCATCCCATTTGGCAACTTCTGCATCCAATTTACTTTTCTCTTGGTGGAAGATTTCTACTTGCTCTGCAATTTTAGCCTTCTCTTCTTGTGGAAGTTGGGCCATGATTGCCTATAGGATTTAATAACAGTGTTAGAAATGTAAATCTCTTGGTATATTCATACTTTCCATTTTAGCATTGCAAATTCCTGCAATAGTAAGTGGTCCGAGTACAGTGATGCATCATCATATAGAGTGATTGTATCAGCATACTATTAAATGTATGATTCTATACCAATCCCTTAAAGACCTGCTTGTTACTAAACGAAAGAGGAGACCAGGAGTAACTGCAAATTCTGCAGCCCCTAGCAATACTATGAATACCTGTTATCTAGGATAAAAAAACATTAAAAAAACATGAACAAGAAAAAACAATATAAGAGGAAGCTGCATAAGAGAGAAGAATAAATGGAGGAAAGTTGAGAGAAAGAGAGAAGATTGGAAAAAAAAAGATGGAACCAGGGAAAAGGAAGGGGGAAGTACAAGAGAGAGAATGAAGAAGAGAGGGGGAGAAAGATATAAAGTAAGAGAGAAAGGGAGAAGGTAAACAGAGATAGAGGAACTAAGAGAAAGAGGCGAGAAGGTAAGAAGAGATAAAGTGAGAGAGAGAGGGGAAAAGGTGAAGAGAGAGTAAGAGAAGACGAAGAGAGATGATATAGATAAAAGGGAAAAGTAGAACAAGTAAAGAAAGGGGAAAGAAGGTAACATGAGATAGATTTAGAAAGAGACGGAACAAGGCAAGGGGAAGTATGGAGAGAAAAAGGAAAGGGAGTATAAAAATTAAAGGGGTTGTCCCGCGCCGAAACGTTTTTTTTTTTTTCAACCCCCCCCCCCCCCCCCCCGTTCGGCGCGAGACAACCCCGATGCAGGGACTTAAAAAAAAAACAGCACAGCGCTTACCTGAATCCCCGCGCTCCGGTGACTTCTATACTTACCGGTTGAAGATGGCCGCCGGGGTCTGCTCCCTCCATGGACCGCAGCTCTTCTGTGCGGTCCATTGCCGATTCCAGCCTCCTGATTGGCTGGAATCGGCACGTGACGGGGCGGAGCTACATGGAGCTACACGGAGCCCCATAGAGAACAGCAGAAGACCCGGACTGCGCAAGCGCGTCTAATTTGGCCATTAGACAGCGAAAATTAGACGGCAACCATGGAGACGGGGACGCCAGCAACGGAACAGGTAAGTGAAAAACTTTTTATAACTTCTGTATGGCTCATAATTAATGCACAATGTATATTACAAAGTGCATTAATATGGCCATACAGAAGTGTATAGACCCACTTGCTGCCGCGGGACAACCCCTTTAAGAAAGAGGAAAGACGATAAGAGGAGATAGAGGAAGAAGGAGGAAGAGGGAAGTAGCAAAAAAAAAATGAGAGGGAATAAGGAAAGGGGGAAGTAGAAGAAGTGAGAGAAAAAAAGGGAGGGACGATAGTGGAGAATAAAAGAGAGGGAGAAGAAGGAAGATGGAATAGAGAGTGGAGAGAGGGAAAAGAGTGAGTAAGAGAGAGGGTGAGAGGAAAAAGGGGGAGAGAGAAGAAAAAGAAAAAATGAGTGAAGGAAGGAGAGAGGAAGATAAAAAGAAGAAGAGCTGAAAGAAAAAGCAATAGCAAAAGAGAGAATCCACTTGTTTCAGCAGACAGCATCATAATAATGTCACATCGGTACTGCGGCTTAATGCCGAGCAATCAAAACACAATCATTTCACAGTGATGAAATTATTCTCTGTTATAGAAAACATTTTAACAAATAGGATTTTAATAAAACAAAGCTTTTTATTGAACCCTGGGAAGTAGTGTTATCTTAATGTACTGATTTCCATCGCAACTACTATGTGGGCAAATACTATTCATATAAAGTACTCCATGTAATGAGGTTTTGTCATAGCAGGGAACGTGACGCAAATCCTGGAACAACAAGAAGTTTTATGTTACAACTCGGAACTCACTGCAAGTTTCTCAGTGGGTGCCAATACAGGAAGAAGTACATGAATGCCAGTCCATAGCAAGTCCCCGAACCTCTGTCTAAACAGAAGTACCCAAGATCGGGCTGGCCCATCAGATTGCTTGGGGATCCTCCCCTTTTGGACACAATGGTGGACCTTTAATGCAACAGGTTAAAACCAAGACAATCCTATCTGTAGATACGTTTGGAGCCAAATATCATCACTGCAGTCTATGCCTTATGTGATTTACATATAAACTCTAAACCTAAAGAGGACATCTCATGTCTTCAGGTAAGTATGCCGGCTGCTTAGCTTTGCAGTTATAGTCCTGCTACTCTATCACAGCTTTTATTTTCTCTTCCCTCTTTCCCGCTTGTATGGAGTCCCGTTACATTATTCTACTCCACTCACTGTCAATGGATGACATCAGGTTTGATTGACAGTGAACAATGTAGACTGACAACTTGTGAGATTCAAAGCACTAGGAGTCAAATTTAACCCTTTCCAATGCACTGTCTGACGCCTAAAGACATTATGATTCAAGGCTGTACAGCTCCGATGTTGGAAAACATCCGTCGGTGTTCTCTTACTGTATATTGCCAGCCTCTCTGCTGTCGGAGCCTATCCAACGTGTCACCTCATGCAGTACTGGCTGTAGCCAGCATATAGTACCATTGTATAATGGCAGAAAAAGAGTAAGCCCCCTAGGAAAACCAGGATACAAATTGGATTGGAAAGGGTTAAAGGGTTCTCCCACTTTGGAAAAAATTTTAGACTGCTTACCATAGACTAAAACAAAAGAAGCAATACTCACCTCTCTTCCCGCCTCTGTAAATAGCAAAATGACCCCCATAGCTATTACAATCTGTATTTACAGCGGAAGTCAGGTTACTGCTATATGCAATCATAGGCTGTAGCATCACCGTCCATTCTCCTGCCCAGGATGCCAGGAGTTCAGTACGGTGATGCTGTGGCCTCTGATTGGCTGCAGTGGTCACCTGACTTCCGCAGTAAGCAAAGACTAGAGGGGTTGTAGGAGCCATTGCATTGCTTGCTGGAGGAGAGGTAAGTATTGTTACTTCTTTTGTTGTTTTAGGTCATGGCCAGTCGTTTATATTTTTTTGTAAGTAGGACAACCCTGCTAGCTGCTGGCCCCACTGACCCAAGAACATGGCGGGCAATTATGATATGTCCTATGTGTGCAATGATAACAAAGATTCTGGCGTGCTTTTCAATTCCCAATCATTGTTATAAAGACCTGTATAAAGGGTCAGGCATTGATTTTCAGGAATGCTGCCATCCAATAGGTGGCACTGCAGATATATTGTTCCATCTGCCTTATTTGCATATATTTCCCAAAGGAGCATGGGTGGTCTTATAAGTCTCCTCACTCATCTTCTAGGTGATCTCCTTAAGGAGAGATGGTTCCCCTCCCGACTAATGATAACAACAAAACGTTACAATGCAATTACAATACAGGTGACTAAAATATTTACATACAGACCATGAAAATGGGAACCAAGGCTTCTGCCAGATGATGGCTCCCTAGCAAGAATTACAGGCGTGTCAAATTACCTAATACTTTTATACACCCTAAGCATGTTAGATGTGCATGAAATGCTATAGAAATACATGGCTCTGAAATCCAGATGGCAACATTCAACAATGATTTGAACATAGAAAGACCTTTTTATCCCCTTGCAGTCTGCTACACAGTGCACCATGCATGTAATGGAGCGTGACCTATATTTAAATGTCATTACATTTTTTCCTGTTTATGTCACTTTCAATCAACCAACGTTTATTTTCTACATATTCTTAAAACGCTCTCGGCTTTTGAGAAAAAAAAAAAAAAATCATAATTGACCTTTTTGAAAACTGGAATTAAAAAAGGTTATCTCTAAACAGGAGATCGGAAAATGAAGAAAAAAAATCTGCAAGTTAATCAAATTAAAATTCAATGCATGCATTTTAATTAGGGCTTATCAAAGAAGCCCAGTGGTTTCCAATTGAAACAGACTGAAGTAGTTCTAGGGGAATGATATATCACAACTCATGCCACCTAGACTATTTTGAAGGAGGAAAAGCAGAATCAGTGAAAATTAATTAGCTATGATTCAAAAGAATAAGTGTATGCTAATTTCAATAATTTCTGCCTATGCAAAAATCTGGAATGATCATTAAGCCTCTTCAATATTTAAGGCGGTTTTTGTGTCTTTATCAGCGGATGTCTTGAATAAAGATCGTGGGGTATATAATTTGATACTATACCGGCAATATAATGTAGCAAAACGCTTGGAAATTCCAAATTTGGAATTGTACATTTTTCAGTTTATGATTTAGTATTGTGCATACATGACTATATTATTAGCAGCCTTAACCCCTTCTGATCCCCAATACCCCTTCATACGGCGGTAACTAATGGGCTTTAAACCAGCATGTACATCTTTTTAAAGAGGTGGCTTAGCTGACTGACAGCCAGGCTCCTGCTGTAACTGACATGAATGGTGAAAGCTCAGATCCTGGCAGTTTATGTGACGCAGAGGTTGTGAGTTCAATCCCCGCACAGTTCAGGTAACCTTCGGAGGTCGGTAAAATGAGAACCCAAAATTACCTGAAAGCGCTGCGGAATAAGTTGGCGCTATACAAATAACATGTCCCTTTCCCTTTACATGCCACAATCAATAGCAACAGCACCATGTAAACAGATGACAAGGAAGGTCTACGTCTGTCACCCAAAAGCACATCGTTCCTACAGGAGCCTTAGGCCTGAGAAAGGCCTTTGTGTCTACCATATAACCCCAGCCTACTAGACTCTACCGCCAGCAGAGGCTGCTGTCATAGGCATTATAGAATGCACTACATAGGTAATGCAGTGTACTATCCTAATGATCGAGCGATCACATCTTCAAGTTGTCTTGAGGGATAAAAAAAAACATCAAAACAAGTTTAAAAATCCAGTTTAAAAACATACACTTTTTACCCCCCCCCCCCAAAAAAAACCTTTTTAAATAAAGTACAATTTTTTTATAAAGCAAAACATAATAGGTATTTCCATTTTCATAATGGCCCAAGCAATGAAAGTATTTTGTTAATTATCTCATATGGTGAACTCCATAAAAATAATTTTTAAAAAGTAATGCCAGAATTTCTATTTTCATTTGGTCGTCACCTTGAGGCCTTAGTCAGACGGGCGTTTTTTGCCGCGATTTGCGCATGCGCATGCGTCCGGCGATTTTATAAAACCATTGCTTTGCAATGGTATCGGACACATGAGCGCTTTTTATGCGCTCGTCCGATAAATTATAGAACAGAAATCGCAGATCGCACCTATCTGCGATCTGCGATTCCTGTTCTCTTCTCTATATGCGCTCAATGGGGCCGGCGGCAGCAGCGCCGACCCCATTGAGAACATATAGAAGACAAATCATTCTTCTCTGCCACAGCTGTAACAGCTGTGGCAGAGAAGAACGATGTTTGCCCATTGAATTCAATGGAGCCGGCAATACAGCCGCCTCCATTGAAAGCAATGGGCTGCCGGCGAGCGCAGGATGAATTGTCAGGAAGGGCTTAAATATATAAGCCCTTCCCTGCAATTCATCCAGAAAAGTGTTAAAATAAAGAATATATATATACTGACCTGCTCCCGGCAGCCGGAGTTCCGTGCGGCCGTACTGCAGTGGGTGTGAAGGGGGGGGGGGGGGTGAGTGAGGCATGCCTCTGATTGGCTCTGCGCTGAGCCAATCAGGGGGCAGGTCTGACTCACACCCCCTTCACACCCACTGCAGGCCGGCCGCACGGAACTCCGGCTGCCGGGAGCAGGTGAGTATATATATATTTTTTATTTTAACACATTTCTGGATGAATTGCAGGGAAGGGTTTATATATTTAAGCCCTTCTCGACAATTCATCCCACACTCGCCCGCAGCGCATTGCTTTCAATGGAGCGGGCTGTATTGCCGCTCCATTGAATGCAATGCGCTGGACAGATCCGGCCCGTTTCTAATGAAACGCGGCTAGGAGCAGATTTTCGGGCGATTTTCGGGCACCGGTCACACGATTTGCGGATGCGCATCTGTCATGCGATCCGCAAATCGCTCGAAAAAACGCCCGTCTGACTAAGGCCTGAATACGCAGTTAAGAGCAATCCGAAAGTTACAGGTACCTAAAACTGGTAGTTATAAAAATTGTAACTCTTTCCATAATAAACAAGCCCTCATATAGCTCTGTTGCCAGAACAATAAGAATGTTATGATTTAACTGTTTTTCTTTAAAATCATATTTTGTGTGCTAAAATAGTAAAATATATAAAAAAAAATCACTTATACCTGATATTGCAGTAATCATGCTTATCCAGATGAGAAAATTGTAATGCTAGTTTTAATGAATGTTGAAAGCCATGAAGACAAAGCCCAAAAAACAATGGCAGAAAATCTGGAGCAAGTGGGATGGGGGGGGGGGATGTGAGGGACTTCTCCCCACCCCCAAAACATGTAATAAAAGTTATACAATGCATTATAACTACATACGGTAATGTTAATGAGTTATGGCTCTTGCAGTGCAACTATGGAACTGTAGTCATCCTTAACTGTGTGAATCCCCTCTTCCAATATTGTAACATTGGCAGATAAAAGGTAAAGAGACAAATAAGCTGGTCACTAAGAGGTTAACCACTGTCACAGTTCTTAGATATTAGGTATACCCTTGCCACAGAATAAAGAAACATTCTAGCATGAAATACAGTATGCTATTGGCTGATTTCTGCATTGCACTTGCATTGGACCTGCAAGTTCAAGGTTTAGTGGGTGTTCCCTGTGAAGCCGCTCTTGTCTACTGATCTCCTCTTTCCTTCTCTTTTAGGGACATTGTCATCTCTAATATGTATTGCATATTCATAGGATATCTCTGCCACTTCTGGCACTCACACCTATCTCAAGAACTTTCTCAAGTGCACTGATAAAGGGCAAGGCCATTGTAACAGCTGTCTGTATATGGGTATTGTAGTTTGGCTTACCTCCTTAGGTCTTATTCACACATCAATGTACTTTGTCTATGTGCAGTCTGTGTTTGCAATGGGCTGCACATGGACTGTACATGGATTTGTTGACTTTATTGGGACTTTTCAGTGCAATATTATACAGAGACCTGCAATCCATACAAAACATTGTAGCATGTCCTATTTTTACTTTGTATCATAGATGAGAATAAGACATGCAATGACCAATGCCCGTAAGGCTCGGACAACACAAGGACCTGTTCAATGAATCTTGGGTGTAACTCACATATGTCTGTGTAAATAGGTTCTTAGTCATGTTGCAAGGTCTTTAAGAAGGTTACATTTTAACTCATAAGGTAGCTACCTTCCAATAGGTGGCTCTGTAAAGGATTATTCCATTAATCATTTGCCTAGCTTTTCCCAGGGAGCATTGCCTGGCCTATAAGACTCCCTACACCCTCAAGATGCTCTTAAAAAGGAGAAACATTACTACATGGGAGGAGGCCTTAATATATGGAGGTATAAAGAACCATATTTAGGAGTGCATTTTTTGGGCAAATTACTATAGTTCCATCATCAGGAACTGGACTGCTGCCATACAGTCCTTAGTTGCTCGGACAGAGTTGATTTCCTATGCGTATACTATACTTACTAGGTATGTGTTTACCCAAGCTATATGGGATGTGTCTTCTTCCCAATTTCTAAGCGATGTGTCTTCAAATGAGGCCTGCAAAGTTTGTGGCTAGAAATGAGCGAACGTCCTCGGTTCGGGTGTTTTTGGACCCGAGCACCGCTTTTTCCGAGTAACTGACTACTTGGACGAAAAGATTCGTGGGGCACCGGGGGATGGGGGCGGCATGGTGGAGCAGGGGGTAGCAGTGGGGAACAGGGGGAGCTCTCTCTCTCTATCCCCCCCCCACTCCCCTCTGCAACCCGCCACACACCCCCAGCGCCCCCCGAATCTTTTTGTCCAAGTAGTCAGTTACTCGGAAAAAGCGGTACTCTGGTCCAAAAACACCCGAACCGAGTATCTTTGCTCATCTCTATTTGTGGCATCTACTGTACTATCGAGGCATCACTCAACATGACTCAATGGTCATTGTATGTGTACCGAGTTTTGTATTCAGTCTAGCAGGACAAAATGTAGACCTTAGAATAATATATCCAAATTCCAAAAGAGGCTTCAGAGGTGGGTAAAGGAAAGAAGCCCTGTAGAAAAGATCAAAATAGGGTGCCCAATATGATGTAGCATTTTAACACTAAGGGCAGAAGGGTCTGGTGTCTGTTTCCTCCTCTACTTCTTGACTTGTGGGCCTCACAGGCTCTCACTGCTGAGAAGCAAATGGGGTGGAACTAAACCAAAGTGCTCCATAGTGGCTGCATGGTCTGCCTCTATGATGTGTACACTCTTGCAAAAACATTGCATTTTAACCTCAGAAATACATATTTAAAAGCAGAAACAGTGTGCTACAATCTGCATGCCGAGTGAACACGGAGGGAATCAGGTGAGATAAATGTAGTCAAGTATTTCACATCTATTCAAATCAGCAAATGATGTTGCCTCATTACACACACCATTAGTCTACGTTACACCACCTACAGCTTAATGGATCACTCTGCTGGACAATATGTATTATGCTTTTTATTCACTCGTTGTGATAATGTCAGCATATTGTAAGCAGGTCCTTGAATAATGGCTGAGCACACATCTGTGATAGACATTACTATATGCCATGATCTACGTGTTGAAAATATGTTTGACTATTATTATTTTCACTTTTTCTTTTGGAACTACAAAGAAAACGTCATTTATTTTTTTTGTACACATATGTTAAAGAGAATGTATAAAAAGTGACTTATTTCCTTCTTCTTTAGAAACTTACTTAAGTTTTATTGGTATAAGTTTATTCTATCTTTTATGTGGCTTCATTGAAAAGTTGTGAAATATTGTAGTTTCCACATTGGCCTCTAGAGCCTGATGCATTCTTCTTCTGCGGTTCACTTGGCAGCTTTGCTGTATAAATTTGGACATTTTAACAGAGTCTTCTCCTAATCATTAGAAGGTGGGTGAGTTAAGGACAACTCTGTTGCACAGCTGGAGGCCTTGACAAGGCAGGATAGTAAAGCTGCCCACACACATGAGATAGGTGTCAGCTAGAGATGAGCGAACACCAAAATGTTCGGGTGTTCGTTATTCGTAACGAACTTCCCGTGATGCTCGAGGGTTCGTTTCGAACAACGAACCCCATTGAAGTCAATGGGCGACCAGAACATTTTTGTATTTCGCCGATGCTCGCTAAGGTTTTCATGTGTGAAAATCTGGGCAATTCAGGAAAGTGATGGGAATGACACAGTGACGGATAGGGCAGGCGAGGGGCTACATGTTGGGCTGCATCCTAAGTTCACAGGTCCCACTATTAAGCCACAATAGCGGCAAGAGTGCCCCCCCCCCCTCCCAACAACTTTTACTTCTGAAAAGCGCTCATTAGCATGGCATACCTTTGCTAAGCACCACACTACCTCCAACAAAGCACAATCACTGCCTGCATGACACTCCACTGACACTTCTCCTGGGTTACATGCTGACCAACCGCCCCCCCTCCCCCCCACAGCGCACACCAAAGTGTCCCTGGGCAGCCTTCAGCTGCCCTCATGCCACACCACGCTCATGTCTATTTAGAATTGCGTCTGCCATGACGAGGGACCGCAGGCACACACTGCAGAGGTTGGCACGGCTAGGCAGCGACCCTCTTTAAAAGTGGCGGAGCGATAGCCCACAATGCTGTACAGAAGCAATGAGAAATAGAATCCTGTGCCACCGCCATCAGGAGCTGCACACGTGGGCATAGCAATGGGGAACCTATGTGCCACACACTATTCATTCTGTCAAGGTGTCTGCATGCCCCAGTCAGACCGGGCTTTTTAATTCATAGACACAGGCAGGTACAACTCCCTATTGTGAAGTCCCTGTCGACCCACAGCATGGGTGGCTCCCTGGAACCCACCGGTGGTACACAGAAATATCCCATTGCATTGCCCAACACAGCTGAGGTAGTAATGTCGTGCTTAATGCAGGTGGGCTTCGGCCCACACTGCATGCCCCAGTCTGACTGGGGTTCTTTATAAGTGTACAGATGTAGTAAAAACTCTGTGTGCACCTACAGCATGGGTGGGTGCCAGGAAGCCACCGGCGGTACATAGAAATATCCCATTGCATTGCCCAACACAGCTGAGGTAGTAATGTTGTGCTTAACCCTTTCCAATCCAATTTGTATATGGTTTTCCTAGGGGGCTTACTCTTTTTCTGCCGTTATACAACGGCGCTATATGCTGGCTAAAGCCAGTACTGCATGAGCTGACACGTAGGATAGGCTCCGACAGCAGAGAGGCTGGCAATATA